>NW_006438088.1:4065658-4132253 GCF_000325575.1 Pteropus alecto | reverse complement strand
CCTGAACTGAATTAGTGAGCTTCAGAAGGCTTAACCAGTTAGTATTTTGAGAGAAGAGTCCAAGAAATAGATTTTTTAAAAAAGTGAAATAGATTGGGAGTCTGTGCCAAATTTGTCATCAATGACGCCTCTTTTACAGCCTGAATTAGTGAGCTTCAGAAGGCTTAACCAGTTAGTATTTTGAGAGAAGAGTCCAAGAAATAGATTTTTTAAAAAAGTGAAATAGATTGCCAATGGAGTCTGTGATGTATAAATTTCTGCTTGGAATATTTTAAACATGAAATGATAAAGTGGTTTGTGATGCATGTCAAGTCAAAGAATATGCTCATTGCTACTTCATTCTGTCAATGGCTAACACATGTTAAAGCTAGTAATACAGTACAACTCATCCATTCTGTTCTCAGTGCTGTTGTAAATTTTAACCCAGAGCTCCCTAACAATGGTAGATGTCCGGGCTAACGACCGTGTGCCAACTGGCTACACGCGGGGAATTTGACAGTTTGGAGACTGGAATCACAGACTCTCAAATGGGAAAGGGCCCTTTGTTGAATAAATTAGTCAGGTAGGTGCCACATTATTGCATGATTCAATACCTCCTTTAAAAGCCCTTGGACAGGAAGCCTGAGTGTAACAATTTTATCATTTTTTCTTTCACCTTTTGTCTTCTTGTCTATTCCTGGGACCTCATTGCTGAGGGAATGTTAGAGGCTGTATAACTTGGTTACACCTGTGAGGTGGTTCCTTTGCCTCTGTTTGCACATCTCCAGTGATAAGTTCTCACTGGTGGCAATGACCATGATATGATGATAATTCTAGCATTTTACGTTTGTTGAACACAGACTGTGTGCAGATGTGGTGCTAAGAGTTTGATCCTCACAAGCACTTTTACAGTTGACAAGCGTGAGCCACACGCAGAAGTAATTTGCCACACCGGCCTTGCCCCTGTTCCTCCAGAGGCCCAGTTGTGCCTCTCTCTGGGCCTTTGCACATCCCTCATACTCCTGTCTTTGTCTGCTGGGCTTCTTCTGGTCATTTAGCTCTAGGCTGAAATGTCATCTCTGAGAGATCTTTTGAGTTTCTCTCCCAGTCACTCGGGAATGCATCTCTATATTTAAGTTCCCTCTGTGTTCTCACCACTCTCTTGCACTTTTCTTGTTTTGGGTGTTTGTTAATGTCCTTCCCACTAGAATGTAATTCCACAGGAGCAGGGACCGGTTCATCCCTGGCACCAAGCCCAGTGCCTAGCTCATAGTAGGTGAGCAGTGACTGTTTATTCAGTGGAAAAGGCTACAGAGCTAGAAAGTGCCAGATCTGGGGTTAGAGCTCAGGTGCTGTGACTCCAGAAACTCTGCATCTGACCTCTCATAGTGCAGCGTGTCTTGATTTACAAGGTAGCTTATTCCGTTGCTGTTGTATGATTCTTCTTCATTTTGTGCCTAAATCTATTGTTTAGAAAGTTTTCACAGTATTAATTGGATTTATACTTCCCCTTGCCTCTTCCTTCATCGTTACTGAGGTTTGGGACCCTGGGCTCTGAGGTAGAGCTTCTCTAGGCCCTCAGTTGGTACTGTAGCCTCTGCCAAGGGAGGGCTGATTGTAGGAGGCACGACCTGCTACTCCCAGACCTGTCCTGGCCTTCCCTGACTGTGCTCTGTCATTCTCTGTCAAGAGTTAGCAAACGGTAAAATAGCAGAGGACAGGCAGTCCTCTGGGTGGAAGGTTGAGAAATTGCTAATCTGTTTCTGACGTGAATTCCCTTTTCTCTTTTCCTCCAACTGCTGCTCAAGGGTTTTCACTGGCTGGTGAAAAAAGGTGGTGGATTTCAAATGCACTGGGATTTGGCACAATTTAAATCCTGGTCTGATGCCCAGATGGGTATCTGTGGGATTGAAAGAGTTGGTAAGAGGAGGGGGGAAGGGAGAAGGAAGAAAAGAGAGACCAGTGAAGTAAAAATAAAATGAATTATTTAAGATGGAATATTATACCTGGTTACATTTACAGTAAGCCTCCTAAAAAGATGCTATATTTGCAGTAAAGTAAACTTGCTTAACAAGATTCAGGTTTATGAAAATTATGAGGAAGATTACTTTATTTGTTTATCTTTCAGAGGTTTTTCTTTACTAAGGATAGTGGTTAAGGCAGTGGTCTGCTTCTCTTTTATTTAAAGAAATAGCTGTGAGGGGATTTTTCTGAAGAGCTTAAGGGACTGTGAACACTTTTTTTTTCTCTCTCCTCTGAAGCTTTACTTGGCTGGAATACCTGTGCTTTGAAGGACGTCTTTGAGCAGGTTTGTTTTTTTCCATGAGCCCTGGGGATTTGTGGTGAGGGACAAATAACTGATGGAAATTCAACTCTGACACCAGTTGAGCAGCTATTCTTGTAATTCGTGTTAACCTTATGCTGAAATAGTGCAATCATAGAAAAGTTTTCTATTATCAATGTGATTCTCATGACTTGTTACTATGGTTATGAAAGCTTGTTAGGTGATCCATTCACGATCAGAAAATGCGAATTGCTGAGATTGTTCTAAGCAGTAGAAGTACATTCATTATATAGATAGAATGGAAAACTCAATTTTATTGACCTTTGAGGCCAGAGGTTTGAACTAGTTGTTGATGTGATGATCTTCTAGGACAAGAGAACATGTCAGTTCATCGAAGCGGTTGTAAATATTAGTTAAAATTTAGTTGTGAAAGGGCACTTAGGTGGTTTCAGATGTATTGGCTAGGTTTTTTTTTTTTCTCCTTAAGCTGTGTGTGGAGGCAGAGATATTTGCTATATTATTACATTTTTATATGCTTTAATTGTATAATAAATACACTCAATTCAGTATTCGAAATGCGAGTCAGCGTGAATTTTTAAATGCATATATATTCATTCTCAGAACGAGGGCCTGTGAATGGAGAAATCCAATCCAGATCCAGCTATTTCACTCTTGCTCCTCTGCCCCCGGACTCACCCACGTCAGCTGCAGGAGGCTTCCACGCAGTCTTTGAACAGCCAAATACTCAAAGTTTATTTATATCTTGTGGGGCTTTTCTCTCAGAAGCTTGTACTTCTGGCCTAGTTAATCAGAGGAATTGTTTGTGTGTGCTCGTTTGGCAGCTAAGGTTAAAGTTTGGGGTGATACCGCCTCACATTGATTTTGAAAACTCAATTTCTTAAAAAAAAAATCAATTCTCTCTATCACAGCCAATGAACTCAGTGTAAAGTATGAGAATAGCATTTCATAGGTGAATATTTTCAAATGAACTTCTTTTTTGGCGTGTTGATGCCTAGCTAGTTATGATTTGTGTCCAGTTCAATAATTTTAGCATTTAATTATGTAACAAAATTTTTTCAAAGAACAGAAAAACACACATAATCAATCACATTTCTGATGTAGCAGGGGAACCCAATAAAAAAATCTCACTTTGTGCTTCTAAACTGCCACAACTTTGCAATAAATACAGCTAACGAAGTTGAAAATGTATTATCTGTTTAAGTCTCCTCTAATTACATAGTTTTAAGACTTGTGAATTTCTTTTGTTCCATTTTCTAATTAAGAATTTGGTATGATCTTTATGTGAAGAAGACTGGGGATGGGAATGGTGTAGCATTTTGAGGTCGATACTGATTGGTTGGTTCTCTTGCCCCTTATAGGCTGTATGTGAATCATGTCAGCTTTAAATCACTAATAACATAGCTGTATGCAATACGCTTTTATTTTGAAAGTCAGATTTGGGGCTCATCCCATATGGGGTTCCTAACTCAGGCCGTATGTCAAAACCACTCTTTGGGATTCAGATTCAGTCATGTGGGTAGGGTCCCGGCATCTGGAGTATTAACAAGCTCCATGGGTTATTCTGTTTAGCGCCATTGATTTATGGATAAAGGAGGCAGGTTTAAGACTCCTGGAATGAAAGAGAAAGTGGTCTGTGTGTTTCAGAGGAACAAGGAGAGCTCTAGTCAAATGCTGAAGACTGTTTCTACTCATAAACACTTCTCTTTAAACAAAAAAGGTAATGGATATCTTGGCATTGGACAGTTTTTTCTTTTGTCTTGTGTTTTGAAGTTTGGGTTGTGCTGAACAAAGGCAAAATAATGGGAAGTGGGTCAGGAAAGTGATGAAACTTGTTGGTACATTTCTTATTGTGGCCCATTGAACTAGAAGACCACACCAAAATATTCAGCATGGAAATATTTCTTTATTGAGCTCCTCAGTCTTCCTCTCATTATATTAAACCTCTTCCTGCTGTGAGCCTAAAGTCATATCCTGAATTCCTTCAGGGAGTAAGTACCCTGATCAATTCTTCGCAAAAACTTGCTGTGTATATTTTCTAAGAAATTATTTCCAAGATGGATGTGTTTTTGACTCAGGGTGGGGAAAAAACCCTCACAGCCATCTTTCATGCCAGTTTTCATTTTTTTTCTTTTTAGTTGTTATAATTTATTCTTATAATGGAATACTTTGTAATTAAAAACCACTAGTTCTTTCTGTGTTGATACATACTTTCTAAGATATGCTATAGAGTATAAAATACAAGTAATAACATTTGCTAGTTTTCTTCTTGAAGGTTTGAGGAAAATATTACATATATATTTACCTCCCTGTTTTTGTAATTTGAATAGGCGACATCTAGTACTTATATTTACTGTAGCTATATTTCCTTTTGATATAAAATAATTTGCCTATCATTCTTTTAAAATTGGCAAATTTTAAAAGATGAATCATGATTTTTATGTCAGTGAAAAACCAGAATTTTAATGACTTATGGATCATCATAGCAAGTTCTCCAAAGATCTATAAATCTAGGGTCGTCCTTACATTTATTTAACCAAACTAAACCAGACACCAAACTCTGAATCTCTTCTAGCCCTTCAGTTATTTGCAATATAATGTCTGAGCTCTAATCTTTAACCTCTTTGAAGATGTAGGAAATGATCTTCATTTCTTTATTGATGAAAAAAGCTTCAGGGTGGTTGGAGGTGTGTAATTGCTTCTCCATATGTCATCGTGTGGAATTTGAGATCACGTCTCAGAATTTAATGGGACCCATTCCTGAGGCAGTTTTAAGATTGAGGCTTAAAAAGGGAGAGCCTGGTAAGGCCTGTGTGGGATGGTAATTTCTGCTTGCACAGAGATCTTTGTGTAGAGGTTGGCCATGTGGAAATGTGGGTAAGTTTTAACGAACTACTTAGGAGGAAGCCTTTTTATCTTTATTTGAAACAAACAGACCACAAAATAAAGCCAGTAAAATTTACTCCAAAACAAATAGACTTAAAAACAAAATTTGGTTTTAAGTTGTAAATGACTCATTTTTCAAAATGAGTTGCTATATTGCCAGTTTTAAAATTATATTGTTTTTTTCAAAAACAGATATAATTGATATATGACAAATGTTTCAGGTGTACAACATACTAATTTGATGTTTACATGTATTGCAAAATGATCACGATGATAAGTCTAGTTAACATCTGTCACCATAGTTACCAAAATTTATATAAGATTTAATCTTTTAGCAACTTTCAAACATGCAAAAACAGTATTAATAACTATAGTTATGCTGTATGTTACATCCCTGTGACTTATTTGTTTTATAACTGGAAGTTTGTACCTTTTGACCACCTTCGCCCATTTTGCTCACCCCTCACCCCCAGCCTCTGGCAACCACCAGTCTGTTCTCTGTATCTGTGAGTTCAATCTTATTAGATTCCACGTATAAATGAGATCATATGTTACTTATCTTTCTTTGACTTATTTCACTTAGCATAATGCCCTCAAGGTCCATTCATGTTGTTGTAAATGGCAAGATTTCCTCCTTTTTTAGGACTGAATAATATTCCTGGTGTGTGTGTGTGTGTGTCTGTGTGTGTCTGTGTGTGTCTGTGTGTCTTTGTGTACCTCACATTTTCTTTATCCATCGATGGACTCTTAGGTTGCTTCTCATGTCTTGGCAATTGTAAAGAATGTTGCAGTGAATATGAGAGTGGATGTATCTTTTCATGTTAAGTGTTTTCGTTTTCTTTGGAAAAGTACCCAGAAGTGGAATTGCTGGGTCATAGGGCAGTTCTGTTTTTAAGTTTTTGAAGAATCGTATCATATCATTATCCATAGTGGCCACACCAATTTACATTCCCACCAAGAGTGCACAAAGGTTCTCTTTTCTCTGCATTCCCGCCAATGCTTGTTTTTTCTTGTCTTTTTGATAATAGCTATTCTACAGGTGTGAGGTGTTTTCCGATTTTGGCTTTGATTTGCATTTTCTTGGTGATTAGCAGTGTTGAGCTCCTTTTTATGTACCTGCTCACCATCTGTATGTCTTTGGAAAAATGCCTGTTTACATCCTCTGCCCATTTATAAATCAGATTGTTTTTTTTTTTTTTCTATCGAGTTGTATTAATTTTTCATATACTTTGGTATTAACCTGTTGGAGGAGGTTGACAGGATATGACGGCCACGTGACCCTCAAGCTGGACCAAGGCAATCAGAGGCTCCTTTCCCCTGTCCTTGGAATGTGTGTTCTACCTGCTGTTCCCATAGTGGGAGCCACTTCAAGGATGCAGCCTTGAGAGAGTGATTTGTTGTTGAGCCCATCTAGATTGTACATGTGAGTGAACCCTGTTAAGGCCTCTATATAAAGTCTTAAAATCTGGGGGGGCAGGTGCGGAGGGCCACCTGTCACCTACTCATCTGGAGTGGTCTGCCTCTTTCGGAGGTCCCTCCTTGCCCTGCCATGTACAAGGACCAGTTTTGAATTCTACTTGGACAACTCCCTAGGTTATGAACCATCGTAGCCCCTTATCAGATTTATGATTCAGAACATACTGTCTTTTAAAATTTAAAACACAAGTATTGACTCAGAGCTAGGAGCATGAATCTGAGTCTTATTTGGTGTTGAAGGCTCCTGGCTTTACCCAAAAGCTACCTTCTGGGGGGTTCTTGAATAAAATTCCATGCGCGCTCTAATTTATGCTGTTACCCTATGCAATTTCTTCATGGGTATTTAGAAAATGTCATAATGTAATACGTAAAGATACTTACTTTTGTGTTTTTACATGTGGTATCAGTGGCCAGTTCTATAACAGGTAACTTATCAGACCTTTAATCATGTATTAAGTCCCATTTTAATACCATGTGTATACAAAAAAAAATCATAGTGATGTGAATTATTTTAACTTACATGTGCTTTTCCAAGAGACGTAACCTGTTCTAAGTTAGAGGCATGTTGCTATTTGGAGAACACACACATATGCTTGCCCTCTCTTAGGCTAGCCTTAGTGGGCATTCATTGTAGGACATACCTAATTCTGGGGACCTGTCATCAAGGCCGATGGCTCAGAGAGGGGAACCCACTTGCATGTATGTTTATGTGAGACAATTAGGGAAGTCTGACACCATCCTCTCTAGCCCCTCCCTCTCCTCCCCCAAAACCCTGTCAAGGAGGCAAAGGGCGCCATGCGAGGACTACCCATGGTCCTTTCTTGCCTTTGCAGTGATGGCTTTGTTTTCTGCGCCTGATTGTTCTCCTCCTCCCCACCCCCAGTTCAGGAGCTTTCATCCTTCAAACTTCAGCACGAATGCCACAAAGCATTGCTCTCCGATCACCAAACCAGCGTCCATCTCTCCCTCCTGTTGACTCTTTATTTCTATTTTTGGCTCTTCTTACTTGTATATTGGGTACACGCTTTCCTAATTTGACTTTCTGATGCCAGTCTGTAGCTTAGTCTCCACAAACAGGAAGTACTCTATAAGGGATTACTGTGCATTTTCATGGTTTAAAAAAATCAGACTTGCTTCTATACATAGCTCATTTACTCAGCAAATGGTCGTTCAATCCTATTGCTAGATGATGGGCTCAGAGGTGAATAAGACATGCGTCTGTTCTTCAGGTGCTCTCAGGTTACTTGGGAAGAGAGGCATACATGGACATGCCTGCACTAGGACCACTGTGGTATACGCAAGGCTGTGGAAGCAGGGAAGGAGCAGGATGAACTCTTGCCTTGGTGGGAATGAGGGGGCTGGTAAGAGAGGGACCTAAGCGGAGGAAATTAGAGCTGTCCCTTCAAGGGTGCATAGGAGGCAGCCATGTGGATTGTGATGGAAGAGCATTCCAGGTTGATGGAAAAGAACAAGGCATTTTGAATCTCTAGCTGGTAGGTGAGTGTGGCTGGGGTGTTGAGGACGATGGGAGAGGTTGGGACCAGAATTTGAAAGCTCTTTTGAAGCAGAGTAAGAGATTTGATCTTTTCTCTGTAAGGAGTCACTACAGGATGTTAAGTGGGTTAATGACTGGCTCAGTACTGTTTTTCAGAAAGATAACTTGATTGGCAGTATGAAAGATAGATTTAGAAGGGAGCAGAGCTGGAGGAAGGCAGAGAGCAGATAAGAGTTGGGAAAATAATTGAGGTTAGAGATTATGGGGTTTGGACTAGAGTGGTACAGGTGGAGGTGGGGTGGGGAAAGGATTTGAAGGATGCTTAGCAGTTAGACACAATACGAATAAAGCCGCAATGTAAACATTACTTTCATGGCATTTGTTTTATATTTTTTAATCAGTTGTATAATTTTTCAAATCATGTTTTAATTTAAATTGTCAACACTTTCAGTTATTGGCTCTTCTTCCAGGATTAATTTTCTTAACTTGATTAATTTCTTCACATTTTAAAGGTAGTTTTACACCTCAAGTTGACTACTGCTGTTTTTCTCATTGCCTCTTGATTAGTTTATTTAGGGAAATTTAAATTGGGATAAGTTTCAATAGCATTTGTATTTTATATATATACATGTATGTACATATATATGTATTCTGAAGGAAAGGTTATGCTTTATAAAAAAGTAGATTAATTAAAATGAGAGAAAAGAGAAAGTTTATTCATGTTTATTCAAGACAATATAAACATTCTTTGAAAAGGTAGCAAGGGATGGTAATATTAATCTCATCTTAAAGTGAAGATAATCTTAGACAGCTAAAGTAAAATACATATGCGAAAAGAGCCAGGGAATCTATTTCAGAGGAACTTTAATTGAATAAAATGTTTCATGTGATGCTGTGAATATAACTTCATCCTATATGACTAATTTCAGCTTCAGATAGGATAGAGAAGATGCAGATTAAGAATTAATTAAGAGCAGATGTTGAGAAATACCTTTCATTGAAGGAATAATTAAGTGGCGGAGAGCTTCTTGGAGTTCAGTCAATAAAGCTGGAATGCTTAGAAATCATAATTATTCAGGCAAAAGATGTTTTTCTTTTGTGAGGCTCTGCTGTGGAGGTTTGGGGAATAGGCGAAGGAAGAGGCTGTTATTATCATATTGTTTTTATTTTAAGTTCCATCTTCCAAATTCTTGTATTCCATAGGCTATCTTTAAATTCTAGTATAGAAGCCTGTATTACAGACGGTGGTTTCCTTGACCATTAAGAAAAGAAAAGATCTTATTTGGAAACTTTGCATTGTTGGGATGTGCATTGGTGATGCCTTGATTTTTGATTTGGCTAGTTTAATTGTCTGTCTTGGCTGTGAATCTAGCTGTCTTTAAGGTTCAGCTCTATCTGAAGTAGTGGAGGTCATCAGGGAAGGACTTATTTGTCTGTTTGTCTATCTATCATCTATTTATTTCTCTTGTCTATCTGTAGAAGACATTTCGAACAGCATTTTGTTACCTTCCTCCTGCTATGTTTCAGTCACTGGGATTGGCACAGGATGAATAAAACAGTTCCATTTGTCAATTGTCTTTCACCTAGAGAAGGCAGTCACACAGATTTGTAAGTAAATGGATTAAATAGGCAGTTACACAGTTTTAAAAAGTAAAACAGCTCAGGACACTGTGTGAGTTCATGGAAGGGGTTGCTAGCTATGTCTAGAGATCTCAGGAAAGACATCTTAGAAGAATAAATATCTATGTTAAGATCTGAAGAATAGAAACAGACTGGGAAAGGGTGGGGAGGTAAAGGGAGGAGAGCTGTTAAGATTGGGGAATCAATGGCATATCGGAGGTTTTGGAGGTGAGAACTTCCAAAACTTTGGCAGTGTGATTTATTCAATGTGGCCGAAGAGGGATATGAGAAGTAAAGATAAAGGCTGGAAAGTTAAGCTGAAACCAGTTTAGATTGAAGAGTTTAGATTGTATCTTAAGGGTAACTCTGAACGGATTTAAAAATATTTTAAATGTTAAATTTAATATTATGTAAAAAATAATGAAGTAGTCAATATAAATAAATTTACAGGAAATGATAACCCAGATATGTGTGTGCCCTCATTTGAAATTTATCAGCTAATAATATTTTGACAACTTTGTTTTAGATCATATTTTAAAGAGCTAATTATAGCAGGATAGATACATCTTAAAAGCAATTTTGAGTATAAACAAAAATCAAGCTGCAGAATATATCGAATGGTACCATATATAAAGTCCAAACACCTACAAAAATTACTATGTAATGTTTATGTATTAAAAAATACAATACTAAAATACAAACATGTTCATGAAAATTATAAACACTGAATTAAAGATTGTGAATTTCTTTAGAGATAATGGGAGATGAGGGTTTTCAATTGTGTCTATAATTCCTCGATGAAAATAATATCTGAACTTAATGCGAATTTGTAAAGCTGGGGGATGACTGCCTTAGTTCCAGGTCCTTGGCAATAGAATTTGAGACAGATTCGTGTGTATGTGAGGACAATTCCTAAAAGAAATGAGGGGAGAAGATTGGGCAGCGGGAAAAGCTGAACTATAATTCAGGTACAGCAGGGCACCAAGCTCTAGAACTGGGATGGCCCTTCAGAGAGTTCTCAAAGTGAGACAATGGTGTTGAATCTTGAGCCCCGTGTCCTGACTTGTGTATGGGCTGACCCTGGGAAGGAGGCGAGGTGAAAATTTGGGCAAGCGACCTACCTTCAGCCAACAGCCATTCATTCCTAGAGCAGCGCCCGGCCACAAACCCTCAGCTGCTGGAGGAATGCGCGCGTCGTCTTGGTCCCGCTAGGCGGGTCTGTGCCGTACACCACAGCATCCCCTACAGTGATGTGCGGCGTTTTGGCTGTTGTCTGTTGGCATGTTTGAAATATTTCATATTTTTGCAAACCTCAGCATTAAAAAAACTTCCAAATTTCTAGGTACTTCCCGCCTACTACTACTACTACTACTACTACTACTACTACTACTACACACACACACACACACACACACACACACACACACACGGTGATAGCCCCCCTTTCCCCGCGCCCCATACAGCTCTATTCTAATATCAGGTCACTGTACTTACTGCCCGTGAGAAGTTTCAAGCAGAGGGCTGATCTGATCAGATTTGCTCTTCTGGAGAAGAGATGACTTGGGTCGGGGTGGTGGATAGGGCAAGACTGGAGGCCTGGAGGGCCACCATATGACTGTCGCTGTCGTAGGGTAAGTGATATTGTTGGCCTGAACTAGCGAGTGGTGGTTGGGATGGAGGAGAAGGGTGAGTGGGAAAGTTTTAGGTAGGAGATAGACGTGATGGAACATAGTGGTAGGGAAGAAGTCTATTTTCTGGCTTTGATGCCTGACAGGCGAAGCCTTTCTATTAAGATTTTGTGGTGAGGGAGGTGGGATATAGATATATTAGATATACAATATCTCAGGAGAGTGGGTAGCTTGCGCTGGGATCACATCCTTGAAAATTGGCAACCGGTGTCTTGACTATTTTTCCTCAATCCTGGAGCTCTTTTAAATATATTCCTAACATTTCTCAAAATTTCATCAAGAACTGTTTAATTTCTCTTCGTATTTTCTGAGATTTTTGCTTGACCCAAGAATGAGCATCTGGAGAAAGGGGAATTTAAATGGTAGATTATAGCATTGGAAGATGAGAAATTAAGAAGTGGTTTTGGATTTTTAGTATTTTTATCTCCAGGAGTCATAGTAAGCTGACCTGCAGATGTTACTTTAGCTCACCTGGTTGGTTTGTGAAGGAGGGAGAGGGGTTATTGAGAAATGTTTGCAATGTGTACAGAATTTTTACACATGTGCTTCTGCACATTTTCTGGGAGAATGCCCACAGTTTTCATTATATTCTCCAAGGAGGTCTGTGATCTACTAAAGGGTTGAGTTTTATTAGGGTTGTGTCCGTGGCGTTTCAGGCTTTTCTGATGGAAGTTAAATTGGCATTAGGATACTCTGGCATGAATTCAGGGCCCCATACTGTTGCCACAACTCAAAATCTGGGCCTTATGTTGCCTCTGTTGTCTCAAAGCCATTTGAACAAAACACCCGATTGCTAGAATTAGGGTGAGGAGACACAAAGTTTGAAGGGCAAAATTTCTGATAGCGTTTGACCCAGTTTTGCATATAATGAATTTTTATTTGTTGATGAATCTTTCCCTTTTGTTGCTAAAAGTGGCAGATAATCAGACATAAATTACTAATTAACGGTCTGGTTCAGATTTTTTTTTTTTTAATTAGTGGAACTTGTGCTTCATCAAGCTCAGGTGGAGTGGATATCACATGCTTTTTTTTTTCTAACATCAAAGGTAATTTTTTCCCCCCCAGAAATGTCAATGTATTTGTCACTTGACTATAGGCCAGTCAGTCTCTCCCATACTCATGCAGTAAGAGTGGTGGTTCTTACCTGAGGACCCTGGTCTCTGATGGCCTTTCATGTACCTCTTTTCTCCCACCTGTCTCTTGCTCCAGAGAGATGAGCAGTGTTTGTTTCCCTTGCTCTTCATTTCACATCCGGACCAGACCCTCCAGCTTCTCTCCTGTCATCTAACTGTATCACCTGCTAAATCTCACTGTTGAAATGCCGTTCTGGTCCCCATCACTCTTCTTTCTCTGTGACATTAGCTCCTGGTTCACGGTCACTCTCTTAAAGTTACCCTTGTTTTAGCGATTTCATTGTAAATATAGACGATCCTTCGAGCACTCTCTCAGTGTTTGAACGTGTCATGGCCAACCTTGTCGTCATCATTTATGACTTCACCTTCTTCATCATCTGAGTTTTAAGTGTTGTGTCTTCTTCCCACCAAGTCTGACGCTTCTGGTTTACTCCCTCCTGTGTCAGAACTGTAGCAGTCTCGGATTCCTGCGGGATCTACAGTCCATTGATCCTATGACCATTATGCTGTCCCTATTCCTCCGTGTCCTTTCTTTGTTCTTTACTGAAATTCTGTGGTCAACCTCAATCATTCCTTTGCTCATGCCTTCAATTCCCTTGGCACCTTTGCTTCATCACAGCTGTGTCAAACCCCACCCCTGGTTAAATCTGACTCTCCACCTACTCCATACTAGCTTCCACGCAGAGGAACATGGCTGGAGAAAAACATAGAACCTTGGTCCCTGGCCTCAGTAATACATGATCATATGTGAGACCTTAATGCTGCTTGGCAGTCAGTGTCCAACTGTCCTAGGTGATTATTTCATGCGACCTCTGCTCTCCTGAAACATTTGTCCTTTCCTCCCCATCCTGACTCTTAGCTGATGACTTTGCCTACTCTTGGCCTGAGAAAATTGAAGTAAACAGAAGAGGAATCCACAGGGTCTGACACCTCATCTACCTCCAGCCAGACCCTGCCCAAGGCCACCCCAGCTGCATAATCATATCTCACCTTCTCTTGCATATTCAGGGGCATCTCCCCTCTCCATCATCTGCATCGCTATTTCCCTCTCTTGCTATTTAGTGATACAGAAATAGTATGTAAACTGTTGTTTTTCCACTCTCGATCCTACCTTTTTCTCCAGCTGTCACCCCGTTTCTCTTTACCCCTTTATAAAAGAATTTCTCAAAAGGGTTTTATTTACCCGTGGTTGCAATTCCTTTCCTGTTATTCTTTCTTAAAACCACTTTAAACAGACATAGCCTCTACCATTCAGCTAAAACTGCTCTTAGCAAAGTTACTGGAGGCTTTTCTATTGCTAATTCCAGTGGGCATTCTCAATCCTCATTGAACTTGATTTCTCAGTGGCATCAACACAGTTGATCATTCCCTTCTCCACGAAATACTTTCTTTCTTGGCTTCTAGGATACACCGCACTCTCCTGGTTTCCCTCTCGTTCTCCCTTGCTGATGCTTTTTCCTAATGTTGGGGTGCCCAGAGCACAGTCCTTGGACCTCCCCTTTATCACCATTCACTCCCTGTAGCATCTCCCCAGTCTCCTGGTTTTATTTTTATTTTTAAATTTTTAAATTTTATTTTTTTAGGTGAGGCAACCCTTGGTTGACCTCACAGATTGCAAGGACCTCATCAGCTTACAATCTCTTATTTTTTATTTTTTATGCCTACAGTACCTGGTCTTCCTAAGTGGTCTCCCATCCAAGTACTAACCAGGCCCGACTCTGCTTAGCTTCTGAGACCAGATGGGATTGGGCTTGTTCAGCGTGGCATGGCCGTAGACCCAGTCTCCTGGTTTTAAACATCGTCTGAACCCTGGACTCGGATTTCTCTCTGGCCCAGACCTCTCCCCCTGAATGCATACTTTTGTTTCCAACTGCCCGCTTGGAATCTCCGCTGTCTGTTCAAGTCTGTACTCCTAATCCCCCCCAAGCCACACCTGGTCTCACAGCCTTACCCTTGTCTCTTTAATAACCACATTCAATCCATCAGCAACAACTGCTCTATTGTCTGAATCTTGTTTATACAGAATCGGGTCCTATTTTACCATCTCCACTGTCACCACCCTGGTCTAGGCCACCATCCTTGCCTGAATTTCTGCAATCACCCCCTTAGGAGTCTTCCTGTTTCTACTCTTGCCCTTCTAAGGCGGTCTCAACCAGCAGCAGAGTGAGCTTTTTCAAAACGGAAGTACATCATGCCATTCTAGGTTCATAATTCTGCAGTGACTTCCCATTTTACTTATAATAAAGGCTAAAGCCATTACAGTGACTGACAGGGCCCTGAGCGATCCTGCCTGGCTTTCTCATGCTCATTGTACAGAGCAGATGGGCGCCATTCCAATTAGGAGCCTGTGCTTTGGTGGCCCCTGCCTGCAGTGCTCTTCCCTCAGGTAATCATATGACTGACTCCCTGACCACCTGATTAAAACTGCACACCCTCATTTCTTCAGCAATTCCCTCTCACTCTAACAGGCTGTATTTTTTTACATAGGACCTGTTAGCACACTCTCCCATTTACTTGTTTGCTGTGCTGATTGATATCTGTCTCTCTACTGCTCTACTGGAATGTAAATTCCAGTAGAGGGCAGGTCTTTTGTTTGGGTTGAATCCCTGGTATCTTACACAAAAGTACCTGGCACATAGTAAATGCTCAATAAATACATGTTACGTGAATAAACAGGTTTTATTTTTTGTTGCTTTCAACAGGTGCATAATCTCTAACAAATAACAGTTTAATCTTTTTCATATCTTCCTTGCGCCGACTGATGAGCTCTGAGTTAGTCCCCGCCTGTGTTTTCCAAATGCTGGTTGGCAGCATTTGGTGTTTTCAACAGTCAGACATGAAATAAGAAGACTAAGGCCAATGTAATGTAGATATGTGTCAGTGTAAGGTTGTCAACTGCCTTTCTTTCCAAGATTGTCCTTTATTTGGAGAATATGTTATTTTTTTAAAATTTGGCATGACAATGCCCATTCAATGAAATGATGGTGATAGTTTTTCTGTGACCTCAATGCTGGCATTGGGAAGCTTTCTTCAGTGAACACTCCAAAGGGCCCAAGGACAGGGTTCTCGAAAGTAAGGATGCTGATCTCTGTCAACTGCCTTTCTTTCCAAGATTGTCCTTTATTTGGAGAATATGTTATTTTTTTAAAATTTGGCATGACAATGCCCATTCAATGAAATGATGGTGATAGTTTTTCTGTGACCTCAATGCTGGCATTGGGAAGCTTTCTTCAGTGAACACTCCAAAGGGCCCAAGGACAGGGTTCTCGAAAGTAAGGATGCTGCTAATCTTGCGTTGTTACGTGATTCGGAGCCTGCTTGCCCTCCTGCCCTCCCTCCTTCTCTCCCTTCTTCCTTCCCCTTCCTTTTGCCTCAGCAGTCTTTCTGAAAACAAGCCTTAGATGGAGGCACGTTTAGGAATGTGACAATGCATTGCTGCTCTCTTTAATGCAGGACTGACAAGCATTGGGGAGCTTTCTGTAAAGCAGGGTTTGGGGTGGGTGGAATATAATTTAATGTCACTGTTTTAGTTGATAAATTCTAGAAAACTTGGATGCCCTATTAAAGAGAAAGAACTTACGTTAGTCTCAGAGAAGAGTTAGGTTCTAGTTTTAGTCCTGCAAATAACCAGCTTTTTGACCTTGAATAAATCACTCTGTCTCTGCACAGTCAATTGATTTGTTTGTAAGGTAAGGCTTGTGGACTGGATGACCTCACACTGATCGCTGTGTAAGTTCCAGAGGAGCAAATTGTTAAAGCTTAATTTCAAAGCTGTTCTAGTGAAAGGTTGTGTTCTACTGTCTTCTTCCTCACTGCTGTAATTTGAGTTTTGTCTGCAGTGATCTTATGACCTTCCCAAATGTTCTATGCACTTTAATTCTTAAAGCAATCTTATTGTTGGGATTTTAGAAAGGATTACATGATGGCATTTTGGGAGAAGCATTTTATCTCTAAAGTGGGTTAGGTATCAAGTATAGCACGATATTATTATTTTATACAATATTGGAAAAATAGAATATAAGAAAATCCTACGTAACTTAAAATTCTTATTAGCAGTGTCTTATACTATAGGGAGTAGTTCAGAGCTGTATCAGATGATGTGGTTTTGAATCTAAGTGTGGCTCCCTGTTAGCTGTGTGTACTTTGGCAATCTGCTAAGCTGCTCTGTGCCTCAGTTTCCTTATCAATAAAGTGGGGATAATAATAGTATCTGTTTCCTTGTGTGGTAAAAATTGAGTAAGTTCATGTATGTAAAGCACTTTTGTGCTTAGAAGCACTCAGTGTTTAGCTATTATAGCCACACAAACGCCTATTATAATGTGGGTGTATTCTTTCTAGTCTTTGAAAATGAACATGTAAAAATAGTTTTAATCACACAAGCAAAATTTCAATTTTTTTTTCTTAAGGATATCTAGATTTTTGCTTTTTTATTTTTTTGCTCTTTTATATTTAATAAGAAGATATTCTAAGATAGATAGAATGTTTTCAGGTCATTTTATAGACCTTTAGGTGCTATGATTAATTCTCACACGGAACTCTTATTATTATTTTATTTGTGTGTGTGTTTAACTATATATTGGATACATTTTTTTTCTGGTAGGATTTTTGAAAAGATAACTCTGTATCGATACAAAATCCCTCCTCCCTTTCCCCATTTTAAAAAATTCTTGCTAAGGCCTGGTGTTATTATTATTTTTGTCTTGGATCGCTGTATATGTAGTTGACTCATATTGTATGCTTTAGCATACCCCACAAAATCTAATTAACAATCAGTTTATTTAGATCATTTGCAAAATGTATTAGAGGCTAAACTGGTATACCAAAGAAGTCTCAAAATTCAGTGGCTCAAATAAGATCTTTCTTTCTCACCTTACAGTTCAGAGTTGGCAGGTGGCATTGGTGGCTCTGCTTCATAAGGTCCCTTAAGAATCCTGGTTCCTCCTTTCTTGTTCTGCCAATCTGCGGTGTTGTCTCATCTTGGTAAAGGTTGGCCCCACCACTCGATATCGAAATACTAGTCCAAGGAGAGGGGAAAGAGAATAAATAAAAAAATAAGCAATTTCCTTTTTAAGGAGTGCGACCCAGAGATGTCATTCAGGATGGCTATTGCCTGCCAATGGCTACAGCTTTGTCACATGCCTCATCTGGCTGCAAGGGATGTTGAGAAATGTAGTTTGCAGTAAGGCAGCCATATGTTGAGCTAAAACTGAAAGGGAGCAGGGAGAGGGCTAGGTTTCTGATACCAGAAATAAGAAGGGGGAATGGTTAATGCCAAATATACCTTTATAATAACTTGGCGGACCAGGTTTAAATTCTCCAACTCTTCAGAGTTGTGTGCTGGAACATGGCGGCAGGGAAGGGTAGGCACGGGCTTCCCCTTTGTTTTCCCATGTCGGCTCCATTCCACATTGAGAAGGGTCTTGCATGCAGGTGTGTGGTCACCCTGGCCAAACGTCCATGGTCTCCGTCCCCGTCCCACTCGCAAGCACTGGTATGGCCCGCCCTTGGACAGTGAGCTCAGGGCTCATTTGGGCAGGATTGCTGGGATCTTGGGTGCCTAGAGCACGCTTGGGAAGAAGGTGCACATATGCCCTTTGCCATGTGGGCTCTTGTATCCCGTGGGATACAGCTGGAAGAGGGCCAGAGTAGGGCAGTGTCGAAGGCAGAGCCCTTCTTGTCTAGCCCTAGGGAGGTACTATAAAGAGAAACATTAACTTGATTTAGTTCTCAAAGTTTTCCACTTTCCCCAGGCTACTGCTTCATTAATACTCATATTTATTATTTATTGCACACATGTTATATATGTAGTCCACTAAGAGTAGAATATCTTCGGGATGAATGAAGTGTCGTTTTAATGGATGGTGAGGGTGGGGAAGGGTGCAGTGAGGGAGGCTGGAGAATATCTCTTATTTAGTTTAATGTTTTCAACAGCCTGAAAGAAAAAAAGCTTTGAGTGGCCCTTGTGATTCAGTGGCAGTTTGCCCAGACTCGAGGGAGCCAGTGTTGGGACTGAAAATTAGACTCGCTTTGAAAATCTAGAAAAAAAGTGACTAAACAGTTATAAGAATGTGCTCGATGGCTTGGGTCCTCTGAGAGCCAGTGAAGTACTATGCTGGGCTTGGCCTCCACATTCTCTACTCAGACTTTCAGCTCTTACCCCACTCACTCCCACTCCACCTCCACCTCCACTTTTCCTTGTGCTTGGCCAGCTTTGCCCCAGGACACTGATTCTGACCTCTCCCAGGATTGAGCCACCTCTGCACTCAGACCTCCTGACAATTTGCCCATGGGAAATATAGTAGAAATCTAACATAAGACTCCTCTGGGGTTGATCCAGCAAACTGCTGCCGCCGCCTTCAGTTTAGAGATGGGTTATGATACACTCTCAACCCCTTATGCAAAACCCATGGAACCAGATATGTTTCAGAATTACTGATTTTTGGTTTTAGAGAGCTATATGCTACACATCCCATATATTATGTAATGTCTCTGGGGGAGTTTGGGACAGCACCTGCCATTACATATATTAATATTTCTGCAGTAAAATGTATGAATTGTCACACTAAATTGGACACAAACAAGGTTACAAATAGGCTCAGATCAGGTCATGTTTTGCTGCCAAATGGGTTATGAAAAACCTTGAGTATTCATGGCTTTTCTAATGCTGGCATTATGGATAAGGGATTGTGTACCTTGTGTAATGGTGACTGTTTTCTCAATGTTCACTCTGCGCCAGACACTTTTGTGTTTTGTGTTTATTGTGCTCACAAGAAACCAAGGAAGTTATATTCATATTCTTATTCTCTCTCTCTCTCTCTCTCTCTCTCTCTCTCTCTCTCTCTCTCTCTCATTTCTAATTTGCTTGTTTGAAACTCTGGAATATAAATTGGCTGGCAGAGTCTTATTTCACATTAAATGGTAGCCGAAAGACAGTATTGCACTAGAAGTGCCATTGGAGGTGATCACCCTTTATAAAATTGTTTCTTGAGAAAATGCCTCCCAAGTTCGCCCAGCAGGGTCAGGAAGCAGGGTCGAGGACTTGCTCTGGTCTGTAGCTTATCCTCTTTCCTCCATCTGTGTGGTTCCTCCTCCGGCCTGGCAGGGCAGTGGCCCAGGGCACTGGTCCAGGACAATGGGGGTGTGGGCAGGACGGGGCGGGGGTGAAATAGAGGGCAGAGAGGGGAAGGTTTGGGTGTTCAGTGTGATAGAAGAGGTCAGGGGTGGGGGCGGTGGCTGAGGTGCTGCCACTAATTGGGGAGGCCCAGTTCCAGACTCTCGTTCCCGTTTTCACAGCAGTCGCCATGGGCGCTCCAGAAAAAGGGGGAACCAGAGAGGTGGTGAGTTTAGTGTACAGTGTTGGCCGGAACTGCGGTTTGGTGATTTGTGCTTTTATGGATATTGGTTCAAAACAGCCCCCCTGGGTGGGCAGTTGGACAAAAGTGGCCCCTCTGGAGAGAGATAGTCTGATGGCACACTTACTTAATGGGCTGTGTCTTTCATGCAAAGAAAAAGGTGTTCTTTTTCCTCGGAGTCATCATGCTAGCCGGATTTCAGCTCCCTCTGCCACCCTGGTCTGCTGCCTTCATGCGGTGGGTGGACTTCCTACCGGAATGTGGCAGTCTGGAATTCGTAAGGATCTGCCTGAGAAGCGCTTTATCTGTGTTAGACTCCTTGGGGTCGTTTTATGATGATCCCGTGGAGTGGTTGTGACTGGCGTTTGACAGATGGGAATGCTGTGGCACTGGGAGCTGCTTGAGCTCATCTGAGTAGTTAGTGGCTCTTCGCGGCTCCTGGCTCCCTTGCTGTCCTGGTTTGCACACTCCCACCTCCAAAATGGAAGAGACAGCTGGGAGGTTTCAGGATCTATTTTCCCCAAGCATTTCATCTTTCACTACTTCTCTTCTTTCATTATTGTATTCAAAAACGTATAGACTGGTATTGATTCATATTTGCACCTAAGTGACAGTCAGTGGCTCTTTACTGACTCCGTGGCTGTCATTCGTATAGTTCGTTTTAGAGTGGGCTCATTGGGGCACCATTGGAGTTGAGAAACACAGTCAGATTAAAAAAATACAGAAATGGGAAGGTCTGGTTAAGGTCCCTTTGTTTGCAGTGTCTTCATTTATGTGGCCCTCATTTAAAATTAAACATAATTTGTTAAACTTTTACTTCATGAAATGTATGGGTCCAGGAGTTTTAGCCAAAGTCAGTGTTTTTTATGGAAGCATCTGGATATACATTAACTTTTTAAAATTGTAACCAGTTAGTTATACCATAAAAGTTAGCAACGTGTGAACAAATTGGTTGCTTGCTAAATCCGGAGCACATGAGGAAAATTGATTTGAGATTGAGAAAGTATTTCCTAAAAGAGTAGTTGGAGGCAGAGAGCTAAGCGTATGTGCTGGGACTTTTCAAATACATTAATTCATTTGCTCCCTAGAATAATTATTTGGGGAGGATGTAATTGTTTCTGCTTCATAGATCAGGATACATCTGAATTATCAGTAAGGTCTTATGGTAACTTTTTTGTAATATTTAAAAGACTTATCCCCCATCTTATTTCAGATTCTTACAGAAAGTCATATAAGAAGTAGAATTTTAAAAAAAGTGCAGGGAAGGGAAGAAAAGAGTTGATTAGTAAGATAAGGCCAACAGGAGTTAGTATACAACAATTCTGCTTGTTTTATATGTGGTGCCCTATTGCGTTGTTTCACTTTAGATGCAGATTTGTCTCAGTGTTATATTAGGCAATGCAAAGAGCAGAGTGATTAGTTCTAAGGTTGACATTATCCATCAGTTTTCAAAAAGACGTTTGTTGATGTGAAGCACAGTTTTCTTTTTTCCGCCTGGTCCTGAGGTTCCAATAAACCTGTCCCTGGAATTTTATAATGGGATGGTGAATAATATGGAGAAAGATATCTTTTCAGCAGTACGTGATGTCTAGACTAATATAATTCTCACTCGTGACATCCTTTATTGTCACCGAAGGGCAAATTTATAATGTCATTTAAAAAAATACAGATAGGAGGAAATTCTTTGTTGATTTGCCTTAAATAAGCAACCAATTTAAACAATTCTGATATCTTGATAAGTTATCAAATTGTTGTAATACGAGGACAGTACCTACTCTTACCTTTGTTTTCACAAATTAATATTTTAAAAAGTGGTCCTTAGACTTTCCTGTCAAAAAATACCTTTGATATTTGATCAGATGTCATGGTACTTTTTCAATACTTGTATACAGATGTCTACTCTCAGAGCCAGGAATTCTTAACATCAGCATTCTTTCTGGGTTGGTTCTCTCCTCCTTTCTTTCCTGGAAATAGCTTCCAGATGGGATTATTATTATTATTATTATTTTTTTGATAAACCTCAAGTTCTTATGTTTTACCACTTTTTGACCTATTATCTCTTTTCTGAGTTTCATTTTCTGCTTTTAGGATTTTTTTTTTGATACTCTGTAATAGATACTGAAAGTATTTGGCAACTGGTATGAGGTTGCGCAATAATTCTGGTCATGATACAGTGCCCTGGACTTCTCACTCCCAGTTCTTTAAGGAAAAATCCCCCTTCAGTGTATTCCTTCTTTCTTACTCCTTTAGGTTTACACAGCAGATGGTGTAAGAAATAAGGTGTTGCTCAGTTGATTCTTTATAATGTCTATCGAAAAATAAAAAAAAGACAAATTAAAATTTTTGAGTTAAAGTACAATTTTTACAATATTTAATTAGGCCTTTTTTTTCCCCCCTATAGTCTTTTGTACTTTTCTAAATTAAGCCACATGCCTTCACCCGATTCGTGTCATGGCCCAAGGTCGTGTGTCTGTCGATCCTGCAATTAAGTTGAGCAGGCTGTATTTGGGTATATACCAAACTTTCTGTACTTGCATGTTGCTTTTTGCCAGAGACCTTGACACTTAAGGATTTGTTGATAAAATGCATTAAATTATTTGTTTTATGAGACATTTTATGAGACCTGGTGCTAGGGATTTAGATTGTTGTTCCTGAAAAGTAACTTGTTTCCCCAATACCTTTCTGCTTCCTGTTGTCTCTTCATGTCTGTGAATGAGGGAGCCTAGTAGGTTTTCCTGTAGAATCTCATGTACCATAAGATTTATTTGAGATGTGTGTTTCTATCTTCAGTTTTTGGTCTCTAGCTACTTAAGGTAAATAAAAAAAATAAATAAATTCTGGGGACTAAGTGGAAGAAAAATAATGATTCTCCTGCATTTTAATGGATCTGTAGAGGTGCTGCAAAGATTAAATGACTTAAGAGTGTTTGGCTAATATTGTCAGAAGGCTCTTGCTTTTGTCATTGTCATTCTTCTGGTTGCTTCCTACCTTCATTCCTGTTCTCCCTTCTCTTTGCATCCTTTGCTCTTGACTTTCTGCAGGCTGTTCAGGGAGAGGTGGGGCGGTATATCTCTCGGCCCAAGTTATCAGGTCTGGCTGAATGGACTCCGACCCATGTTCTCAGCCACTAAATTGATTGGCAAATACTCAGATGTGCACAGTTTGACTTTCTGGCTGGATTTCAGAGTGTAGGGAGTAAGGGAAGCAGCAGGAGAGTGAGGAAGTCTATAAACAAAGGTGAGAGGGGCATTCTGGAACAAAGGGCAATTTCTCATAGGTAAGAATACAGAAGTAAAGCCATGAAAACAGATTAGTGTAAAAACATTAATAAAAAAAATTAGCGCCGCTCACTCTGTTTTCCGCCCTTCCTTTTAGTCATAGTGTGAAATATTAGAATTCAGGTTGGTAATGGACATGCATAAGCCTCATTTAGTACTGGGAACATTCAACCGAGTCAGCTTTTTAAAATCTGCTAAGTATTTTTCCAACTACTGGGATTCCTCTTGTGCTTTGTTTACCAGATTCTCTTATTGCCTTTTCCTGCTAATGGGGGCGGAGGGGGGGGAAGGTGCTGGTTGAAATCACTCGGATAAGCTTACTGTGCATCAGTGGCTGTATGGGCACAGATGTTTGGAATCAGCTGATAATTTTAAATCATCCCTAACTCATCATACTAAACACAGTTACACATGTTTAGTGTTTGCTTAACGTTAACCTGAAACGCCACGTGAAATAATTTGGCGTCTAAGAAGCATTGCAGTAACAAGAAGAGTAGCTTAATGATTTTTGCATGCTTTGTATGCTAGTCACCGTTGAACCGTTTTACTGTTACTTAGTTACACACATACACACATACTTATGTGTATATGTGTTTGTGTACACATACGCGTATGTATAACATAGACACACCCACATATGAATTCATTTAATTCTCACACCAACCATCGGAAAGGGGCTCTTCTGTTATCATCCCTATTTTATAGTCAAGAAATCAAAGCATAGGGGTTAAGTAACCTACCCAACGGATCATAGGTAGTGAGTGACAGAGCTAAGCTCAGGTAGCTGGGCCACACTCTTAATTACTACTCTGTAGCACTTCTCAGTGCTTAGTCTGTAACTTCAGGCAAACAAAAATTATAGTAAATAAGTCCAGAGTTATCTTATTGTGAGAAAATCTAAGAAATTATGTAGTTTTTAAAATGGCACCTGGTTTCTGTTGCTAGCACATATGGGCCTTTGTTTTGGATTTTGCCATTTCTGTTTGTTACATAAAGACTTCAGTTATCGGGATGTGACTACTTGCAGTGTGTACTGTATTAGTGAGCACCCATCATGTGTGTCCACTGGGTTTATCACCTTGCATCTGGGAACCTGTATCAGCTAATCCCTAAAAGTCTGTGCGTGGCCTTTCATGGCTGCCCTGCCTGTGACTTTGTGGGCCAGGAATTTATTTTAACCATCGAACTTGGGATTGTGATTCGTCACCTAGGGTTTCTATCTTTCTTTAGTAACTGCTGGAAATTAAAGACACTGACTCGGAAACATTTTCCACTCAGGGGCCCAGTAGACGAGACTGATATCTTGGTGGGCAGAGTGTTGGAAAAAAAGTAAAAGGATTTCATGGACCGTTTTATGTCATTGCCTTGAGCAGTGCTTGACATGTAGGGACTGGGTGCATGTATAAAGGATTAACAAATAGGACATAGACATAGGACATAGGAAACTGTGCAGGGAGTATTTGATTTTGATCTTTTTAGAAGATGAATCCTGTTTAAAAGTAGAAAGTGGCACTGTTTTGGCTGCCATAGGAATCCAAGGTCTAATTCCTACATTTAAGTAACAAAGACGTTTGTAACGATGAAGGAAACTTGGTAATTCTTAAATTTGGTGATCAGATCAATTATACTTCCTTTAGTAGGCTTATTGCCATGACCACTAGGTAAATTGTTATAAATGTTGTTTAAAAAAAATTTAACATCATTTATCTCCATTCCTTTATCAAGACTAATTGATTATTATTGTTGCTAAAATTATCATTATTTGAATGACAGTGAAATAATCCTCCTGCTCACTTTAGTGATGTGTTGGAAAAGAGCAAGGAAATAAATTTTTGAGATACTCTATTTTGTTAATGTTAGGGGGTATTAAATATCCTTGGTTCAGAATTCATGGAGCATTAATATTTATTTTGCTTTAAGTTTAAAGTCAGTTACAAGTAGTAATTTACCTTTTTTTATTTCGGCTATCACAGAAACAGAAAGCTTAAAGAAAATAAAGGAGAGAACATGTTATTAAATTTCTTGTTTTCTTTTTCTCCATTGCTTAGTGTCTTTTTGTGATTCATTAAAGATATGTCAGAACTTGGGCAATATATGTTTTATGAGCTTCCATGCCTTCCAGTGGCTGTAGGTGAGCTACTAAACCACATCATTAGGCTAAAGTTTTCAATTTTATGAATATACAAGAAAACTTTACCTTTATTAGCTTGAGAAGTTTCCACCCCGCTGAGGTACCCACAGTCAGCTTTACTGGGTTTTGTGGGGGAATATTGGCATCCAGCTGCGAAGTTCTTTCTGGTCCAAAAGAAGGTTGTAAAAAATTATTTCTGTATTTCAGCATGTTACTATCAGAAGCATATGTGCTCCCTTTCAGTCAAGATGGGAATGGCTTTTTATGTTTTTTTAAAACTTATAGGGAGCCCTCTGTACTAGTCATGAGACACTGAGCCCATAGGTTATAAGACCATCTACATTGGGTATTTTTTTCTTTTATTATTAATATACTTGATCCAGCTGTTATTCTTTAGTAAATATATATGAATTTTGGGTTTCTGTGTTTATTTTAGCACGCACTTTCAGAGATGAAACTTATTTGGATTTTTAATAAGGTTTTAATGCAATTTAGTATTTTCAGTTCATAAAATGAGTGTGCATTGAGGTCCCCAAACAGCAGTTGTAATTTAGCTGTACCGAATTACTAAATATGAAGTAAAACTTCACATTTGAAGATAAAGCAAAGAAATGTAATATGCTATCACTGTAAAATTTTGCTACCTATGAAATCATTTTATATCATATTGTAAGTATTGAATTCAAATTCCAAATTGGGCGTAATCCTGAGGAGAATAATTAACTGACAAATACATCTATTCTGAACATTACTGTACAGAGTCTGGTTTTAACTATAAAATATTCAGTGATTGTCTTTTGGAATTCAAGGCTGTGTGACTTACAAAGCTGCACCCTGCTGCCTTGTAAGTCAGTGCTCAGCCCATGGTAATGAGGCCATTTTGGGGAGTCTTCCTGAGGGTAAACTGAAGAGAGCAGAACTTGTAGTTAAAAGCGGTAGAGCAGGTATATGTTTATCACTGCTTGCTGCTACAATGCCACAATAATTACGGGAAAAGGACAAAAAGGAGTAAACTCACGAGGTCAGAAGGAGGTGGTGACCAGGTAGCTATGCCGTGGGCAAGACATCACAGGTTAGAGCATGGCTTTTTTAGGGGACTAGGGAGTGATGGCGAGAGGCTTCCGGATGCACCTTCCAGAATTTACCAGCCCCTTCTGACTTAGAGTCACCGGTACTATCTGAGGTCAATTGAGAGGTGGGACAAGTTTGGGGCTAAAAACTGGGAATTTGGTTGAGATCTGTAAACAGCGCACCTTGATTCCCTTCTTCCTTATCTGCACAGGGGACAGAGATTTATATTTCTCTGGGGAAATGGAACCCTGACTTGGGACCCCTGGTCCAGAGAAGATGATGAGGCTGTGGTTTGTATCAGGAAGGTTAAGGGACACCAGGATGGTCAAACCCCTGGCATGTCTGTCCCAGAATTCCTGAAGCTATACCAGCTCCAAGTCAGAGGATGCTTTTGGGAGTACAATGTAGTTAGTTACAGCATGGACATTGCTTACCTACTTTGAGCCTGCCAGTTGGCAGGTGACACCAAAGCTGAATCAAACTTAAGTGTTTCACAGCCTCATTTTGAAATGCGAGGGGCTGCCCAGGAGCAAGGTGTTTGAGGAAGGCCTCCATCTTCGATCCCATACCCAAAGAAACAACAGGAATTTCGGTGACCCAGAGGAAAATGATATATAATATAATCAATATCCTAAGAGAGAGATGAGAAAATAATTAGATCTTTGAAACAAGAACAGAATGCTATTAAAAAATGAGATTCAGAGAATAAGAAAGAAATAGTGTAAATTAAAAGTATGATATTGGAAACAAAAAGCTGAATAGAGACTGAAAGAGTGGATATGAGAGGTAAATCCTTTATTACTATAATAAAAATCCTATAAATAATGTCTGACTTACAAAATGGAAATAGTAGTATAAGCATAGTATTTAGAAATATATAAGCGAATGTCAGAACAAATAGATAACAGACAGAAGTGGGTAGCTCCTTAAAAGCAGGACTGAGGCAGAACTGTTGAATTTTGTTATAGTCTTATTTGATTTTAAAAACTATGTACATTTATGTACATTGATAAAAATTGAGAAATACATAATGGGAGATTTACTTTGGAAATCATTTTGTTGAAAAATTTTATTGACGGTATAGAAAATGCTACACAGTGTTGCTGCTTTGGCAATCACAAAACCTCTGTGAATAATATGGTCTCCTAAATTGTTTCCGTAGCTTTCTTTTCTTAGCATCGATTTCTTGCTGCCTTTAGGCATGGTTATCCCAGTGTTTCCTGTACCTTCTTCCAGACCTGACAAGCCTTTTGGCTTTAGAAATCATTCAATGTCATTCATGTCGATTATAAATATCCAAATTAATGTGAGACAATTTTCTCCTCACATTACAGCCACATACTTTCCGTAATGCTAGCGATTATTGGAATATTTTCTGTTAGACATCTTTAGTTTACTAGTAATGACATAGAGTAAGTGCTAAGAGCAAGCAGACCTTCAAGCTGAAATGGTCTCTTTTCCCGCACCTCTTGATGTATTTAAGATGTATGCGGCCTCTTGTTCTTCCTGCTCACTTAAAACCATGCATGGCTATTGTGGCAACATGGACCTTCACAGAATTTTAGAGCTAGAAGATGCGTTAAGGGACCATCTAGTCTACTTTTCCTTTGCCTGATAATTGAGGACACTGAGTCAAAGAGGGAGGAAGTGACTTTCCCAAAGTTAAACAGTGGTCTCAGACTTAGTATTCCTTCTGCTGCTCTGGACTTCCTAGACTTCAAGGAAATTTCCTGCTCACTTTCCTTCAAATCTCATCCCGTTGTTGATGGTCGTTTGGTTTATTTATGTCTCAGAAAAAATGTTTTCACAGATTTCTAGGACATATTCTGCTGGAAGTGTTAGGGTGTGTGAATTTCTTGAAGGGTTTTAGTTTTATTTACATTTACTGTGTGAAGTTTAGGGGGTTTTGTTAATATGCTGAAAGAGATATGACAGGTACCTGTAGATTAAAACAGGTAGGCCTTGGATTTGGTGTCTTGAGTTTTAGGGTAAACAGGGAGAGGGTGAGGGAGGGAGAAATGGGAGGAGGCAAAACAGTTGAGGGCTGTAAGAATTTCTTTCTTGTTATTTTCCTTTTGTGGGGAGAGGGCGAGAATGTAACTGGAGCAGCTGCGTTGACTGTCTCAATCAGCTTGCACTTGGTGTGAGAGGAAGGCTGGGATATTTGGCCTTCTAGAGCCATCCTAATAGTGCAGGTGGGGCCTGCTGGCTGCCATCATGGTTGTTCAAAATTTGATTTATGTGCCTTTTCTGAACTGTTTTCTGCTGACCACACCCCTAGATGTTATCCCCTGGCCCCTAGATGTTATCCCTGGCCTTCTAACTCCATCCATGCCTGCCCCTCCCTTCTCTGTCAGAGCTCCTTTTTTACTGGGGTATTGATGACTGGCTGATTAAAGCAACTTACAGTAAGGTGTTGGTGATTACTCTGTCACTCCTCCTGGTGGATATGTGTGTATATTCACAGAACTGATGCAGAAATAAGGTGGAGCCAATCTCCAGGGGGTGGGTCGTAACTATGGAAACACCTGGTAGAAATAAGAGTGTGTTATATTTTGGAATCCTACTTGCCTAGTATCCTCACTTTGCAAACCTGAGGGGCTTGGTGGCTCAGAGATGAGTCTTTTTAAAAAAGTGGGAGAAGTTTTATCATTTTCAAGAATATGTCAAGGATGTCTAATGGTTGAACTGTACGTGAGTTATTAAACTTGTAACTGTCCCTCAAGAATTTCCTCTTTCATAGTATAGTCGTTTTGTAACAAAACTAATGAAATATTTTTATTGATTGTAAAAATGACTTCTTAATTTACTAATTCTGTTTCAAATTATCTTTCTTTTAGGACATTTTTTTTACTCCTTTTCCCAGTGAGTAAAATTATGTTCAAACCATTGAGAACAGAATATAAGTGTTTCTTGGTACGTCGTATGTTTATATCTCGTGATGATGTAGATCAGGGTTTTCATTCTTTATCCTCATCACCCCTCCCCCCCCTTTTTTTTTTAAACACATGGACCCATTAGCAGTTTTGTGAATCCATAAAAATGTTTTAAAATGAATAAAATAAAGTGTGGCATTACAAAGGAAAACCAGTTATAGAGAAATTTAGTTACAAAATACTTAAGAAGCTCGTGATAGAGTAATATTTATTTTTTGTTAGTACAGTCAATGACAAGATCCAACAGTGGGTCCAGTAGCTGCTATATTTTTTAAGGTGATGAGCTAAATGATTTTTTAGCTGTGACGATATGAAAATGGCTATGATTTTTGTTGGTGACACAGTCAAAGGTATTACAGATAGTGTGCTTTGTGACTTATGTCTGTAATAGAAAGAGATACAAATTTCTGTTGAAGGTTGGTGAAAAATATCTAATTTTTCTTCCTGTCCAAGTTCATGGATTCCCCCCTGCATTGTGATAACCCTTGACGAAGTCGATGGCTTACAATGAACACTTGTTTCCTTAGAGCTTGGCAATGATAGCGGTGTGCCACGAAGAGTATCTTTGTAGAGAGAATCTGATACAGGAATAACTCTTTGTAGAGTGCCCCAAATGTCAAGCACGGTACTGGGTAAGGTCAAGAAAATGGATGAATACTAAAGTCATGATGTCCGGTTTCTGGAGCGTGTAGACTAGTAGAAGAAACAGACACCAAGGTGCAGAATATACAGATAGGTGTTTAGTTGCCTGGGGGTGAAAATACTGCAGTGCTATGAGCGTGTGCCTTGAAGGGGCGTCGCCAGACCTCAGAAGGGTGCCAGTGCGGAGGGAAGGCCTCAAAGAAGCCATGTTTCAGTTGCCTTTTGATGAGGGTAGAGGGCACTGGCTGAGGGCAGTGCCCTCGTGTGCAGGCCCGGAGTAGGGCAGACCTTGGCCTGTGGGAAAATCCGAATGAGGACAGCGGTGGAGGGGAAGTGAGCAGCGGGCTGTGCATTGAGGTTGCTTGGTGGCATGTATTATTTAGTATATTAATGGATGGCTCCCTAAAAGCTTTACAGATTAGTTCGGCATATATATGTTGAAAAATCGGTTGTAAAAGTTATGAGAACAAGTTCTCTTGCAAGAGCTAGACACTTTAGGAATATTTAAAAATATTGTTTAATTCGTAAACATTTTTCCTCACCCAAATTTTCATTTGGCTTGAATGGAAGGAAAACCTGATAAGAAGTGAGGAAGGGCTTGGCTTCTGTGTGTTCGGAGCCATTTGAACAGCAGTGTTTGTAGAAACGCATACCTCAGTGTCCCTAGGCAGATAAGTGCTGTCACAGGTCAGGATTTGAAGTGACAGGCCCCAGGGCCTGGCAGAGGCTCAGACAGAGTAGGTGAGGATTGGGCTGTGCAGGAGGCAGGAATGTCACCATTCTGGTTGGGGCAGTTGGGAGGGACTCCTCTCTCCAAGATTCCCATGCCGTTTGGCCTTGTTTTTCAATTTGACTGCATCAAAGCACCTTCTCCAGCCGAATGGTACATATCTTTGTCACTTTAGAAAGCATGCATGGTTGGTTTGTGAATCTTAACTGCTTTTGGAGGACATGCTGAGCCCAGGAGAAATGGAAGTGACATCAGATTCTACACATGGAGACGGCGAAGAGTCACAGGCAGGTAAAGCAGACTCGCTTAAAATGTGATTACTTAACCTTTTGTCCATCGGTTGTAGAAAGGAAACTTAGGCATGACGCAGTGAGCCCGGAGTTAGTGTGAACATTACTGAACAACAGAGTCTAAATGATTTTGTCTTCTGGGTGACCTTGGAATTAAAGAAAAAACAACACATTTTCTGTTAATAATATTATGAAAGAAATAAGTTGCATGTAAAGAATCTTACGATGTCAGTCATAACCACATTTTGGAAATATAATTTGTTCTGCTTACTAGCTTTGTAGATCTTCTAGGACGGGGCCACTGTCAGCCTCAGAGCCTAGTACAGAGCCTGGCATCTAATGCGTGTTTGTCAAATGCGAATGGATCAGTCCGATGTCTAATGATGCGCTGAAAATTATTCTGTCACTTCTCTGTGGTACAAGAAGATTTGCCCCAAAGTGTTTGTTGTATGATAATCATGTGGGGATCGAAGCCATCTTGTCCCTCAAACTATGAATTGCTTAATGAGTGGTAACCATGGTGCGCTTTCAAATCTCCAGCACCCAGTAATGAATTCGTGTTATTGGTGCTCCTGCCTTCGTTTGATTTGTCCATTTTTCTCTTGGTTTGGCCACTCACTCACTTGTCATTTATCGCATGTCTGCTGGTGCTAGGTTCCATGATAGACTGCTGGGAAGCAAAGACAGATACAGGGCAAGATCCCTGCTTATAGGCCCTTGAACGCAGCAGTTCCGTGCAGCATGGTAAGCGGTGTGATAGTGGCACGTACCAGGTATTGTGGGACTGTGGTTTAGGAGGGATTAACTCCTGGACTTTTCCTCTTCCTTGGAGGGTCAGGGAATGTTTTCTAGAGGAGGGACTTTAGAGGTGGCAGAGGAGAGAGTAGAAGGGAGGGATTCCAAGCTGATGGGAAAGCGTGTAAAGGCAAAGGCACATTGGTTGAATCACACGGTGAGATGCCGTTTCCGTATTTATAATGCGCCTCTCTTGTCTCTGCCCATCACCGTGTGTCTGGCTTGTAGCTGGAACAGCCTCTTTGCAGGCTCTTTTCTCTGCCTGAAATACCTGACCTCCAGCTCTTGGCTATTCCTTTCTGTTCTTTCTGGGATTGGACATTGGATTGAATTGCACCTCTTCCAAGATGCCTGTCCTGACTGCTCATCTGAAGTAGATTTCATCTTCTTATCTCCTGTTACCTGTCCTGTTGCTTGCTTCAGCACTGTTGTCAGAATGCTATTTGCTTTGTTTACTTCGTTGTTGACAGGTCCCCAGACTGTGATCTCTGGAAGGGCAAGGAACCAAGATATTCTCGTTTACTGCTATCTGTAGTGCCTAACACAGCCTATGGCCTCTTGGAATGATGGATCCTTTCGAATAATGAATGAGTAGATGTCATTTAAAAAACAAAAACACTCTTACTGGATTTGCTATTCCAGTTTATTCTTTGAAGTTTGAGCTAATTCTTAACTAGGCATTTAGCATCTCAGCTAAGAATTTTATTCAAGACCTTTGGGTATTACTTGGAGGTAAAATAAAGTGGGAGTTATTTTGGATCTTGGAAAGAATGATTTGAAGAATCTGATTCTTTAAATTAAACACATAGGGATGAGAGAAATTCTACTGAGAATACTTGAAACTTAAAAACAAAAGAGAAATTCAAGAATTTAAAGAAAATTGAATGAAGAGTGTTATTAAATTGAGTTATTCTTTATGGTAATTTTATAAAATTATTTATCACACTATATTTTTCTTTGTAATTCTCACTTTTATGGCATCACCTGATAATTTTGATGATATATTCTTATCTGCTCTGAAACCTTATTTTTATAATTATTATTATTTAAGCCGTTTATCTTATATGAATCAGTAATGTTCTCACACTGATAATGTTTTTTTTTTTTTAATACAATATTCACATAACAGACATTCTCATCTCTGGGCTCCATTTCATTAAGATTTTCCTCTACTCCTGTCAGTTTTGGTAGCTCATAAAATGGCTTCATTTTAACTCTATCTTAACCATACTCATTTTTCTAATAACATGTCACATATATCACATTTTCTATAACAAATAATCAGCGGGTTATTTTTATCTTGTTGAAAAGATTATACAACAAAATTTATTTTGTAAACTATAGTAATGGCAGGTGAAGAATGTTTTGTGAAATGACATATTAAAAGAAAGGAAAATCTAAAGGTGGATTGCTCAAATGATTTTGATTGTTTTCCTCTTTTGGTTTTCCTTTCTCCAAGTGAAAATTTTCTGATAGATCTTTTAATCTCAAAGGTCTTCAGCCAGGGGATGGGTGGTTGGCATCTCCGATAAGTTCATTGGTTATCGTGTTTTGTAAAAATAACTTTTTGTTTACCTGCTTATTTATTTCACTCATTCATTCAGTAAATATTTATTGCCCACTTCCTATGTGCCAGGTGTTATGCTGGTCACCAGGCATTAAAAAATGTTTTTTTTTTTTTTAAATTTTAGTGACCAACATTTAAATTATTTTACAGTAAACGGTTTTAGGAGAGCACTATGTAAAAGAAGTCACATGTCAGCAGGGAAATATTGTTTGGTCTGTTTGCATTTTTTTTCAAAACTGCTACTGGCTAGGACACGATGATTTACACTTCTGACATCATTGCTAATCTAGTGTTGAGTTTCTATGCTTGGGCTCTGTGCTGCAGGGGCGAAAGATGTTTGGGGAGTCGTCATTTCACCGGAACGCTGCACCTGTTGCTGACTATTCTTGCATATGAAATTCAGAACCTAGAGTCACTTGCTTTCATTTCCTTTTCCTCCCCCACCTTCCGGTGTGGAAGGAGTCAGATTAGTAACTCATGCGAGGAGTAACCTGTTGTTCCTTCAGGGCTATGATTTTAACACCCTCAGGAATGGGAGTATGGGGTTCCTTTTTTTTTTTTTTTGTTCTGTTGCTGAAAATCTCACATCGGAGAGGCCTTCAGGTTCTGAGGCTTGTGTCGGTGCCAGAGTTTGGGACTGCAAAGGGGGTGGGGCCAGATTTCAGCAGCTGCTGCCGCCACCTGATACCTGGAACCTTACTGCTATTGAGGAACATGCATTTCCTCTTGGTGTCATCTGATTTTTGGCTGTGACTCTGAGGAAGGGAGGAAGTATTCTATAGTATCATTTACTTTCAGAAAAGTAACTCTGAAATCGCTGGGCTTCTTGTTGGTTCAGTGCTGTTGAAACCCGCTTTAGAAGGCCCTGGAGAGGGTAGAAGGGAAGGCTGCGGGGCTGGGAGCTGGGAGCTGGTCCTGAGGTTAAGAACACACAGCATGAATTTGGCGTTTCACTCCGTGTTAACAAACCTCAGTTACCTCATTTTTCAAAGGAGAGTTGAGGTATTGACAGAGCTGCACTTGTAAGAATTTTGCAGGCATCAATGAAAATCAATGCGAAAGGGCTTTCAAGTTCAGAGGTCCCTTAAGTTGGTCAGCTTCAACTGACCAAATTACACACTGACGTTCCAACAGGGATATGGGCAGTCCTGGCACTCTACTGAATTGTCAACCACCGGGGAGTTATTTTGGTCCAAATTCCTAATTTAAAACCAAGTTTGTTATATTTGCTTTATTTATACTTTTATAGATAGACAGCTTTACTCACAAAAATCCTCTGGAGGGGAACATTTTGTGGAAAATGGAGCTTTGTGTGGAATGGCACGTAAATGGTCCCAACCTGCCAGCTCCGGCCTGTCTCCCTCACCGTCAGAGATGACCCTGGAAGAAGAGGGCCTGCCTTTGCTGTCTCCTTCTTTCTGGATCGCCATTTTCTCTTTTGTACCTTCCGGTATTGTTCCAGGTTCCTCCCTCCCATCTTCCTCCCTGTTCTTTGTGACTCCTTAGAATACTTTAATAGCAGGCTGGTTGTGTGTTTCTTGCCTCTTGTTCACTCCCACCTCGTTGACTCAGCCTCTGCCCTCTCTTGGCTTCTCTCTGCAGGCTCTGGCCTGTCTCCGTGCTTCAGCCGAGGCAGCGACAGCAAGTGCCACAACACTCCCTTCTGTAGCACGGGGTGTTGTGTCACTTTGCCTGGCTCTGGAACTGGTTCTTTTCACGGCACTTCATGGAACAGGGTAGGTGCTCAGTAAACAAACCAGTTGGCTGACTGGCCCTCACCATTGCTTCTCCCTGGGCCTTGGGCCCTGGAACCTTGTTGCTGAGTCCCGTGGCTCATAAATTCTTGAGTGATAACCATTACGTGCCTTCTCTTTTCCTCACCTGGTTACTTCCTGGAAACTATATCACCTTAGAAATCCAGTAACTCATTTAAAATACTCCTGGTCTCTTCAGCATCTGTTCTGCCTACAGATTACCTGGATCCTTCAGGTTTTCCCCACTCTCAGCCCGAAATTGTCACAAGTAGATGATGATGCCTCATTCCCAAGTTGAGAGATATGACACATGGGAGCGTGAGTGGGTGTGCCCACGATTAGAAGAGACTGTTTGTGTGTTATCAGCTGCAGGCTGAATATACAGGTGACTCACACATGTCAAACCCCCTGTCTTCTGAGAGGCCGGCATCCTCAGATTTGCTTAACAGCAGGTGAGCTCCATCGGAAAGACATTGAATTGAGAATGTCACTGAAGGTGACCAAGGGACAAAGTGTTATGAGTGACACATCGGGATCCATAGGCTATGTGCCCTATGGGACACTTAGGTCATTTCTCCCACTAGATGTGTTTACTGCTCACAAAAAGGAATAACTCCCCTGCTTCTCTCTGCACACTTTCCCACGAAGCTTCAGGGTTCTAGAACCCTCTGGAAACTGGAGAAGTTTTTTCTTATAATGCCAGCACTTCAAGAAAACCTACCTGCTGACCTTTGCTTCATAGCCCAGCAGGATGCCAGTGCTGTTGCCTCTACTTTTACAGGACTTTTATTTCCAAATTCGTCTTTTTATATTCCTGAAAGTACTCCTCACCTGGCCACAGCTCTCTAGTCCCCTGCCGAGTCCCTTTCTGCAGCACTGGGCTTGCTGAGTTTGCCCCAGAACTGCTACTTTTGATTTTGCTCTTGTCATAGACCATGCCGCCTCCCTTCTGCAAGGGGGCCGATCACGTGTGCTGTGCCATTTGGACGTGAGAGCTGGCGGGGATTCCTCTCACTGTCCTCGTCTACTGTTAATCCTGTTCTGATGTCTTCCGCATCTCTCTTCTTTCAGTAAACGTTCATTTGTTAAGTCCTTACAATGTACCACTGTGCTAAGGGATGGCAATACAAAGGTCAATAAGAAAAGATGTTTATTTTTCACCTGATCGGTACAAGGAGAATATGTAGACAATTCGGAAAAATCACTCCCCTTTTCTTTTTAATAATGTTTTAAAATTCTTCTTTCTTTTTTAAGTATCTGTGTTTTATTCATCTCTTAAAAAGAATTCTCTAAATAACTATTCCTGCTCCCTGAAGAACCTGGCAATGACCTTCCTTCCTTCTGTTAGGGTGAGATGTTTGTAGCTGGAGTAGCTGCCCCGGGAACCCCTGCTTTACGCAGCTGGCACTGCAGGGTTCCTCCCAGCGCTCTGGCAGATTGGATCTCGGCTTCTGCAAAGTGGTGGCTTCATCCAGCAGCCATGTAGTGTCAGCCTGTTCTACCACAGGTTGCCAGTAGAGCCTGACCTCAACTGGTTCCAGGCAGCTGGTAGTGTGTATGGAAGCAACTCTGCTTGTGAGAACCCTCGACACACACATGCGTGCATGTGCGCGCACACACACACACACATAGTCGTGAGAGAAGGGCCACCGTGGGAGGGAACCCAGGTTCCCTGCTCAGTGCTCTCCCCACCTCTCTAGGATGTGTGCACCTGACATCTCTCTCTACCTCTGTCATGGAGACATTTGGTGATACTCTTCTTTACTTCTTAATCTCACTGCTTTTGTGCGGTTTTCCTGAGATAATTGTTAAGAAAGGTTATCATTTTATTGTGGAATACAACTTGTAGGAATTTTTAAAGAATTCATCATTCCAAGTCAGTGTTTTTGTTTGCACATTAGAAAATAAAACTCAAGAATACTTAAAATATGATTCCTTTCCTCTCTCATTGGCACATTCTTTAAAGTAGGCATCTGAGGTCAGACTCTCTGTGGTTGGGGATAAATTCTAAACTCTGGTTGTGGGATTTTTGTTTAACATAATTTTGTTGATTATAATGTCCTTCGGTTCCATTAATATACTAATATGGAAACAAAGCATGATTTCAGATTTTATTTATATCTTTGTGCTTTGGAAAAACAATCTCATGAGAAATCACTTAGCCCATTAAATACCATCCTTGACATTACTTTTTTGGATTTGCTTGTTTTTAGAAAAGTTTTCCTGACTTTTGCTTTTGTAATTGTTTTAACCATGCCAACAGTAGTGTAGTGAGTATTTTTAGACATGTCTTGTTAAAAATCATGTGAAAAATCCTTTTTATGTCAACATGTGGGATTTTGTTCATAATGTGGTAGTAATGTTAGTTAATGTGGTCAAGAACTAGCGTAGCATTTCCTAGTGAGAAAAAAATGAGTTAAAAATCCCAACATGCTCTTTGAATACTGGAGAAGTTGTGTTGCAAACAGTAATTACTTTGATGAAAATATTAAAGGGAATAAAGTAGATCGTGATAATATTGATGGTAGAGACTGACTTTTTCGTGTTTGTATGCTCCTTGGGTTTAATGCTGTGTATGTGGTCTGGACAATTGGGGGAGTTAGCTCAGACGATGGAGAGCAAAGTAAACCTCATGCAGGTTAGACTCCAATCTCCATCCTCTCATTGGAAATCTTTAAGAATTTTGAAGCTAGGGAGTTAGTTGTAGGTGTTTTAGAAAGATCACACTGGGTGCTTCGTAGGGGTGGGTGGGTGTGTGCATTGGAGTAGAGAGAACCTAGAGGCAGAGGGAACATTGTAGGTTATTTTGCCAAGAAAAGGGAGTGAAAGAGGACCTGGCGACCTAGGGCAGGAGATGAATGAGGCTGTGGATTTCATAGGTCCAGGTCCACGCCCCCTCGTTTGCAGTTACTGTAGTCGAAAAGAGCTCTGGAAACCAGTAGGTATTATCTGTAATTCATGTGGCGGTGAAACCTGAGTCTGGCCTGAATTCATTTGGCGGCAACATCTGACCTGAACTGCTGGGATGCTTTTAAAATCTTTATTTATCCCACTCACCCTTCAAAAAACACAACATATTTGCTACAGATGTATTAATGTGTTTAATTAGGGGAAATTTTCCTGGGTCTCACTGTTTTTTTTTTCTTTCTTTCTTTCTTTTTTTAATATAATCTATGGCCTATCTGCTCTGTAACTTTTCTCAAATGGGGAAAGTTCCGATTTGGGAACATGTCTGACACAAGGATTTTGGGCAAGGGATTGTGAAGCTGTTTGAGCTGTGTTTACAAGATGAGGTTGACAAGATTGACAGATTAGATATGAAGAGAATTGTGGAGGAAAAGAACATACTAGCCTGGAAGACTTAATAGTTCATGTGACTCTACCTCATTAGCATGAAAGGAAACAACTTTTTTGGGGGGGGGAGGAGGGCTCAGAAATGTTCAGTAGGTAGTGCATGATTTATTGGAAAGGATATATTTTGGATTTTTGAAGTGTTGCTTATATGCAGGATCCTGGATTGAATTGTGATGCAGAAAAAGGGGGTAACTGGAAAGTTTGAGTTAGATTTGTACAGTAGTAGTTCATAGTATTGTATCAATGTTAATTCTCTGGTCTTGATCATTGTATGGTTATATAAAGATGGTGACATTTGAGGAAGCTGAGTGAAGGGAAGAGGAGAACTCTGTGCTATTTTTACAACTTTTTTGGTTAAATCTAAAATTATTTGAAATTTGAAAAAAATAAGAAATAAAGTTGCTTTGTTATACCAGGAAATGTCATCGACTATGCTGCTTTAAGTAGAGAATATCTGTTAGCAGGAGTGTGGTTTTTTTGGAGAATTCGAAGTCTAAAAATGCAAATCCAGTACAATTTCAAAGTTAAATCTTTACCCTCTCCTCATTTTTTTAATCATAAATTTAAGATTTTTCTGATCTGAGAAAAATGATTGCTTGTAGCTTAAGTGTAGACACAAGAGCTATAAAATGAAGCCAGTGGTGTCTGGAGAGGTCACGGGAAGTGCTGTAACTCCAGTGTTCCCTTGCGTTTGGTTTCCCTGGTATTGAAGGGTATAGTTTGTCTCTAGCTTTTATCTGCTGCTCTGCAGAGTTAGATGTAGGTTCATTAGTTAGGACTGAAAGTTATATATAATAAGATGTTCAAAGCCAAGAGGGTTTGCAGATAACAGAAAAAAGGAAGAAAATATGTGCCTTTAATAGCCAGTGTCAGTTTAACTGGTCTTGGCTGTGCTGATGCTGCTGGGCGTGCGTCTTCCCAATGGAGAGAGGATTAGTCTCCAAATGACTTTGCTTCCCTCTCTCACTTCTACACCACCTCCCGTAGTTTCAGCTGATTTGTTCTGTAATTCTCTCTCCAGTCCAGTCCGTTTTTCCTTTTTGATGAGAGTAGACCTCGGCTGGCAGCCAGTTACTGTTGAGCTATAATAGAGCTAGTGGTATGTACAAAATTTGATTACTGCTGTCAACACCAGATTCAATAAGAAAGTGCATACTCTAGACAGATCCTTGCAACATAAATGGTCTATTGATTTCACGAGAACTAGAAATGAGGCCACTGTGTAATCTAGCAGAAGCAGGGGTCTGTGAATAGAGAATGGTTCTGACATGACAGAACAGTTCTAAAAAGTGCCCTTCCATTAGGTCTTTTTAGAAGAAGCTTCAGATGTCTTTGATAAGCTGAATTTTGCTTCTGATTTTCTTTACGGTCCAGTATTTACAGAAAGTCCAATGAAGCTTTTATACTTGCTTGTTCTATGGTTTGCCTTTCCTGCATGGAATCTGGTTTAGAAGTCATTGTACTGTTTAATGCAGACCGTATTTCTTCCTGAGCTGTGATGGCGTTTCCACTTAGCTTAATGTGAATGTCTTAGAGATTTCCCACAATGGAAAGTTCTCTTTTGGACATAGGAAAGTTCAGCAATCAGTCTCATAGTCAGATATATGCCAAGAAATAAAGAAAACAGTGGATTACAATATGCAGCCGTGGGACATGGAAAATTTCTTAGAAGATGGATGAATCATTTTATTAGTATATGTTGCAAGGCCTTAGGCCTTATATTGGTAAAAAGTTAATTTTACTCTTTGTAGCCTTTTTGTATTTTTTAATGCTTTATGTAGATTTTATCCTGTTTAGTTTTTTTAGGGATTAAAAAATTAAAATCTGAAAATAGGATATTTTAGGAAAGCAAACATTGTATATGAATTTGTTAAGACATCAGAAGATCTGAAAAAAATGACAGTCCCTCTGAATTAGATGGAATAAGATTAGAAAATCCTTTAGAATTAGAAAAAATGATAATCCCTTTGAATTAGAATAATTACTATCCTTCTTCCAATATCACAGTTTTAAGAGGGAAGGGGAGAATATTGCTAGTATCTAGATCCTGATTCGTTGTTCTCTTGGCTACTTCAAAATTCGTGAGATCTTCAATCTTACATTTGGTCTAAAATTTCTTCCTATAAATAATTACAGCTATTCACTTACCAAAGGATGCCTTAATTGGGCCTGTTTCTATTTAAGAAAACACATTCTGAAAGACAGGTGGGAAGAACTGCTTTGTAAAGGATAGAAATGTCTTATTTCTTTTGAGAAGTTCATCATCTGATAAGTTTTCTTAAGCAGCCCTTTGGTAGAGCAAGAAGGACCAACTGCTTTAGCAGCTCCTTACCAGAAGGCCAACAATATTTAGCTGTTAGGAATCTATACAACTATACTAGTTAAAAAGATTGAAATTGTTTTATACCTGTTTGAAAATAGCCACTATTAAAGCTGGACACCTCCAAGGTTGTGCTTTAGCATTATGGCCAGTATCCATTCCGATCAAGTGGTCCCTAAGCCTTACTGGTGTTCTGCATTTTGACTATTTAGCCCTGCCTATAAAAATGGAGACATTTTGGAGCTGTTGGTGAAAACTGGGCTTTGATAACCATCAGGGAACTGCAAATCAAACCACAATGAGATGTCACCTATGCATATCTAGTAGGATGGCTACTATAATCAAAAGGACAGATAATAGTAAGTGTGGGTGAGGATGTGGAGAAATTGGAACCTTCATGCACTGTTAGTGGGAATGCAAGACCATGAAGCCACTTTGGAAAAGAGTCTGGCAGTTCTTCTGAAAGTTCACCACGGAGTTACTACCAGCTATTCCACTGCTGAGTGTATATACCCAAGAGCCGTGAAAACGTGTCAGCAGAAAAACTTGTGCACGAGTGCTCATAGCAGCATCATTCATAACCTACAGGTAGAAACAACCCAAATACCCATCAACTGATGAATGAATAAATAACATGTGGGATGTTCATACAATGGAATATTAGCCATAAAAAGAAACGAAGTACTGGAACATGCTGCAGCATGGATGAATCTTAAAAACCTTATGCTAAGTGAAAGGAACCAGTCAAAAAAGGACCACATATTCTATGATTTAATTTATATTAAATGTCCAGAAGAGACAAATTGATGGACTGAGAGTAGATTTTCGTGGTTTGCCTAGGGCTGGAGGGGAGGAGGAAGAAATGGAGCATGACCGCTTTGTTCTAAAATTGATTTTGGTGATGGATGCACAAGTCTGTGAATATAGGAATAATCATTGAATTATACACTCTGAATGGGTTAATCGCATACAGTGTGCACTATCAATCAGTAAAGCTGTCACCAAAAAAGTAAATTGGGCTTTGATTATGTGACATGATCTGTATCACCGTGCTTCTCTCTTTCCTCACAAGACTCGTAGGAGACAGGTGAGGCCACTGTTACCACTTTACAGATTTGGAGATTGAGGCTTGTTTTGCCAGAGTCATGCAGTTTCTAATCTAGGAAAAATACAGAGGTAAAGAGGAAGAGAGTGGGGCAGGTGCTGACTGGTTCTCTTTTCTCTGCCTTAGTAGCAGGGAGGGAGATGGGTTTTCATTTAAACCCCTGTGTTTCCTGATAAGGGTACATATTCTACGAAAATCTTTGCTTATAAGTAAAAAGTTTCTATTTGAAAACAGAGGAGAAAAAGAGAACGGGTGAGATAACATGGGTAATGATTTTCCTTGCTTGTTATAGGTGTGTGGATAACATGTGCATAAACGGTAGCCAAGAGAGCAAGGCAAATACACAAAATAGAATAGTCTTGAAATATGAGTCAAAATTGTTACCTCTTATTTTAGAATTCTGTGTGGTTAATTTTTTTCCATGACAGCAATTTCTAAGGAATTTAAGAAGAAATCCTTTTGCATTTCATTTCCCTAAGATCTATATGCATATTAAAGCGAAACAAGTCCAATTTATTATTTGAAGTATAGTTAATATGTAACCAAACTCTTCAGCTCAGATGTATACCCAGGACAAAAGCCTCTATTTATATACATAGTGGGTAGAGGTGGGTGGAGGTGTCCCTTACCAGCTGATGCTGTCAAAACAGGAAGCAAAGTTATCATCTCTTTGTAGTAGATCAGAAATATTCAAAGGCTCTCAGTTGTGACAATTAAAAAAAAAAACCAAAAAACCCTAAAATGACCTAAGGAGTTTTCAATAACTGCTAAGTGTTAACTTCTTGTCTGGTATTTAGTGGAGACTGGGTTGGGTTTAGTCAGATCCTCTCATGGGAAAAAGAAAAGCCACCCCTACACAGGACATCCCAGTGTGCAGTTCGCAGGCTGCTTTTGTTGTCCCACTTCCTCTGCATCTTTTTCCTCCTCATTCAAGCAAATGTAGGTGATGAGCAGCCCGGCAGCCTCCTCCTTTCGTTGGAAAAAGTGCAGATTCGATTTGCCAGGGCAAGTCGCCTACAAGCAATCGCCAGGTAAGTTTGTCATCTTGCATAGCTGCCCTCCCGTGAGGTTTTGACAAGAAGAAGTCAGTGAAGACGAGGCTCTCTCAGTCACTGACTGAGCCCAGTTTGTTAAGTAACAAAGCTGCTGAAGGCAGGGCCTGAGTGGTGATGGGAATAGCCCGGCCTGTTCTTCCTGACGCTGCATCTATTACAGACTAAATACTGGAGACCAGGGCTGTCGGCTTCATCCTTTTCTTCAGAATGCAATTGTTTGCCAGATACTGGCTTCTCTGGAAAAAGTGCTCAAGGAACCAAAAATGTGCTTCACCTCCCTGTATTTTCAAAGCAGTTTCTTAGATGTTGACTGTTTACTGTCATATGGTGAGTTTCCTCTCTGGGCTGTTGAATAGTGATAGAGCTCCTCTCATTATTGTATTTGACTTACTGTGCTGGCTAAAAAGATATTTTACCTTTGAAAATACATAGTTCAGAGCTGACAAAGTTGAGAATCGGACGTTTGTACTTTTTGGGAGAAATGTAAGTGAACAGGATTTTATTTTAATGCAGTTTTGTCCTAGAGAAACGTCAGTGCATAACTTGACGTTGGATGCGGTCATGCGCTTTTCCATCACTGGAGTTTACTGCCAGGGTGCCCTCCTTTTCTTGATGAGTTCAGATGTCCTTTTCTTGTTTAATGTATATATTCGTGTACTGGCCATGTAAGCTTTCTGAGGGGGAAAAAAAAAGAGTGATGTGTTTTGTTTGATCTCACATATTACACTTGAATATTGTCACAATGAGAAAACTTTAAGGCAGGTTCGAATGAAAAAAAAAAAGTTTTCCTTTGCTTTGGAATTACCCTCTGAATTTTTTCCTCCCTTAGTCCATATGAGTGTGAGGTAGTTAGTGCTTGTAGGCATCCTCTCTGTGGAGTGCATTTAAAGTGAGATGATTGGATCGGCCCAGGTTTTTCTTGTAAATTTGATTTCTGCGCCAAACATGATAGGAGATAAATGTGCTATAATTCTCGTCTTTACCTATTACTTTTCTCTCTTATTTAAAGAACCATGTGGTCTCAACAGCATATTAAAATACCTTTCAGAGATGTGAATCAAAACCCCACGCATGGGCATAGCAATTACAGCATTGTGGCTTTTCAAAGATACTTACTGACTTTCACTTAATCCTTTCTTTCCCTGGCACTAACAGTCTCCCTGGTTTGCTAGTTTGGGTCTTATTGTCTTGCTACAAAGGATCTCAGGTAACTATGGTGAACAGGATGATAATTAAAAGAACAGATGATAATTAAAAGAGAAAATGCAAACAAACCTTTAAATGATAAGCAAACTTTAAAAACAAGTAGACTGCAGCTTTAAATATGATTTCCGATCCAATCAGACAGGATTCTCTTCTGCCCTCTGATCAGTCCAAAGGCTTCAGGAAAATAGAAAGTATTAAGAAAAAATTCTTCAGGGCATGTTATTTTAATAAAAATAGAAAACCAGTGGATACATGATTTCAAATCCCACAAGGGCCTAAGCTGTCTGCATGGGTTGTTATTGAGCTGATTATTTCCTTGTATCTACAGGGCGCATCTCTTTAGCGATCTCCTTAGAAATAAAGATATAAAAAATATATTTTTATGGATGGCATATTTCATTGCAACACCTAGCCTTTTGGTCTTCAAAGCAGTCTCCATTATAGATTAAACTTTGGGATGAATCCTTTATTTACAGACTTCAAGTAAGGTGGAAAGTGAAACCATACGTGTTTTGCATTAAACTTTTGACAGTGCAGAGGTGGATATTTCAAATGACTGTTGTAGAACCTAAAGGAATAATAAAATAAGTAATAAAATGGAATAAATTTAAAATACATATTTACTCAAAATTAGCCTTTCAGTGTTATTTTTGAAGTTGTCAACCCTTTGTTCTATATTGTCATCTAGAATGTGGAAATCTAATTTGGTGTAGTTGCATCTCAGCTATTCATTGAAATGTAACAGGAAAAAAATTCAGTAAGGCGATTATACTAAACCTATCTATCTATCTATCTATCTATCTATCTTTGATATAGAATCTTTTTATTTTAAGATATTTACCCTAAACATTTGTTAAATATTTCCTTTTCTTAATCTTGTTGTCTGTGTACAAATGACCAAATGTTAAAAATAATCTAATTGAGGGAGACCAAAGTTTAAAGAAAGGCTTGAAAACGCGAAGTAAGAAATTATTTGGGGCTTATTGGGTTTGTAGGCATGTACTAATGAATAGATGATTTATATCTAGAAATTGCCCTGCTCAGGAAGCCACTTCTGGGAGGCCCTGCTTTTCTTGCCATGCTTCTTGGCTTTCATGTTGGCTGACAGGATTCTACGTCAGCTCTTTCCTTTTTAGATGAACAGGTTAAATGCTTCTCAACCCCGGCTCCACATTAGAATCATCAAAGTGCTGGAGCCTCACATCTAGAGATCCTGATTTAGTTGGACTGAGATTTAGTTCGACCTGGTAGAGCACAGGGGAATTGTTAGGAAACTAGTTAGATATAAGCGACAAGGGGAACAAAGGAATAGGGGCCCAGCCTAGAGACTGCCCAGAGAACACTCCAATAGGGGTAGAATTCTAGGTATGCACATGTGCATTAGGCAAAGTTACATAGCAGGCAGGTGTCAATCACCTAGGAATGCCTTTGGAACCACCCATCACAGCCTGCATATAAGGCAGACATTCCCACTACTGGGCCCTTTTTGCCCTCTGGGGAACAAAGGAATAGGGGCCCAGCCTAGAGACTGCCCAGAGAACACTCCAGTAGGGGTAGAATTCTAGGTATGCACATGTGCATTAGGCAAAGTTACATAGCAGGCAGGTGTCAATCACCTAGGAATGCCTTTGGAACCACCCATCACAGCCTACATATAAGGCAGACATTCCCACTTCTGGGCCCTTTTTGCCCTCTAGGCTTTCTTTTTTGTGGCCTTTTTGTTGGTTATAGTCCTAGAACCATGTGCCTCCTTGGGGCATCTTTGTCTTTCTAAAATATACTTTTAATAAAACTTAAATTTCAATGACTTATGATTCTTCACTACCCTCATTTGAGGACGAACCTAGGGCAATTGCTAACTACACTTCCGTGTCATGTTATCTGTCTCCCTCCCTCCTGCCATTGGGGCGACACTGAATTCCAAGACCCTGAACTCTGATCAGCCCCAACGGCGACAGAATGTTATTCATTCCTGACTAGACTAAAAGCTCCATGGTACCCAGCACCTAATTGTGTGCCTAGCATGCAGGAAAGGCTCAGTATCTGCTTGTGGAATGGATGACTAAATTCCTCTGAGCTGCTGGAGGGCTGGAAGAGGGTTGGATCTCTTAATTTCTGGTCTGTGTCGATGTAGGAGAGTATGTTATCTTAGACTATGGCCTTCTGAAGATCAGCTGTCATTTGGGAAGAAGCTCATGGAAAAGTTACAGGGGAACAGGCAAATCTCAGGGTACACTAAGCAGACCTCTCAGAAGCGACAATGCAGACCTCTCAGAAGCGACGAGGTTCCAAGTTGGCAGTGTCTTCATGAAGCAAGGCAGGATGAGAGCTTTGGAATAAGAATTTCATTAGGGATTGGGGTGTATGTGTGTGTGTGAATGTAGAGGTGGGGCTGGTTGGGGACACCCCCAGGAGGGTCTCCCGAAATGATGTGTGCAAGGATGAGTTTGAAAGGAAGGAGTGTGATTATCTTGGCGGACATTCAGGGCTGCCTGACCTGGAGGTTGACCCTATCAGAATAAAGGAACACAGAATTTAGTAAAAGGCAAAAGATTTACACGGTTTGAAGAGAAATCGGAGTATTAGAACACAGAATTTAGAGCAGAGTGCCGTGAGATTTGTCTGCGAAAATTTCTAAGGGCTCGTGAATTTTTAGCTGACTTTAATGTTTATAAAGAAAATGAGTTGGCAGTTAGGAAGACCAGGTGGAGTATAATTTGCAGAGGCTTGAGAGAGAAAATCACTAAATGGAGAGAAGAAGGGTGGAGACAGATGGTTTGTTCAAAACAAAAGAATTTGGGGGGAAAATGAGAAGTATGAGCAACATGGTACTGAACAGGACCTGGGTCTCAGTCCCCTGTGCCATCGACTGTGTCAGGCGCTGACCCCCTGAGACAGGTCTCCCTGCCAGTAGGATTTCCTAGGGGACCCTGGTCAGGATTAATGATGTAACACATTTTAAAGCACCTTGAAAGCCATAGGTAATAGTAAAAAGAAAAATAAGTTCTGTAAAAATTATAAAAATGTAGTCAGTTGATAAAAAGCTTTGCCTTCTACCTAGAGCCTAGGGAATAGGAAATCAAATACTTTGTTCATTATGGTACTTAAAATATATTTAACCTGGAGCACCCTATCACCTTTTTAGTTGCGTTTTTCTTTGGCATTGCTTGAAAAGTATGCTCATGACAGGGATCCTGGGTCTGTTTCATGTTTTCTTTGGGTTCTCTGACCCTTATTTAGAGGGCACAAGGTGCTTCCTGTTCTGTTTGCACATTCAGGATTTGAGGTTGGAGGGCCACTGAGAGGGCTGGTGTAAGAGATAGGATCTGGGCACAGTGACTCCTCTTTTCTGCCCCAATATTTTGACCTTGATTTGAGCAGTTTAGTGAACTGGCACCTCAAGTAGTTTTTTCCCACTGAACTAGAACTTTCATTGTTTTGCAAAGGAAGGTGAGTCATAGCTCAGTTTTAACATTGCGCCTAAGTGAAATTTTAGTCTAGGACTTAAGAAACGCAGGCCAAACTTTCTGTCTAAACCACAGAATACTGAAACTTGGATTGTGAACGAAATTAGCGTGGCTCCCTTTGTGGGATTGCTCTCAAGTTAAAGAAGCATTTTATTGACTATAGACTAGTACTTACCAGAGAGTAGGGGGCGGGGGAGGAGGAGGGAGGTAGATGGGGTAAAGGGAGTGAAATATAGGGGAGTAGGGGTAGGGCGAAGTGGGTAAAGGGGATCAAATATATGGTAGCTGAAGGAAACTGGACTTTGTGTGGTAAGCACACAATAGAATATACAGATGTGAAATTATAATGTACACCTGAAAATTATATAATTGTATTAACCAATGTTAACCCAGTAAACTTAATTAAAAAAAGAAGCATTTTATTGTAATAAAGTTTTGATTCTCCAACCTAATTTTTAATAATGTTTTTAAAATATCTTTAAAAATACCTTAAGTCATTGGACTCCTTAAAAAAATTTAATGCAGAAGAAATATATAAAGTGGAAAATTGTCATTCCCCTTCCTCCTCTATAATTATTGTTAATAGTTTTGTTTGTCCTGCCACACTTTTTTCTGTGAATACAGAAATGTACAGCTTTATATTTAAGTTCCCACAAGCACAGTTTTACTTTCTGAACCAAAGTTGAAACCATCCTATAGTAGTGGCATCCCATTTTTAAAAATATTATTAAAAATAATGACCTGTATATACATATTGTAGTTCATTTGGGTAATTTCTGGAGGCAAATATGCTTTTACTGTTAAATGACCATCCACAAAGAGCAGAGGGATGCAAAATAGAATATAATTGTTTGAACTTACATTTCATTTTTTGTGAAATCTAACTCCTCTGCATACGTTTATTGGCTGGTTGGCAAATTTCTTTATTAAATTGCTTTTTCATGCGTTGCTCATTTTCTTCTGTTGTTTGGATCTTTGACTATTAAACTCTTACTGATTCTGAAGGAAATTCGTACAAAATGGCAGATTCTGAATGCCTACTTATTTGAATTTCTTTTGCTTTCGAAGATAGTTAATGTCTGTCCTGAAAGACATGATTTCTGGATCTCTGGGGCAGAGGTTCGAGTCTTTAGATTTAAATTCTATATTTTCCTTTTTTCTTTTGGGTAGGTGGACTCTCTCATCATCCCAGACTGTGCCGAAACTGACAATTATTTATGTGTCCTCACTATTTTAGTAAGTTTTTGTATATTGGTGAATTTTTTTCATAGGGATGGTAAATCCCAGAGTTAATTATAGAATAATGCATTTTCCATGTAATTTGTGGAACATGTTAAGTGTTAGCAGGAAGAGACTTAGAGTTGGATCCCAGTCATGCTGCATGTTGAGTCTCAGTTTCCTCACTTGCAGAATGAGCTGTTGTGATTCTTAAAAGGTGTACGCATACACAATTTCTTACACAGTACTTGACAAATGGCAGAAAGGATTATAATCAATGGTGGCTGTTTTTGTTGGTAGAGCCTTTCAAGTGAGTGCAAGAAAAAATTCTGCTTAGATGTTAAATGAAGATATTAGCTTAAATGAGGCCCCATATGCACCATCATGCTGAAAATTTATGTTTGTCTTCATTCCTCAATCTAGATCTGTTAGTGATTTTTCACATCAAAGCAATGAAACTGTAATTCTTTGCTGGGCTCATTTAACCACAGATCCAGTATGTGGCAAGAAATATAGTGCTGTACAGGATAGCAAATGGCCCACAGTTGCTTGGAGAATATCTTTTTGGCAGAGTACCCGAAATGTTTTGCCGGTTTCAAAGTTCACTTTCATTTGTTCAGAAAGGTTTTTATTGTTTGCAAGCAAGCAAGGCAAGCAGAGGGAAAGGGCACACAGCCTCCCATATGACTGTGCTGTATGACCTATTTGCCTTTTTGGTGCCTTATATAAAAAGCTTTATTTAGTCTGCAGAGAAGACTATTTTCAAGTAGAGGAGAACTGTCATAATGGTCTGGAAACATGATAGATTTCAGTGCAATGTCACTGATCCAAATACTGTGAGAGGCTGGGCTACATTGCAGTTGTAAAATAGGCATCTTGCATGTATTCTTCCAGGTCACTTTCATATCATCCATGGAAATACCTCATTAGATAGTGATCCTCTTGGTCCTCTGAGAAAGAGCTCCTCCCATCATGCCAACACTGACCTTTTTTCCTGGCCTGGCCAGCCCCTAGCTGGGAATCTGTTGCCAGAGTGAATCTCTTGGCTTTTGACCTGGCCTGTTTTCTTGCTCGACTCCTGAATTCTGTGCCTTTACTTACTGTTTGGACTCAAAGGCAATAACTTCATTTCTGATGTTAGTAGTTCCTGAATTGTGTTTGACAGAAGAAATTTATTTCCCCAGCAGATTCACTTTCTCTCTAGATAATTCTGACCCACCCATGCAATCTGGTATCTGACAATACTCTGGGAGTTATTTAGTTAGTTGTTAATAAATATTTATAGTCTAACTCGGAATAATTAGTGTTTTAGGAGGAAGAGGAAAAGTATAGTTTGTGTGTGTGTGTGTGGAGGGGGCAGTGATTTATGGGACATTTGGGAATAGAGGAGAAAAAATATCATGAAGTGAAAATACTTATATATTATCTTTGCTCGTGTGAATTCTGTAAAATAACTATTACATTTTATCTTTGTTCATATGCATTTTACAAATCATGGTGCATTTCATGGTGATAGATTTTAATTTTAAATGGGAGGTTATGTATATTTTGCAGGTGGATCGAGACAACAGTTCTCATTATCCCCTTCCTTGTCCGACTGGACCCTTCTTGTCTATCCATCTCCTTTCTACTCATTTCTTCTGCTCTTACAAGGAGAATCTTATGTTTTATGAGGAAAATTTATTTTGTGGCTAAATGAACTGTGCCCTATTTAAAAAAAGCCCTTGAGATTGCATTCTCTATATTCACTGGACTTGTTGCTAGGCTTTGTGCTGCAAAATTTCTCTGAGTAATAAAATCTAAATAAAAATGAGTGGTGTTGAAGGTAAATCTAGTCTTGATTACTGTAATAAAGAATTGACATTTACCTCCCATAACTCGGAAGTCATTCAATAGGTAATGTTTGCCTGGTGTTTTATGATGAACAATTCTTATTACATTGGGTTTGTATTAGGAAAAAAGTAAGCATTGATTTCCCTGTAATTTTCTAAAAGTTTTCATCTTTTTGTTTCTTAAAAGAGTAGTGCTCAGTTTTCTGTCCCCTGCAACTGTGCCACACAAGCTAAGAATTAGAAGTAAGAAAAAAATAAAAGCCAAAGATAAATGATCTGGAGGACATTTATTTTGACTTGCTGTTTTCTGTGTCCTGTTACAGTTGTTGGGGTGTTTGAAATCTGGTTTTTAACTTAATGATTCTACTCACCGGCAACCCAGACCGTTGCAGACTGCACATAGATTACGATGAACATTTGTCCATTAGATTATGCAGTGTGGAGACTTTGGTGACACCCCCTAGGTCCTCATTCAGTGATTGTTTTCTTAATTCACACTTAGGTATTCAATTTCTAGATCTAGGGCAGTAAATTGGAAGGGTATCGGGCTTGGGTGCTGCTAAAAATGGACATGATGGCAATAATGAGCTATGCTGATTGTAGAAAAGACAAGAAAAAATAAAGAGCAGCACAAAAAAATTTCAAAGCCAAGCGGCCTGGGTCGTATGGCACTATATGTTACTACTCAAGTAGGCAAAAATTGGAAAAATCACTAGCGTGTGAAAAAGCTCTTCCCGTGAAATGACTGTGAGAGAGAAGGAAGGCAGTATGGTGTTCTGAGATGCAGCATCCAGTCAGGCTCCAGAATTCTCTTTGAATATTTTGTTGCACCCAACTGAATGGAAACAAAGCCCCTTTCTGGCCCTAGAGTGGCCTGAGTTAGGCTCATCTGCACTGCTTGTTTCCAGCTGCTGGAGTTGGTACTCTGTAGCCAGTGTTCAGTTTCCTTCAGAAGCACTGTAAGTGTTCTTGGTACTGAGCCATCCCCACTGTAAGCAGGGTGTGTTCTTTTGGTTTATTCTGCTGTTAGATTATCAGCAGTTCTCTCTATGGTCGTCAAATACACCTTTTCCAGGAATTCTTTCCTCGCCTCCCTTGATAGAAAACATTTAGAACCCCTTGTTGCTGCTCTCATAAGTGCTATATAAATATTTGCTGTTATTTTATTATTGTTGTTATCTTTTCATTTCCGTTATTTATTTCTAGTTAAAAAGCATACAGCTAATAAAGACATTAGGATTTTTTTGTATTGCGATATCACCATATGTATTAAAAATAAGGTTGTATTTACTCACAATGTGTCAGAGACTCAAACCTATGGTAGAAAGATAAGTGAACTCTAGCCACAGAGGTTTTTTCACTTTCCTCACTTTTCCTCACTTGCCATTGTCTTTTCTGACATCAGAGCCCCTTAAATCAGTGAGTCGTGGGTGTGAAATTTGAAGACAAGTTGTTTCTCCAGCCTCCTTCACACCAACCTGCAGCCCGCTTTGAGTAGACAGCAGCTCAGCCCGGGAAGAGCCTGTACTTTGTCTCATGCCAAATTCCCTTCATTTCCCCATGATGATATGTTATTAGTATCCTGATCCCTGTTATTTGTTAAGTTAATCTGTGCTTCATGGATCTCAGAAGATCACAGCATTTTGTTCTCAGTGACCTCATTTCATAATATATGCTCTAGGTAGGTGAGACTTGCATAGAGATATTTAAGCCCAACGATTTAATATCTACAAATAATGTTTTATAGTTAACCTTCCTCTCCATTCTTCTTTAGCGTTGTAGAAACAGATGCTTAAATTGTTTAAACAGAATTCCCTGTTACTTATTCTAAGGTATCCATTTTCCTATTAACAGGATATAGGCTTATTTTTTTAATCCTCACATTCACGAGGACAGAATATCCAGTGGGTATGAAGATCAGACGAAATCCCCCATGTTAGAAGCATTAATCGCAAGACTTCCTATGGAAATTCTGACAACCTTATTTTTGCCTCCTTTGAATCCACTCAGCTGCTTTTAATTACAAAAATAATTATTTAAAATATTTAAATATGAGATACAATTTAAATTTAGTAATTAAAAGTTATTTACAATAGGAGATCCTGTTGGTTAAATCATTGTGGTGTCTTGTCAGAGTAGTAATGGTACTTCAAAAGGTAGGTTTTACCTCCCATATAGCAGATATGATCAGTTCATTGCTGTAGAGAGAGGAAGGGTAGAGCCTGTCTTTTCCCTCCCAATGTTGTTCCCAAGCACACTTATACTTTTATTTGAGCACATGGGCTTCAGAGTCAGACTGCCTGAATTTTTAGTTCAGGTCCATACATTTATTAGTAGGCAAGTTGCTTAATTTTAAGTGTCTATGACCTATTCTGGAAAATGGGACCATAAAAGTGTTTGTCTCTTATGGATGTTGTGGGGATTAGATTACATAGTAATCCATGTAGGAAGCATTCAATGCATGCTACTAATTATAGCAGCACTGATAATGTTCCTACTATTATTAATAAGTTTAAAATAATAGTTTAAACTACCTTGTATAATAGAGCTGCTAAAATGAATTAGACTTAGGTGAACTGAAATTTGATTCTTTTAGCACATTCTCTTTAGGTGATAGTGAGCCACGAAGTAACTAAAAGGTAGAAGGAAAGGTAGATATAGAATCTAGGGTGATTTATTCTTATACTGAACAGTAGTATGACTTCAGGATTTAAAGCACTAGCATTGAGCAAATGTCACTAGTATATTTTGAATTTCTTGATATTAATAATTTCTCAGGCTGTTAACTCCTGTGTTGTTAAAATAAAAGGTATTTTATTTCATAAAAAATTTTATTTTTTTAGATTCCAAATTTCTTATCTCCATTGTCGAGTGTTCTTCTTTTAAAAATCACATTACTATCAAAGAATAGTAGAAAAGAAAAAATATCCATTCTTATTTCTACTATCTTAACACAATAGTAATTTTCATGTCTTCCCATTTGGTTTCTATATTCATATTTTAAAATATTGTAATTATATAATACTTTAAATATTTTGTCCTGGTATTTTAGTTTTATATTATTTCATAAGTACCTTACATATTTCTATTAGGTAGTTATATCATTTTTATAATTCCCTGTTTTTTGGGATTTAGTTTATTCCTAGTATTTCAACATTATAGATAATAGTGCAGTGGAAAATTATCTTTACCGATCTGTAAAATGAAGATAATAAAAATAATTACTATTATATAAGCAAATACATGTAAAGCAAAGTTGCTCAACCATGCGTCTGTTGCCATTTTGGGTCAGATAAATCTTTGCTATGGGAGCTGTCCTGTGCACTGTAGATGTTTAACAGCATCCCTGGCCTTGACCCACCAGTTCTAACAAAATGTCTTCAGACATTGCCAAGTGCCTCTCCTAGGGGACTGAATTGCTCCCAGTTAAAATCGCTCCCAATTCAGAACCTCTGCTATAAAACATTTAGAACAGCCTGGCACTACTCTATTGAGTGCTATATTAATATTTGTTATTACTATTATTGTTGTTGGTATCATTTTTCATTTGTTATTTTTAATAAGTGCCAGAAAGAGAATTTTTGGGACAAGAGGTTTAATTTTAGGATTTCTGACACGTATTACTAAATGCTCTCCAGAAGTACTGTGTTAAGTTTCATGCCATCAGTCATATATAAATATGTCAATATCTCTGAGATCTAGTCAGCATTCAATTGTTAGTACTTTATATTGTGTTTTTTTTTTCCAGTTTCTGTAATCACAAGCCGAGATAGGCATTTCCTATGTTTATTTATTTGTTTTACCGTAACCGAAGATTTTGATAATGGCCTTTGTTGGTTTACTCATTTTTCAATTTCCCTTTTTTTTCTTTGCGGAGGGGTGGGGGGAGGGTCTTTTGTCATCCACCACTTGAAGTTGAAAAGTCAGAACCTCAATAACCAAGTCTGTATTAAATTTCTTTGCTTGACCTTTAATAGCATCCAAGTTGAACATTGTTGTGGCCCCTTCAGATTATCTTTTACCCAAACAGGCTTTTACTGTTTCAGAATAAGATACTGTAACTGATGACGTCTCATAAAATGAGACCTGTCAGGATTTAAATATAAGCTGGCATCCCTCTTTTTTGAACTATAATTTTGTGAAAAGCACTATACTTTGTATTCTTTGATATGGGTCATGTAACAAACGTGGTTTCCTCTGCTTTACCCTTTTGGAAATAATCCCAATCCTAGCTATAGCAGAGGCTATTAGTGCCTTACTAATAACTCCTGCTTTCAGCACTTCAAGTGCTGGGGACATCCAACTGCAGGCACCTTCATTCCTTCATCTGAGGGAGTTCTCTGGCTGGAAAAGTTCAAACTCATGGTTTTTAGCTCCCAGCAGCTGTCAGCCAGTGACTGCTGTAGTATAAATCCTCTTGCATCTCAGATATTGAGCTACCTTTGAGATGAGTATTTACACTGGTTCTCTGAATTCCTATTTGGATTATAATTCAGTGGTAATTCGCTTGAAAATGACTCTTTTATTGGTCACCTTTCTTTTCCTATGTTACTTCTTCATTCTCCTCCAGTATTTCATGGGATCACCCCCAAAATAAAGCACTATACTTAAATCCTCATCTCAGTGTTTGCTTCTGCGGAGAACCAAACTAGGATGTTAGCCAACTAATATCTGACCCTTTACTTTGACCTTGATGAAAGAAGAAAAAAACTCAGACCAGGAGCATAGACCTCTCTCTATAGTAAGTAGATGAGTTTAGTTTCATTGATTCAAGAGACAGTTTGGACAACTAAATACTTTAGTTATGCTGCTCAGGGTGTCCCAAGAAAGTCTCCGGACTGCATGATGGAGTTAAAACCAAGGCAGGTTGGCTTTTAGTGTCCCCACCTAATGTGATGTTCTGCTCACTTCCTTCACACCGTGGAGTGGCTGCTGGATTTCAGAAAGACTGGTTTTCAGTTTGTGGCTTTCTCCACAGACAGACTGACTAATATTAGGAAGATAAAAAAAATCCTCATCTATTGCTTTCCTAATTTTATCTTTGTTTTTGAGATAATTATTAGTGCCTTGAGAAAATGCTTTAGTTTGCAGCTCTTTTGTATTGGCAGCAGGGCAATATTAGTTTGAATTTTGGTCTTAGTCCAGAGGGCTGTGTGTAAGTTAAAACCACTCAGGAGTTGAGGGAAGACCTGATGGGTCTATTTCTGGATGCTGAGGGGCTTTGTGGGGCTGATAAGGGAAGTGTCTTTTAAATTAGAGGCACAGGTAGATTCCAGGGATTTTTGTCATTACGCTATCACTTCCTTACTCATATTTAAAGACTAAACACGGAGGCCAAATTAATAATCGTAATAGAAAACCAAGAAAGTGAGTAAAATATGTAGAGTTGTAAATATTTGCTTTGTTAATTAAAAAAGTCAACTCATTGGAGCTGATTTCTAAAAAAGTCAAATTTGGCTCGAATATAATAGTTAACTTTCTTTAAATGGGTGGGTCAGATTGCTGGGATCCTGATGTGGGCGTCCCACATCAAGGTAGAAATTTCCCTCTCGGGCACTTACTGGAACAGCCTCCTGTGATGGATGTACGTGGCTCCCTCATTCCCTCCCTTCCTCCCATCCGCCAGTCACTCAGCTGCCATCTTTCAGTGCTCTGTCTTCCGACCCTGGACCTCCAGGGGCAGTTGTCTTAAAGTCACAGAGCTGTTTTGTTTGATTGCCAGCAAAATGTTGAATGTAATTTTTAAAAAGCCGAGGTCGTTACATGGTCTTCAGTGACCCAAGCTGAAAGTGAATGTGATGCAGAGTGACCCAAAGTGAATGCTGGCCAGCGTAGACTTCACATTTTCCATGTGAAAGTTCTTCCTTTGTTGTTTGTGATTAATAACTGAATAGGATATAGAGCCAAATGATTTCATTGTTGAACATGGACTTGAAGGTCATGAGAAAGTGCCTGTTCAAGTTAAACTTGGCTGAGATGTGGTTAAAAGGTCTGCATTAACACCTGGATAGTTTTGAAATAAGGCAGAAAAAAACCCCCCAAAAATGAAATATCATTCTTTGTATGATATAAAAATTGATTTCAACAAGATCAAGTGATGTATTTGTTCTGTATGATAGATGACCTGTGAGGCTTAATTTGCTGTATGAATGAATAACATTTTAAAACAAAGGTCTTCCTGTGTGCCAGGTTGTTTAGAATGAGTTTGTCGTACCAAGAAATATGCTAAAGAACTAGTTGTAGGTAAACCTACTTTGTTAGTAGCTTGATTTTTAAATTTTGTATCATATTGGTTTGCTGTTTGAAATATGATGTTAAATGAAATTTCTTAGTACTTAGTACTCTGAATTTTATTATGTTCTCAAAAGAATTTAATAGTCACACAATAACTGTTGAAAATGCAGTAGTACTTAAAAATAAGAGAGACCAAGGCACATGAAATGCAGTACCTTACAGAACTATATTTTATTCTTATCTTCTTTTCTATGTATTTTCTAGGCTTTTGAGTCAGAAGTTAAGAAAAGTTTGGTTTCCAGTCTGTCCATTTTTACTTTTCCCACTTAGAATAGAAACTGCTCTAGCTCTTAGTTATATATTTATATACATATGTCCATATGTAGGATGAAATGCTACAAGATCGAGCAGGTACAACTTTTAAATCAAAAGGATGGATTCATTTTTAAAGCCACACACTGAAACCCTGGTCTTCCCAGCACTGGTGCGACATGAAATGGCTGAGGGATGACTGGGCCTGGTTGAGTCCTGTTCCTTCCTGTGTTATGACTTGCTTGCTTTCCAGCTGGGTCTTAAATCTTCTCTCCTAGGACAGCTTTCAGGCTGTAAGTCAACTGGTAGGAATTTGATTGTGTGGTGGGAATAACTGAATATGGGTGGAGATGCATACTACTCACTTAACAATTCCCATTAGAATTTTTCCCTGTTGAAGCAAACTAACAAAACAAAACAAAATAAAATAAATTAAAAAAAAACAACCCTCTAAAACATAATTTTATTGGAGTTGAATTGTTTCTATTAAAGAAGACATTTCTTACATGGCTAACTCTTAATTTCTTCCGAATGCTTAGGATTTTCTTCTTCTTTTTTTTTCTCCCGAGGATATATCAGGTTATTTCTTTGGTAATTCAGCAAATATTTGTTGTTTATTTATGGTGTATAAGGAACTGCATGAGAGAGGTCAGGGAATAAGACAGTTTCTTCATTCAGGGAATTAAGAATCTCATTAGGAGGGAAGATCAACATGGGCATGCATGTATATAACATTAACTCCTCAAATATTTAGTTATAAGTAAAGAACAAAGTATTCACGTGAATTTAATAGGTGAGGGTAGGGTGGGTATAGGGCTGGGGTAGGAAACTCTAAAGGCTTCATGAAGGAAGAAGGTGCCATTTGATATAGAAACTGATGGGAGAGCTGGGGCTGGAGGAGACCTTGCAGGAGAGGGCATGCACGGACTAGCAGGGATGGTGTAGGAAAGCGTGCTGGATGCCATGAACCCTGTGACATACAGGTGTACTCAGTTTTGAAGGCAGTGGGTGATGTTTAGGAGGTTCTGTGTGTGCAGAATTTCATGGTCATTAGAAATTAATCTTTCAAAGGTGTTTAGGATGCACCTAAGAGGGTGGACAGTCTAAGAGGTTGTTGTAAGATATCGAAGGAAGGATTCTAGGTGTCAGTAGCTTGGAAATATCTTGGCTCCATTGAAGAATTAAATTGAGTTATGGCGAAGCTCACTTCATGGCTTTTTTAATATTTAAGATTCTGTGGCTGAAGCCGAGCTCATTCTTTTCTTGGGTGTAAACTGTGACTGAAAGAATTTGTATGTGGAAGATTCTTCCCTCTCGTCGTATACTTTCCAGGTTAGGTGCTCAGCTGATACCTGCAGAAATTGCTTCTGAGTGTGACCTGCTTCTGCCCGCTGTCTCTTTTGTGCTTTTCCAACTTATTTACCTTTGAAAGGTAACAGGAGGCACTCATGGTGAATTTCATTACTTTGGGTCAGTTTGTGTGGCATTGCCCTCACGTAGGTTTTGTTGGTAGATGCTCACCTGTGTATTTTGCCCAGTTAGGGCTAGAGGCTTGCGTAGGTACAGATGCTTTGTGTTGCTACTTCTGAGTTTATATTTTAGTTTTTGATTCACAGGCAGGGATGAATGGAATGTTGCAGACAGATGGGTGTATTCGTTTCCTGTTGCTGCTGGAGCAAATTAGCATGAATTTGATAATATTCAGAATTTTTAGAATAATATTTAGAATAATTTTTAGAAAAATACACATTTCTGAAATACTCAGGTTACTATTAGAATGAAAGTAGTTCTGTCTTAGACAAATAGATGCCAGTTTAATAGCCTACTAGCATAGATACCGCCTAAATCTTTTGTTTTCCTATGATAAATTTGATTAGCTTTTATTTTCAAGAAGAAACTTATCTTCAAGGAGACAGTTATTTGTTAGTTGGGGGCCAAGAGGAAAAGTGTAGCAATGTTAAGTCACTGTATACGGGGAAGTTCATGTTTCTTTTATTATTGATAATCCTTGGTGAAAGAAGAATCAAGGTCCTATAATTTTGTTGCGCCTCTTCATTTTCATTTCCCATGAAGAGCCATCGTACAGTCTGTTTGGGAATTATCACATGGACATTTAAGATGGCCTAATGCTAAACATTCATTCCTTCAGTTTCTTTATTCTGCAGCTGGTAGAAGAAAGAAGGAAAACCCTGGGATATAACAAATAAGAATGACATAAGCTGAAGAACAATGAGCCTGGCTTGTAGTAGATGCTTAATAAACAATTTCGAAAGGCACGAACTTAGTAACTTTCTTGGATATGTGGTTAAAGTTAGTTTTTACAGGGTGAATTCTCTTTCTCCCTCTCTCCTTTTGCTTTAGAAAAGGTGTTTGTGTTGTATCTAAAGGAAAAGAACATGTATCTTTAACATTTAGAACTGTAAATCATAAGCTTAAAAATAAGATTACCTTAGGGTCATCCTAAGAGTTACAAAGGAGGACCTAAGGGAAATCTAATGATTATTCTTTCATAATTTAGATGGTATCTCTTTATTGTGTTTGGCTTATGAGGTTTTGTTTTGTTATTTGGTTCTTTAATTTCTGTCTTGACCTTTCATAAAATGAGGCCTTAAAATATTATCTTAGGATAGTGTTCTAAAACTTCTTGGGGAGTCAGGACTCATTTAAAAATTGATAGAAATTATAGAAATTCTACTCTCACTAAAAATCACGTATACAAGTACATGATTTTTCTTACAATCTCAAGAAGTTTGTAAACACTAAAATATCCAAATATGGAGCACAATATGAACTTTTGTTCATTTGTTCATTTTGTTCATATTTGTTCATTCATTTTTCATGGCTCTTAAGGTTTATAAGATTATCTGAGAGAACGCTAACCTTGGTTCGTTTTTTTTAAACAAAATATTATATTTTTGTTAAAAAAGTCAAATAATACGTCACATAAAAATTATGCCTTACGCCCAGAGGAGAACATGATTTTTAAAAAATTTATAAACATTTACTAACATATGTATTATTACATGTATTTATATTGCCTATTTTTAATAAGTACAAGATTGTATTACTTATATTGATTTATAGATGTCTTTCCCCTTAGCTATACATTTTGAATCCCTTTCCATGCCAGTATTGGTAGAGCTAGCATATTCTAGCGTATTCTTTTAAAATACAATTTCACTCTTTATTTAGCATGAACATAATTCTACAGATATACTAAAATTATTGGTAGATTGACTTTTACATTTAACATGGTTGGTGGCAGAAATAAGAAGAGAATAAGGAACGACTGGTCAGAATGACATACTAGTTGCAAAAACTCTGCTTTGTTCATCTTCTCAGAGCCTGCTTGTGTAGGCCTGGAGGAGGCATACATTTCGAACAGAGGGGGTTGTTGGCCAAGAACTGGGCCCCCACCTAACAGAACACCCACTGTGATGATTTACAATGTTTGAGTCTCAGCAAAAATACCACTTGTATTCCAAATTCCTTTGTTTCAACTACATAACTCAATAAGAAAGAAAGTTTCCTACAATTGAAAAGAATAGACACTGTTTTGAGGCCAAGTTTTGCCTTTTAAGGCTGAATGTGCTTTATTTTAAGCTACTCTTTCTTCTTAAGAAGACTGGTATAAACAGGGGGAGGGCCCTCTGGTATTTCCGTGCAAAGCATCAGTAATACTATTTATTTTTAAGTTAATTATTTTAAATCCTGGTTACTTATTTAGAGCCTGTCGCTACGGCACCTAACAAGCCTAGTGTTTCTGACAGTATTTCCTACTGATGAGTGGAGGCAGCTTGCTTGGGTTGGAATCTCTGCTTCAACTCTTACTAGCTGTGTAACACCAGACCAGTTCAACTCTGTTTCCTCACCTATAAAATGAGGTATGCTCGTAGTACTATCTCATGTTGTCGTGAGGATTAAAATAAGATAATACAAATGAAAAGACAACCCAGAGAATTGGAAGAAAGTATTTGCAGCTCATATATCTGATAAAAAGATCTAATAATCAGAATATATGAAGAATTCTTACAAGTCACAATAAAAAGTTAAGTAGCCCCATTGAAAGGAAGAAAGTATTTGCAGCTCATATATCTGATAAAAGGATCTAATAATCAGAATATATGAAGAATTCTTACGTCACAATAAAAAGTTAAGTAGCCCAATTGAAAAATGGGCAAAGATTTGAATAGACATTTCTCCAAAGATATACAAATGGCCAATAACCCATGAAAAAGATCATTAGCCTTGAGGGAAGTACAAATCAAAACCAGAATCAGGTTCCACTTCTCACCCACTAGGATGGCTATAATAAAAAATATGGAAGAGAACAAGTGTTGACGAGGATGAGAAGAAATTAGAACCTTCATACATTGGTAGCGGAAATGTCAAGTGGGTACAGTAGCTTTGGAAAATAATTTGGCAGTTCCTCAAAAAGTTGAATGTTGAATTCTCATCTAACCCTGCAATTCTCCTCTCAGTTTTATGCCCAAGAGTACTGTGAAAACATGCGTCCGCACAAAAATTTGTACAAGGATGTTTATAATAGCATTATTCATGATATGAAAAAAATGAACACAACCAGAGTTGGTGAATGTATCAGCAAAATGTGTCTTTCCATACAAACGGAACATTATTCAGCCATCAAAAGAAACGTAGTATTGCTACAAGCTACAACACACACACACACCTTGAAAATATAATGCTAAGTGAAAGAAGCCTGGCACAAAATGCCACATGTCATGTGATTCCATTTATGTGAACTGTCTAGAATACGAAAATCCATAGAAAGTAGATGAGTGGTTGCCTAGAGGTCAGGGAACAAGAAAGAGTAGGGAATGACTGCTAATGGATACAGAGTTTAAGGGTAATAAAAATGTTCTGGAATTAGATAGTGATGATCGTTGCACAACTTTGCGAGTATACTAAAAACCACTGAATTGTACACTTTATGTTGATGGACTTTATGGCATGGGAATTATATCTCAGTTGACAAAAAATAATATCATGCATGGGAATTGGTACCGTGCCTTCATGTGGTAAGAACTCTGCACATATTAGTTGCTTCTGCCACTGCTATCATCATCGTCATCATTATAAAAAGATACACGCTTGTAATGTGGTTATATTATTTCCGGTTGTTTTCCCCAAAGTACACAAATACTAGCAATTTAGTGCTTGCAAGATATTTTTAAAGATACGTGTTTGTGAGCAGGTTCTATGATGTAAAGCTTTTGAATTATTGTGAATGTATATGTGTTTCGCATTTGCTTGCACTGCATCTTCTTAGATAAAATAAAGTGCTTCTTGGCAGGTTGCATGGCATTTATAGATTTTTTTTTTCTTTTTACTTTTTTACTTTTTACTCTATTTTACTTGACTTATCTGATTGGACATATGCAACTCCTGTAACGGAGAGAAAGCAGAAAAACCAAGAATAGTTTGAAATCTAGAGGAATTCATTAATCTTGATGCTACTCCCTTTCAGTGTTTTTTTTTTTCTTCTTTTGGGCATAGTGTGAGACCTACGGTGGTCCATACAGTATGCTAATATAACTACACTTGGATATTTTCGAAACATTTTATGTAAAACACATTTAAAATCGACTCTTTTTTTTCATCAGTTATCTGGAATAACATTGGACTGTGTTTGCTACCCGTTGTTCACCATATCCTAAACACGGTGGTCATTTTAGAACTGTTGATAGTTGAGATTGGGGGTGTTTCTTGGTTTTAAGTATTAAATGGTTATACAATTATATAAACTTTAATAAATTATAGTTTATAACATGTTAGAATATTTGATTATAGCTAGGGAAATGCAGTGCACATTATCTGCCTATTTTAGGATCTAAGATTGAACAGAACTGTAGCTTTCATTTCTGGGTTTACTCCCTCAGGCTAAACTGTTCTAGTTTCATTATTACCAATATCGAGATAAGATCATTTCGATTTCTTGTAGTTGGGCGTCATGATGTTCGGATGTGTGACCTTCTTTGACGTGTCTTTGTTGTAGATCTCTACCTTCTGCTTTGCCTGGCTACTGATTTGCTGTTTTACTTTGACCTTTGATAAAGCTGTTACACCAACTCTTTCTTTACCAGTTGGGACCCACCTGGTTGCCATGTCAGTTGGATGCTTTGGTCTTGCTGGCTGGCTGGGCCGTGTCTCATCAGGCCCTAAATGTTGATATCCTTTTTCCCAACTCTTGTCTGGGTGCCGCTTTGGGGCACCTCTCTTTCGCTTTAGTGCATAGTTTGGTTTCAACAGTTGCCACCTCGGCATGGCAGTTAGTGGTGTGCTTTTTTCCCCTCATAAAGGGTAGCAGCCTTTGATTAAATTGTAGTATGCTTAACATGAATATTGATACTAACATTTTGTTTATGTATGAGTAAATTACATATGGTAATTGTTTTGATACCCAATGTCATTCTGAGTTGAATTTTTTGAGAATAATTATTATGTCCTAAACATTTATATCATTTATTTTGTTTACCTCTGTTATTCAGAAAACATAGTTTAATCAGTGAGTTATGATGATTTATACACTAAAGAATTATATATACAACTGCAATGAGGGTCTGTGATTAAATTCTTTTATCAAAATTTCGCTTTAAGAGAAGTGAAAAATTTACCATGGTAAAAGTAATGTAGCTTTATTATTTGATTTATAGAACAAATAAGTCATAGTTAATAGTAATATTGTTGTACTCTGAGCTACTGATAAGAAAAATATGTCATAATGAGTGGAATGACCAAAGCTATAGGTTTTCAAATTTAATGGCTCTTATATCTTATTCTCTACAAAGTAACATTTATTTCTCTCTGTGCAAGTACATAATATATTATACATGTGTTTATTTGTATAGTTAAGTGTATCATATTCTGTCACTATGTAGTCACATAAATGTATTAAGTTAAAATATGTGCCATTCTAAACTTGTATAATCTTGGAATTTAATCTTGGTGCTGGACTGAAGGTCCGTGTGTGTGAATGTGGGCGGAAAGACTGATGCATGCTTTTATTTATTTCCACTGTGAGCACCATGCACAGTCTCTTTTCTGGTTAATTGCTGCCAGCACTACTGTGTTGGGGCTGTTCCCTGTGTGTGGCTTTGCCTCATCACCCACACTGTCTACTCCTAGCCCTATTCCATCTCTGGTTACAAGTCAGCACAGTATTTACTGGAAATGAGTGACTGGGCATTGTTGCTTTACTCTGTGCTTCAGCTTGCCCTTACTAGTATTTTTTGGTTTGCCTATCAGTGAGTCTCTGATTTCTTCATTAAAAAATAATCTTGTGCAGAATCATGATCCTCCTGGCTTCACAAGTCAACCGAGCTATGGAAAGGGAAATGATTATTCATCAAAACTCTAAACACCAGGATAAAATGTTCCCATTTAGATGAATCAGGAAGGGTCAATTTAGTTTTCTAATGAGCTTTAGAATTGTATTTTTTGTCTGCCTTTGGGGACTATTTTTATACCAGCTTTTCTTCTTTTTAATGTTTCTAGAAGGCAAATTTTTATGCTGTATCTATTAAAAAAAGATCTTTAAACATGTGAAAAAGAGTAAATGAGAAAAAATCAGTGGATCGTCTTGATGATCATGGTTTTAAAATTTTGCAGGATATAAAGGCCATGGATAGAGTCAAGTTCTTTTTATTGAAGTGGACAAGTTGGAGGTCTAGATTGAATTATGGTCATACACAATTTGTTTAGATTTAATGAACACAGTAAATAAACTCATCGATAATTTTTTTTTGACAATCTGTGTTGGAACTGCATATATTATGGTGAGCAAATAGACGTTTCTTGCCCTTATCAACTTATACACATCAATATGTAATCAAATCGAGATAAGTAAAAAAATGCAAAAGAAAACATGATGCTTTGAGAGATTGGAGAAGTCTAGAAATCTGCTCTGAAGAAAAGATGTTTAATATCCGACCTGAAATAACCATAGGAATTAAGCAGATTGACAATGGGGTGACAAAATACTGTAGGGACACATTGCACGAGCAAATATCCTGGAGTAGGAAGGGGCTGGGTGCATCCGAGTAACCCATAGGCCAGTGTTGAGAAGACGGGAGAGCATTGCAAGATATGACTTGGTGTAGGTAAGGGTCAGATGATTCAGCGCTTTGCAAACCACGTTAACTTAATTGTTCCAAAGTTCACTTCAAGCTGGCTATCATTTAGAAAGTGTATTAAAAAGAAACAAGAACAAAAATTAGGAGGCAATGTCAGGTTATTGGCTTTAGGTTAGTGTATTCTGAGCAAGAGATGACAGTGGCTCGAATTGAGGGATGATTGGGAGATGAAGAGTTTCAGACAGATTCGAGGTATATTTAGGAATTGAAATTAACAAAAGTTGGTGATAGACTGTGGTATTAGATAGATAGTGGAATGCCAAGGATTAGTTTTACGGTCCTGGCCTGAATAGTGAATGGATGAGGGTGCTGTGTAGTGGGGTAAGAGAGACTGGACAGAATTGATTTTAGAGAAGACCAGCAGTTCAGTGTTAGATACATTAAGTTTGAAATAAGTCTGTGAGTTACCTCAGTGGAGATGTCAGGTAGGTGGTTGGGTACATGCTGTGTGTTTTACCTCTTGCTGCATAACAAATTACTCTGAAACTTAGCAGCAAATCTGTATTAGAAATCTATTGTGTATAACAAATCACCCAAACATTTAGCAGTTTTAAAGAACAAATACTTATTATCTCATGCAGTTTCCTGGGTCAGGAACTTGGGAGTGGCTTTACTAAGTGATTCTACGCCAGAGTCACTCATGAGGTTTCCAGGGCTGTAGCCCTATGAAGCCTTGACTGAGGCGGTGGCTAGTGCACATGGCTCTTGGAAGAAGGCCTCAGTTCCTTGCTGACTGTTGGTAGGAGGCTATACTTGCTCACCAGGTGGACCTTCTCTGTAGGGCTGCTTGAGTGTCTTCATGACAACTGACTTCTCCTAGAACGAGTGATGTGAGAGAGTGCAAAGAGCAATCTGTCATGCATTTTACATAGTCTCAGAAATCCTACATCATCACTTCTGCCATATTTTATATGTTAGAAGTGAGTTACCAAATCCAGCCCACATTAAAGGGGAGGGCAATTAAGCTCTGCCTCTTGCCTGGTGGATTACCAAGTACTTTATGAACATGTTTTAAAACCATTACATGTAATTTTGTAATTTAGTTAGAGGGGTTTGGGTTAGAAGTACAACATTGAGACTTTTGCACATAGATGGTGTTTGAAACTATAAGAGTAGGTTAGAGACAATTTAATAAGAGTAAATAAATTGAGATGAGGCCCAGGACTGATCTCTTAGGAAATCTGGCATTTAGATGACCTGCTGTGGAAGAGTAG
>NW_006438088.1:4034702-4065631 GCF_000325575.1 Pteropus alecto | reverse complement strand
GTGTTTTGTAAGGCGGGGAGTTGTTTACTGTGTGGAAGGCTGCTGAGACGTCTGACTTTCACTTTTAAGAATTTGTCCTTAAATGAATGAATGAATGAGTAATAAATGAGTCATGTATGGGTACAAAATTTTAACTCTAGTATGTTTATTGTAGAAATGCTTACAAAATTAAAAACAGGAAACAGCATTAAGAATGCACAGTAGTGAGATGATAGTGGTAAATAGGTTATTGAATGTCCAGTCAATAAAATACGTCAGTCAATAAAAGACATATGAAGCTTTAAAAATGATATTGTGAAAATGACGTGCCATAATGTATTTTCTAGTAAAGTCTATAAAATGATATCTTTTCTTTTTCATTCAATTTTTATTAAAAAAATAGAAAGACCAAACTGTCTAGGAGGATGGACACAAATCTGTTAATAGTGGGTATCTCTGGGTGAAGGGAAAATGGATGATTTAAATTTTCTTTTGCTTGTCTAAATCTTCCTTAATACATGTGGAAAGATTTTGTGATAAAATGTTTCCAACTGTCCTCCCAAAGCAATACAAAATAGTTAAAATACAACTTATACTTATGATACTTAAAATGTGATCAGGGAAAACCGTGGTACCAAACCTGTCTTGAACTTCCTGGCAACCAAGACAAAGTGATGCAGTGAGTGGATGAAAGCAGAACCCTGATGTATCAGGACAGCCTGCCTTTTTCCTGGTCCCCAGAGTGAAAGGATGCCATGCACATTGCCCTCTAAAGCAATTTCACATACACCACAGAGATGTTCTTAAATCTTAGTGAAAGCAGAAAGCATACTTTTAAATGTAGGCTCTATGGAGGCAGTTCTGTGGGCAGAGGGCAGATTCCTATATGTGGCTTAGGTACGTCTTCTAATGGTTTGAAAAGTGGCGAAGTTTGTAGTATCTTGAGAATATAGTGGTTAACATTCCCTTAGACCAGAGTTTCCCCTACATCTCTGTATGACTGTGTCCCCCGACTCACTAAGCCTGGATAGGGTCAAAAAATCTGTATTTTGAGGAAATTCTCCAAGGGATTTTGATGGTTACCTATACCTGCAAATTTGTGCAGTAGACTCTTCTTTTTGATGATGATGATAGTCACTTTTTATTGAGAATTAACCATGTACTCCTTGCTACACATCTCGATTATATTATCTTTTAGTTTCGCGATAATCATTTAAGTGTTGCATCTTAGGAGGAAAATCAGAGACATTGAATGAGTTGTTTAAGGCTAAAGCTATCAAAATGCAGTAAGGCTGCTGGGATTAAATGAGCAAGCGTGTGCAAAGTGATTACCCCTTGGGTCTAGCCCATAGTAAGCATTTAATGTTAGTTTTATTAAGAAAAACTATTATTTGTGGATTGAAGCTCTGACACTTATCTTATTATTCTAATCATCTGTCTTTTAGTATTACCTTTTAGATGGGGCATGTGACATGAGGGCTGTTATATTTCAATGTTATCAGTGTCCCTTCTACAGAGGTAGAATATCTAACTCTGTCTTCTAGACCAGAAATATTCCTGAATTTCTTCCCTCAGATTTATCAACTCATTGTTGACAGATTGAGTTAGGATTGAGTTTGCCTGCAAGTAAGAGAACCCCTACTACTCTGGCTGAGAAAGAATTCGTTTTCCTCCAGTAACCTTTAGTCTGTAGGTAGGCAGTTCAGGGCTGGTTACTTACTCAGAGAAAATGGTCGCTTCTGTCTTCCTGGACAACAGTCAAAGGCCAAAGGCAAATGTTTATGCCAGCTAAATCTGGTAATTTCTGTCAGGGAAATAATAGCTTAGCTGGAAGTTCCACCCAATACCCTTTTGCTCATTATTGGCCAAAATTGAGCCATATTGTTATTTCTAATTGCAAGGGGAGGTGAATATTATAACTGGTCACCTTGCTTCAAGGAAAAAAATGAGATTAGACTTGTAAGAAAGAAGGGGAGAAAGGGTGTTGGGTGGAACAGTATCTAACACAATGAGTTTGAATAGCTATTTCTCTATTGAGTAAGATGTCTAGAGACATGGTCTTTGTGAAGACAGTTCTGATTCTAGAATTCAGAAAACCCGCATTTATATTCCAAAAGGATGATGTGTTGAAAATAAGAGTTTTAAAAGATGAAATTGGAACCAAGTGAAATTTCCTCCTTTGTCTTGTTGGGAATGTGTGAGCTGAGACATATTAAATAGCTCTTCTTTGAAAATCAAGTTGAAATGGAAATGAAAACTGTTTATTGCATGTGCTCCCCCCCCCTTTTTGGTGGTGAATTACACATAATATAAAATTTACTGTGCTAACCAATTTTACGTGAACAGTTCAGTGGAATTTGTATATTTACATTGTTGTGCGTCCATCACCACCATTCATCTCCATAACTCTTTTTGCCTTGCAAAATGGAAACTCTGTCTCTATTAAACAATAACTCTCATCTCCTCTCTCTCCAGACTGTGGCAACCACTCTTCAACTTCCTGTCTCTATACGTTCGACTACTGTAGTTACCTCATATAAAGGGAACCATACAGTATCTGTCTTTTTGTGACCAGCTTATTTCACTTAGCACAGTGGCCTCAAGGTTCATCTTTGTTGTAGCATGTGTCAGAATTTTCTTCCTTTTTAATGGCTGAGTAATATTCTGTTGTATGTGTATACCACAGTTTGTTTATACATTCATCCATCAATGGATACTTGAGTTGCTTCTCCCTTTTAGCTATTGTGAATAATGCTGCTATGAATAGGGGTCTGTAAATGTTCTTTCAAGATCTTGCTTTCAATTCTTTTTGGTATATTATTGCATGTACTTTTAACTTGGACCTAGGTTTGCTGGTTTATCCTTGTCCTGAGAGAAATGCTAAAGCTTTGAAGAAAGATTACCTGTCCAAATCATTTTGCTTGATTCACTATCTTGCTAACTTCAAGAAAAATTTGTCATCATGAATTAGATTCTATATAGTCTAGGATTATGGAAGGGAGAGAATAATTAATAGTGTTCTCACAAGACACTGGCCATTGAGTTGCTGCAATTTAAAAGGACCTCAGTTTTTAGGATGTCATTAGGAAGGAAACAGGAAAGAAAACAGAACATTAACCTTCCTTTGCAAAGCTATGTTGACTGTGCACATGAATTGTGCTCTGAGATTCTGATCTACTTAAGGAATGATTTAGTAGCGAGAGGAGTCTAGTGAAGGATATCTATATTTTGAATTTGTTATTTTTATAAAAGTGGCTAAAATGATTAGGACTCTTCAGTCTAAAGTGATGAAAGTAGAAAGAAGCTATAATTACTGGCTATAAAACATATATTTCTGAAGAGCAAACAGGAACTTGTTCTTCTAATCTTTAACTAAATTAACGAAATTAATCTTCAACTAAGTTAAATTAATCTGGACTTTTTGATGCTTAAAAGAGGTACATTTAAGACAAAGAAAAGGAAAAGCTATTTTGTGCAGAAGATAATTGTAAGTTTGCTATAACTGGAGGCTGAATTTACAAAATTTCAAAAAAAGGCAAATAAATGTGAGACCCACAGAAGACTATTAAATAAAGACAGTGCTGACTGAGTCAGGCTCCTCACTTTTAGCAGGGACTTAGAGGATAAATGAACGTGGAGGATAACAGCATGTTGAGTTTACTATGAGGTTTTTTGCATTTTTGTTCATACTGCGGATTTTACCTATCTCCCTTGTCTATCCCTACCCGAATAAGCTTTTCAATAAAAAAGTATTAATAGCTCATGTGAACTTTTTACATAGTTATGTAAATTGAAAATGAGAGAGTATGCATTTTTCAACAGGACACTAAATATTTAAATTATTTTACTTATTAACTTTCAGCTTATATACTTTTAAGTAAAGAGTGCTATGCTTCATTGGCCAACTTCTTAACTATGAGGTCCATGGGCAAGAGTCTTTATCCCTGAGTGTTCAAGGGAAAACATAGTATTCCTTTCTGCCTTGTTTTTTGTTTTTTTTTTTTCCTGCTCATTATAAATATTTATCTTGGACAAAGGATGGCATTTTAATAGACTTGAAATTTTGAAAATTCAACTATTAAAATGACTTTCGCTTTTTAAAACTTATTTTATATCTTTGTTTTAACTTGTCATGGCTCAATATTTTATCACTAAAAGAAAAAAAATTTAAAACATACTTCTAAAACACTTGATTTCTTTTATTTTAAAAATTATGTTTGAAGTAGGTGGTGTTTCGTTACAGCATATGAACGAAAAACAGATACTCCTTATTTTCCCTCCAAGCTTATGTTCTTTTTCTGAAAGCGAGTGAAGTCTAGGTAGCTTGGTGTGATCTGTATCATTTGGTTTTGCATTCATCTCCTATTTTTTGTTTTCTCATCTTAATAGCTGATCAGTACCTTGATCATTTTACCTGAAAATGCTTGAATTTATTGCAAAAGGTATATTTTAAGTGACGCAACTCCTTCTTCAGCAGTGTTTCAGTGGTGAATGGACTAGAAAGTGGGAAGAGTCGGACCCCATAGGCACAGTTATTTTATATCTAGTTAATTATCTCTTCAGACTGAAGTGGAAAATTGACTGGAAAGACAGATATAAGTAAAAGCAATTGAACCCAGAGAGTTTCATTTTTAGAAATACGTGACCTTAACTGCATCTAGTTGAGGAATGCGGCTCCTGATAGGTTTTTCTCATCCATCTTGTGGGGTTTGGCTCCATAGGAGAGCCCTTCTTGTGTATTGAGTATTGGCATCCAGAATCTCTCCCTCCCTCCTAAGTCCTTCCTGTTTGTATGCAATTACAGATATGCGAAGGTCTTCCTTATTCTTGCCATCTCCCTCCAAAGTAGACAGACAGACAGACAGACCTTCTCTCAGCCCAATTACTTTTTTTAGCTGCCAATTTCTCTTCTCTTCCTGTTTGTTGATTTTAAAGTGGAGAAAAACATCCCTTTTGCGGGACGGTGTTTTAAAGAAAAAATGGTACAGAAGTATTATATGTTTGTTATAACAATTAGAACATATAGCTAATGAAAATGGAATATATAAGAATCACTGTGGGTCTTAGAAATAAACAGTATTAGTATTTTGATTCTTGTTTTTCTAGTCACGTATGCATGCAATGTATAAATGAAACACAATATATATTCTTCGATGATCAGCTTTTTTAATCCTTTAATATTTTGTGAAAAATTTCCAGTCTTTATTCTTCCTTATAATATCATTTTAATGGTTGTATTTATGCATGAAACTATACATCTTAAACAGTCCCTGTGGATGGATATTTCGATTGCTTACTTTTTTTGAAATTATGGAGAGTACTTTGAAGAATATTAAAAAAAAACAAGTCAAAATACTTGTCTAATTGTTTCCTTAAGATAAATTTCCAGAATTTCTGAGTCAATGGTTATATAATTTCAAAATATTTTTATTTAAAATATTGTCATATCTCTCCAGGGAAACTTGTAATAGTTCACATGTCTGCTAGCCCCAAACCAGCTTCCCTGTTTCTTTACAACACTGGATGCCAGCTGATTTTCAGTGGTAAAATTCGCTTATATTTTTTCAGGCCTTGTTTTCCCCAACTCCTCTAGTTGCTTGCTTTTGAACACTGTTGCATATGCCTTTCTTTTGAAAACCTGAGCTTCTGAGATAGTCTCCTCTATGTGAAGACTGTCTTCTGTCTGTTTTAGTCTTCATGGACTTGCTTGATGTCTTTACCTGAATATCAAGCTAATCTCTAACTCATTGGGTGCAAAGAACTTCTTTCCTAATCCGTTTTTCTTAATGTGCTTTTTTTTTTCTTTATTCCAAAAGGAGAGGCAATACCATCCTTCAAGTTACCCCAAGACCTAGGAATTTTTTTTGATGTCTCTTTCTCTTTCATTACCCTTAAAATAATTTGGTAGTCATGTTCCTTCAACCTTACCTCCACAAGTCAATACTTCTTGTATCCAACTGTTGTTTCTTGATCTCATTGCTACTCCACTGCTTGTGGCTTTCAGATGTCTAGCATGGGCCATTATGGTAAGCCTCAAACTGGCTTCTTTCTTTTAGCCTCTCTACTAATCCATTTTTCATATTAAACTCAACTATAGCCCATTTCTGCTCACGTCACGCCTTTTCTTAGAAAAAAATCAGTGGCCTACATTGCTTATTTCAACCCTTAGATTGACTTTCACAGTCCTCTGCAATCTAGCTGCAGCCTCTTTCCAAAATTTAGTGGCATTGTTGCTCTGATCCAAAACCATTTAGCCAGATAAACTATTCACAGTTTTGTCTTTTCATGCCTTTTGGACTTTGCTTCTTCTGTTCTCTGTTGCACAGATACCCCTTCCAACCATTTTTACATGCCTCAAGTATATTAGTGCAAGGCCTCATTCACATGTCACTTATTCCTTGAATCTTTCTCTGATCCCGTCCTCACCCCATCAAGAAGAAATATTTATATTTTTCTTCTAAATTTATGAATGTATTTGTACATAATATATGTCATAATTGTCTATATACTTATCTCATCTCTCACCCCCATAGCTTGTTTAAAGCAGCTTCTGGATCTGTTTTTGGGACCGACATAGTAGGTGCTCAGTAAAATATTATCTGGTGCTCAGCAAATGTCACTCTGTTTCTTTGTACAGTGTTTTCCACATAACAGATGAACAGCTAATGTTCATTAAGTGAATAGGACATATAACATTTTAAGTGATGAATATAACAAAGACTTGGAAATATTTTTTGCATGTTTTTATTGGACCTGTTTGTTGTGTCTATCAAAATGACCTAAACCAATTTGGTCATGCACAGTTGTTAATTTTTGCTTTATTTTTGCTCAGTAATATTAACTCCCAGTGCTTAAAAGTAGAGTGTGGGGGGATATCCTTTGACCCACTCTCAGGGTTATAATGAAGGCAAGCTCCAGACCAAACCTGCCATGCAAACTGGCACGCATTAAAGAGTCACTATTAGCAAGCAGACTCAGAACAGTTCATACAACCTATTTCATAAGCTTAGTAAGCTATGGCTCTCTGTTCTTTGAAGGTTTTAGTTGAAGTAAGTGCAGCAATCTTTTAGAGCTGTGCAGTGCAGCCCAGTGGTTCCTGAGCACTTGAGCCATGACAACTCTGAGTTGAGAGTGCTGTAAATGTGAAATATACACTGGATTTCAAAGACTTCGTTAGGAAAGAGAATGTAAGTTACCAGTAGCGTTTAAAATATTGAGCGTATGTTGAAATAATATTTTGAGTGTATTGGGTTAAATAGCACATTACAAAAATTAATTTTTTCTCTTTTTTTTAATGTAGCTACTTGAAATTTGAAAATTATGTATACGGCTCACTTATATTTCTATTGGATAATGCCGTTTTAGAGAGAAAATTTAGTTAAAGGATTTAGTCAGCATCAGGTAGTAAGGATCCTCCCAGCCAGTGGCTGAACACAGGGCTTTGAAAGATCTAGCCTCCCAGACTTGCTAGATTTTTATTCTGTTTAATCAATGGTAGGAGATATCTATAAAATATTTTGGCCAATTCACATTAATTAAATAACATTAAATTCACCAGTGGGAGAATGCTTCTAACCTTCTAATTATGCCAGTTCTCCAGCCACTGTAAAGCACATTTCTCACAATTATTAAATTACTCAGCAAAGTCTCTGGTGGTAATGGTGACAAAGATAGCTGATGCCTTTATAGTGGTCACTTCTGGAGTTTAGCCTTTCTAATGAAATTGCAGCTTACCTTCTCTGGAGTGTTATCCTGGGTTGGGACAACTCTGAGCCATTAGAGTGTTTTGCACTCAGGAATATGTGTGTTGCCCTGTGGCCAGCTTTTCTAGTGGTTAAGGAATTGGAGGAGGCATCTTAGGTACCTGTCCTCCCCTTTCTCACCTTTCCTTTCAGGATTCCCCTCCTCCACTTGACAAAAGAAGGAAACACCACTCCCTCCTCAGATCTTACTGTGTTACATTGCTGTAAGGCACCAAACAAGGGGACGATTTAAGAATGCAAAGCAAAGAACACAACCTTAAGAATTATTAAAATGCTCAATGCTTTACTGAATCTGAGACAAGGCTTTGTGCCTTCCATCTGTATCCATCCATCCATCCATCCATCCATCCATATATCCTAGCATGAAGGAACTGTTGCACTGATGATACATATGAACATGGCTTTTAAGTAGAAAACTGAAGTCAGCCTTTCCTTGTCAGAAATGAAGTCTGATTGAGCTGATTAGTTTGACAGTGAGGACTCGTTTTGGCGATTAGATAATAGAGGAGACATTTTCTATTAACTGAATGAGCTGAATTTGCAGCTCCTTAACAATATGCTGGAAATCACACTTTATTATCTATTTAAATTTATCATAAATATTAGTTGTTAACTTAAAAATGTGCGTGAGAATTCGTTTAGAGATTCATGAACACAAAATGTTTGAAGCCTCTGATATAAACTAACATTTTTTGTTGAAATCTTTTAAAGTATATTATTAGCCATCATACAGAAAGTTTCAAGAAGAGAAAAAAAGATGCAAAAAGATATTCCAGAAAAGAAATAGTAGAAAGAGACAGACTCACATGTGCTTGGCTTGCTGCAGGGCACCTGGGACCTGTGTGGACAAGCAGGCAGGCTTTATGACTGAGAATTCCAAAATGGTGACCTAGCCGAAGACAGGTCCAGGGATGGGTGTTGCAAAATATATAGGGAGGCGGGGTGGAGGAAGGTTTGGATGTTCAAAGAAGTGAGGTGGGCAGAAGAGGAGATGGGTACTGAACATGAAGAGGAGAGAAAGAAGGGAAGAGTCTCATCCCAATGATTCTCCAGATGTTGGGGTATAGTAAGAAGGCTGGTAGCTCTGTTTGTGGAAATGTTCATTCTGGCCTCTGAGACTGTCTGGACTTTTGCAAGGGTCTTAATCTTAATGAGCTGGAAATACTTTTTGTTTGATCATCAAGTTTCTTGAGGTCACACTGCTTTTTGTGGCTGTCTGGGGACTCTCTTGCTAGCCGAATTGAAAGACAGCACTTTTGCTTCTATGCATTATTGTTTGGGACTCCATCTGTCCCAAGGTTTTTATAGGGGCCCGACACACAGAGAACTGAACTGAAGTAGTTCTAAAGAGGGAAGCCAAACCATATTGCCACACCTTTTAAGTCCCTGGAGTTATTGGCTTCGGGAAGGTCATTGTTGGTGTCTACAATGCTCATTCACTGATTATTACATATATGTATGTGTGTGTGTATCAGAGTGTGATGACCTAAAGTTGTGATTATAGAACACGCACAGTGTATAGGTTTTCTACATCAGCCTAATAGACATAATCACATTTCTGCATAGGAGAGCAGGGAGCTATTTGGGTACTGAAAGTGTTTTCTTTTTCTTCCGATATTTTTCTACAAGGTTTTTTTTTGTTTGTTTGTTGGATAATTATTTCTTGGATATTTTTATTGTTTTATTATATGGATTTATGAGGAATCTAAAAGAATCTTAGATTCCTCATAATAAAGGAAAAATAATAAAGTAATTAAAATCAGAAGAACACTGAATATTTCACAGTCTTGAAGAAACATGTTTTTTTTCTATTTTGGAAAGTAGAACTTGTCGTGACAGAGTCTGAAGTCAGGTCACTGGAATGTTTTTTACATTCAAACTTTTTTCTCTCCATTCCCAGGAAAACTCATTTGCATGAATTTTCATACATCTAGAGATATATGTTTATGAAACAGGCACTTTTTTTTTGAGATTTCTGTAGACAGTTTAGAGAACATAATATATCTTTATCTAATAGCAATATAGTGAGCAAAGATCAGATTTCACAGAAAAGTTTAACTTTTGTCAATAACTGAAAAAAAAGACATTTCTATTGGCTTTTCGTGACGGTGACTCATCATTCTTATGACTCATTCAGCTCCTAAATAACCTCTCCTTGTTCTGTGACATTTCAAGTGATTTTAATAAAACTCTTTCATTACTAGGACAAAAGTCCAAAGTAGGGTGTTTGTATGTAAAATATATAACTTCTGTCCTCATAAGTTGAGTCCTTATTCTTTTACATTTGCAACACATATAATATGGTTGATATCAAAGACGTTGAGTTTTTTTAAAAAGATATTTCCAGAGAGAAGGTTTCGAACAATTCCAGATGCCTATAAATCTTCCAATCGTTCACCTTAAGTTTAGTAGTTCTAGAAAGTGAAAGTAGGAACACGTCTCTGCTTGTGTTCCTATGCATTTGTTTAAAAAACCTTGAGGAACAACACATCGAGAAAAAAATAGGTAAGAGATAAATAAACTCCAAAATTAGGAGATGGTCAGGAATTAATAGATATATATAATTCTGAAAACAATTCTTTGGAGAGTAGATTAATCATTTTGCAGAATCGTGCGGATTAAATGTAAAAGAACTATCTCCAAATGCTAGCTACATGCTGTTGAACTTGAGCTTTTTCCAAAAGTCTTCGGGATATCTCAGAGTTTGGTGGTTTTGTGTGGTAGTTTTTGCATTTTCAAAACTCAATCTTATGGTCAGCACCATGATTCTTTAGAGAAATGCAAATCCAAACCACGACATACCCTTTCACACCTACTAGGATGTCTATAATAATCAAAAAAGGAAAACAAGTGTTAGTGAGGATGTGGAGAAATTGAAACCCATGTACATTGCTGGTGAGAGTGAAAAATGGTGCAGCTGCTATGGAAAATAGTTTGGCAGTTCCTCAATAATCTAAACATAAAATTACCATATGACCCTGCACTTCCACTCCTAGGTATTGATTATGCAAAGGAACTGAAAACATGGACTGGAACAGAACCAGTATGGCAGTTTTCATTACAGCATTATTCACAATAGCCAAAAGGTAGAAACATCCAAAATGTCTATCAACAGATAAAAGGAGAAATAAAATGTGGTATCTACATACAGTGAGCTATTATTCAGCCTTAAAAAGGAATGAAATTCCGACACAGGCTACAACATGATGAAACTTGAAAACATTATGCTAAGTAAATAAGCCAGACACAGGACAGATATTGTATGATTTTACTTCTATGAAATATCTAGAAGAGGCAAATACATAGAGATAGAAAGTAGATTAGAGGTTACCAGGGCATGGGGACAAGGAGAATGGGGGAGTTATTGCTTAATGGTTACAGAGTTTCTTTTGGGTGCATGAAAAAGTTTTGGAAATACTAGTGGCAGTGGTTGCTCAACACTGTAAATGTAATTAATGCCACTGAATCATACATTTTAATACGATTATAATGCCAAATGTTATGTTCCATATATTTTACTACAATTTAAGAAATTAATGATGTAATGTACCAAATACCATTAAATCACAAACTTTAAATGGCTGAATTATATGATTTGTGAATTATATCTGAATAAAGATATTAGAAAAGAAGGCAGTCTGAGAGCAAGAGGAGTATTAGGTAAGGAGACATGGATCCTGACTGATTTATGGTGCCAATTAACTTCTTGTCATGGCATAAGTGTCTGACATTCTTGGTCTCAGGATAGAGTTTCATCAGGTGCTCTTACACACTGTGGTTCTGTGCTAGTAAGGTGGGCACTTTGGGTGCGTTAGGCTGGTTCTCAGCTGACACATAACATTTTCCTCCACTGTTGAAAATGATGAAAGTTTTGTCTACAGTCAAGGTGGGGCCGTGGACTTCCTGGAACCCAAGGGCTCCATGATCGTAATGAGTTTTGGAGCAGAGTGGATGGGTTATGCTAGCTAAGTTTTTGTTTGTGGTTGCTACTTGCTAGGGGGGTGACTGGGGTGATTCATTTAACTTTGGGTCTCAGCTTCTTATTATAAAAGTACAGTTGTTTCCTCTTCTTTCTCACTCCATTCATCTCCACTTTTCCCAAAGAGACCATCAACTTGTTGTTGTTGTTTTTTGCTTTGTGCAGAGTGAACTGAAAGTCTTTTAAATTCAGTTTATAGCTTTAATAACTTCAAAGTGTAAATGTGATAAAGTTACAAAAAGAACATTTGAAATGTTGATTATCTCAACTTCTTATATACTTAGGTAGTGTTGATGGTTTTGAAAAGCACATTTTCATTTTATTTATTTATTTATTTTTTAGGCAAGGCAACCCTTGGTCGACCTCACAGATTGCAAGAAACTAGTCAGTTTATAATCCCTTATTTTTTTATTTTTATTTTCTACGTCTACAGCACCTGGTTTTCCTAGGTGGTCTCCCATCCAAGTACTAACTAGGCCTGACCTGCTTAGCTTCCGAGATCCTGGCGAAAAGCACATTTTTAATTTTTAAGTTTTTTCCCAGGTCCTCCGAGTATGTCAGATTTTGAAACATTTGGGAGTTTAAGTACTCTGCTAATGAGTCTTTGTTTGTCTATATATTTATAATATATTATACATTATTACTACTTATTTTTCCGTATGACATTTTAAACATATTTTTGGAATAAATTAATTAATCTTTTTCAGAGACCAACAAATTGGGTCTGAGAAAAAAAGAGGAAAATGACATGTCTAAGCCTTAGTAGTGGATTTATTTTGAGGTTGAGTCACATAAACAGTACCCAGAAAAAAAAGTGGGAGTATAGTGTGAAATGCTTTCATTGCTTCCAGAATCATCTCTTTTGCTAATGACAAACTGACTTTCTAAGTGGTTAAATTTCTTGAAAGAGGCTTCAATAAAGTCAATCCGCGTTTTGAAGTCTTCTAGCAAGACATTTCTTTTTTGGCCTAAAGTCTAGGGACTTCTTTTTTGAATAGCTGCATTTTGTGGAATTCATGTTATTGCCAGCAAATTGGATACTCTTCAGTTGCTTTGAAAAATGTACCAGACGATCCTGCTTTCTCGCTACTAGTGGAGTTTTAATGGTGGTGTATGGGTTCCTGAGACTCTTGTGTATTTCCACAGGGGGAACAATTTCTCTGTCACATTCCAGTTTAAAATTTAAATTGAGATTCGTTGCTGAGTTTTGCTAAAGGAATTTTTAATATGCATTTGAGCTGGTGAAGTGAAAAGAAATTTCTAGTTTCTTTGAAGATTTATCAGGCAGTGTTGTTGATGTTTCGTGCTTCATTTCTTTCACCCATCACAGAAGTAAAATTCCAGGCTAGGCAGCAGCCAAGGCCCTCGGATCTGCATGAGCATGTCAAAAGCATTTTAAGAAGAGCAAAATATTTAGAAGAAGAATTTGTAAAATCAGCCTTAAGGGATTTAACACATTTTTCTTCTAATTCAGTCCCGTGTTTGTCCCTCTAATGGGGAAAGGTCATTACTGGGTAAGATTTACTAAGCCTGAAAAGGCTTTCAAAACTAAGTGTTCTTCCAAAATTAAAATCTAAAGAAAACACTTGTTTGGAAATCTGAAAGAATCTATTTCGAGCATAAATCATACTCATTCATTTAATACATATATAAGTTTGTGTTGTCTGCTTGCACATTTTTATTTTGGAGAAATTTAATTGGCTTGTTAATGGAGAGTTGAATGAATTTGAGACTTGAAATTCTGTGTATCTAGAAAGGCAAAATGATTGATCAGAACACCATGACTTAGATTTTTAGCTGTACTGCTAATGCTTTGCCAGCATATTTTTACCTCTCTGATACAGAGACCTGGGCCAAGGTTAATACTTTTAACTGTGGTGTGGAGGGCGGTTCTATACTAGCAAGTGTTCCAAATTTGTTACATTTTAATCTCATAATTGAAAAGCTGCAGGCTAATTCCTGTTCCTTTACTGAATTCCTGTCTGGTAAAAAATAAGGGGTGTGTGTGTGTGTGTGTGTGTGTGTGAACAAAGGACAATGTGAACTAAAAGGCTTATTGAAATATGAACTCTTTTTCCTTCTTTAACTGTATCAGGAAAATGAATATAGAAATAAATTTTGGAGTACTTTTGAAATGTTTGGGTATTAATTTATATCTTATAAGCCAATACTTTATATCTATCAATTGCTTAGGCTCATATTCAGACTTTGATTTGGCCCAAAGGTCAAAGACTATTGTAGAAACATTATCTTGTTACTTTTTATAAATGTCTCTATATGGTGAGAATCTATTTTTAAAATTTTATTTCATTCTATGCATGATAAGTTTGAAAGATCTTATTTATCATTTAATAAGGGTACAGCCATTTCTTTGTCCACTCTGTACCTGGAGAGGAACCTATATAGTATTAGATAATTTAATATGTTTTTGAAAATAAGAAGGCTAAATGGCTAGAAAAGAGATTTAAAAACCCCAAAATGTAGTATCATTTATCCCTTAGAATTTTTCTCATTTTTATGGTCAAACGTTCTTAAGTCGTATGAATGTTATGAAATTAAGAGAACTTAATATTTATGAGCTATATATATATATATATTTGTTCATAGCATTAAAGTATAAAAGATGGCAACATTTACAAAAATAAATCCTTGTAAAGTAATGGGACAAATGATTAGATTTTTCAAGTGCTCTGAACACTAATATTTATTAAGAAATTTATATTGGTGGGGCCGGTATAGCAGTCTCTACAGGTCGACATGTCTTGTTGCCTTACAGTCTGTGTATGATCTCAACTCTGTCCCTCTTGGGTGTGATGGTCAAGGCTGGGATGGTCAGAGTGTGTAAGCAAGTCCTCTTGGTTAATAAATGGCTTATATGTGGCATCGATCAGATAACAGAAAGCCTGAAACCGAGGCTGATGCTGCTTACACGATCCTTTCTGGAGGGAAGTCCTCCCCTCAGCACAATTAACACGAAGAAGTTTCTTAGAGAGCAGCTTTGCCCCCTTCGTGTCTCAGAGTCAATCTCCAGTTAGTTACCTTTCAGGATCGGTAGAAGTGCACTCTTTTCTGAAGCTGCTGCTGTATTTATTCCAGGAGTGACCTTTTAATTACAAAGTCTTCTTCCAGAAGAGAGTAAGGGCCAAAGATATATCAGACGCAGTGAAGTTAGGGGGTGGACTTTAATTATGCCGTTAGAGATGAGTGAAGAGGTCCGCGTGGAAGGCGGCCCTTCAGATTGATGCACAGAGGGCAGAGCACATTTGGGCTTCTCTCCTATTGTTTTCCTGTTATCATGTGGGAGGCAGCCTGGCAGTATGGACATTAGCGGAACAAGCAATGTATTTATACACAGCACCACGGCTCCCTGCACTGTTCCAAACGCTCCTTAGGCAGCTTTTAGAACTACTTAGAGATTGTTAACATGCTGCTTTGTAGGATGTAAGCCAGCAATAACTCTTGCTGGCTGTACCAGATAATTGGGGAACAGTTGAAGAGGATATGATTAGAAGTAAGAGAAAGGGTAAAATGGATGTTTATTTGCCTTGTTTACATGTATACTATGATAATAATTGTAACAGTAATAAGAACAACAAAGAAGTGAACACCAGCTCTTTGCCAAGTATTTTTTGCTTATATTCAGTAATCCTCACAGTGCCCTTTCAAGCTGGTGCTGTTTATCCACGTTTTATAGATTAGAGCTCAAGAGGAGGCTAAGAGATGTGATGTCCCACCCAAGGCCACAGGATACCAGATCGGGATGTGGCCTCTTTGGTTCTAAGGCTCTTTGAGCTCTTTGTTATACCACCAGGCTTCCTTATAGCCAACTAAATAACTGCCCATCTTCAGGAAGTTCAGGGTGCTTTAGATTTTTTTTTTTTTAAGGCAAGTCAACCCTTGGTTGACCTCACAGATTGCAAGGACCTTGTTAGCTTACAATTTATTTTTAAAAAATTTTTTATGCTTACAGCATCTGGTCTTCCTAGGTGGTCCCGCATCCAAGTACTAACCAGGCCTGACCCTGCTTAGCTTCCGAGATCAGACAGGATCGGGCTCGTTCAGGTTAGCATGGCCACAGACTGCTTTCGTTTTTAAGGGCAATTTTCATCTGTCATGCCTTGAAAAATGAATTTGTAGTCCAAACCAAATTTGATCATTTAAAGAAAAAATGGCATTTCTCTGCTTGTAAAATGTGTAGATTGTTGTTGTAGAACAGGACCGTTAAAACCTTGTCATGTCGGTCTTACTACAGGAGAACAGGTTATGGAATTGTCCCTAAACCTTAAACTATACGTACACTAAACCTTATGCTAGTTTTTGTTCTGGAAGGTGTAGGACTCATCTAAAAAGGAGAGAAATCATGTTTCTTAGTTTTTGATGGGTAGCTTCGAGTTTTGTTTTGAACATGCTAACATTTTTATCATGCTAAAGTTTTACTTAAATAAAATGCAACTCTGTATTGCATATAATAGTTCGAAAGTAAGGTCCTGATTCCATCCCACAAATGTGGATTTTACAGGTGACAGTATATCAACACTTAGGATGAAGAGCCAGCTCCCTTGGGAAGGGTTCCTGATCTTCCCTCTGCTCCACGCCTTAGCAGGCTCCATGAATGCTGAACTCGTCTGCCATCCCATTCTTCCTTAGCTGTGGACCATTGTGCCTCATGAACTCTGCTGACAGGGCTATTTCAGACTCTCCAGGATGGAGATGATCTTGTTTAGAGCCCTTTCTCAAGGTACAATATCTCATACGTCTCCCTTCTCTCTCTTTTTCCCTCTCACAGATGAACACAATGACGTGCAGAAGAAGACTTTTACCAAATGGATAAATGCTCGATTTTCAAAGGTAATGGAGACTTTCAAAATTTTATGATGACTCAAATGCCTTCTGATTGATGGAATTTGTGTGGAAGTGCAGTGAATTTTCCCCACGAAAAATGGCTTAACAAAAATATGCAGATACATTTATTTTTCCTTTATTCTTTTCTAAAATAGATTGAAATGGACATTCTGTTGTAAATTTATGGCGTAGAACACATTCATAGTGTAAACAGCTCTTTATTTTTACCTGGCATTCTCCGGATATCAGACCATCAATTTGGCTGCTTTCGACTCAGTGAATTCTGGGAACATTTAGGAAATGAATATATTATTGGGATTTTTTTTTTGTTCACTTAGCTGAAAAGATAATGATTTCATTTTGTCTGTTTAAAATCAAATTGTTATCATTCAGATGGCTGTTTCTACCCTGTGCAGGAATGTTTAGGGATTTTTCATCCTCCTGGATGTGGCTAACATGTTTATCTGCCCTGTGGTCTTTTTCTTGTAAACCTCCTCACTTCTTTTCCCAAGAATCTATTCTTTCCCAGAATTTTTAACTACTTGGATCATAATCAATGTTTTGATTGATATATTTTTTTTAGAGGCAGAGCAAGCTGAAGAGTGGAATTGGTAGTGCTATTTTCAGACTTGTTCTAATACAATTATCCATTGATTATTGAACCAGTAACCTTATTGGTTCCCTCATGGGGTTGCTAGGTCATCCATAGTATTGGAATTTTGTCCTCTAAGTCTTCTTAGGTTAATGGATTATAGGATGACATTATAGCAAAATGAAAAATAAACGTTTCTCAGAGAAACACCATAATGGTGTTTTAAAAGTATGAAAGCTATTTTAATTACGAATTATTTTTCAAAACTTTCTATGTGAGAAGGTTGCAAAGGTCAGGAAAGTAAACACTGGTAAATCTTCGAAGCAAAATGAGAATGTTTTCGGATTACTTTGAGTGGTAGTGAAATATAAAAATTGCTTCACATCTCAATATTTACAGTTGTTTATTTGATTGCGATGTAGTTTTAGGTTTTGCAAGTTTTTGTAGAGGGATATTTTATTTCGCCTCTGAGAATGTAAGGAATGTGAAAACTGTCTGACTTGACAGAAAAGTCAAGAATATAGAAGTGCTTGCATAATTGGTGGTTTTCTGTGTAGGATTATTCCAAAGTAGACATAGGCGTTTTTTGGTAAATTTGGTTTGTTCTAGAGGCACAGGTAAATGACATCTGGGTGCTTTGGTTTTCCAGTAGTACCAGAATAGTGTATTTCAGGAACTTGATATTTAACACAGAAGCTAAAAGCTTGTTTTATTTAGAGAAACAGGTGTCAAAAGTAGAGCTGACCCTGACAACATTTCCTTTCAGATTACTTCTAGTAAGAAATCAGTCAAGAAGGACCTTTGGATGAGTCTAGAACAAATTTATCAAAGAAATTATGAATATTTATATATAAGGAGATGGAGGGCTCATGGCAATGACACTGGCCTTCATCCATATTGTTTTCATTTTTCTGGCTGTCTTAAGTCCATATGTCAGACTGCTTCCATACGGTGATCAGGAAAGGGAGACACCGTTCTAGACTAAGAGGCTTTCTTAGACTCCTTCCATGCCTTAACTCCTGCTGAGCTGGTACAGGGTTGTATTTGGGCTTGGTGTCACTTGATAGTCCAGAGGCTAGCACAAGAAAAACAAATCCTGTTGAAGGGGTTGAATTTTATGTCATTTATATTTTATCCGTGTCCTTTAGTATATCATGGTGGATTTTAAAATAGAATTATTGATTGAGTCTGCTGCTTCCCTGCAGTGTAGGTCCCTCTACAGAGAAATAAGGACCCTGTGCTGAGAAATCCAGACTGATGACATCTTTTGCCATTTAGGAGCTTGTTTTAAATTCTTTTCCTGGACATTTCCTTTGTGACCCCCTCCCCAGCCAAAGTCTCAAACACCAAGTCTCATTGATTTCAGTACCACATATAGTCAACATTGTCCATTTCTCTCCATCTTTTCTGATATCTCCTTTGCCAACTTAAATAATTGTATCTGAGAATATTTGTCTCTCCTCTCCTCTCCTATGTCCCATGGATGCAGGGATTGTCTCATAATTGTATCTGAGAATATTTGTCTCTCCTCTCCTAGACAGTAGTATGTCCCATGGGTGCAGGGATTGTCTATTTTGTTTACTGGCACAACTTCTGGCATTTAGTCAGCACTCAGTGAGTATTTACAGGCTTAGTAAATAAATGAGTGACGATAACAGAAACATACATTTAAATGCCTAATATTGTATATCCGTAAACCAGTTAGAGGTGGTTGTATTGGAAAGCGATAGGAGTATGGAACTGAGAAAAATGGCATAAACTGTGCTGTTTCATGGGTTATGAATACCTCAAGGCTTTTGCTGCATTTATTCACAAAAACGAACAAATACAGCTCTGCGAAGTTTCCATATTTACCTGATTTCTTGAAGTTGTGCTGGAAAGATTGTTAAATCACCACTTAGATTTAATACATATGGTTCTCTTTTTTCCTGTTTAGGATTCTTTAAATAGGATTCAGCTATAAATACTCAGTGAAGAAAAATGAGATTTGAAACTTAAAATCAGCTTAATTCATTCTTTGAAAACGGATTTGGTAAAGAGCTTGAGAATACTGAAAAATATGAATCTAAAACCATATTTTGATTTTTAACTATATATAGAGATAAGACATCATTCACTATACATGTATATTCTTTTTGCTGTAAGTCCTTGTTAATAGCTCACAGAATACACAATGCTATGGAGTTTAGGGATCCTGAGAAGTCACACAGTGTAGAAAAACTTATGATTGTTGGATTTTGAAAAGTTATGAAGAGCTCTGAAGAAAGTGATTATCTAAAGGAACAAAGAGTTAGGAAATTAAACACTTCTTCCTGGATATGCTGCTCATTTATTTATGACCTCGGGCAAATTATTAGCCCATTTCTTTAGGTCACTTAGTTTTTATTCCTTTAGCTATGAAACACACTTGATCATAATTTCTTGCCTCATATTGCTAAGAAATATTGAGGCGTTATTGTGAAACATTATGGGAGATTGTGATTACTTAGGAACGCTAAATTAAAACCCTATCTGGTACTTCCAACCGTGGTGTCCCTGGTCTGTGCCATACATATATTTTAAAACAGAAATGGAAAAAGAAAAAAAAAAACATTGGCTCATGAAGCCCACTTTATTTCATTGTCTGGTGTTCTGTTCCCTGTGATTTGAAGAGCCTTTGGTTTGTTCGTGGGCTGGGCTCCTGAGAGGCAGTGAAGGCCTCATTGCTTCACTGTTGGGAAGTGTGTTCTGACTTTAAGCCTGCATTTTCTTTGGCTGACTTTCTCAGCTGCTCATCTGGCAGAATTGAGAAGTACAAATTGCACAAGATTTTTTATCAGTTCAGTGAGGCGATTCTCAAAGAAGCTTTAACACTTAAAGGGAAGGTAGAGAATCTGCAAATTTAAAAACGCTAAACTTTAGTTTGGGCAGATTTCTGCTTTTCCCCTCTCTGAGACTAAAGGTGAGCCAAGATTTCATTTAGTTACTTTTCCAGATTTGAAATTTAAGTTGATGAAACATAAATGGGGAACTCTGTGGAGCATTTTTTTAAATAGATTTCAAGGTGAAGAGCTATTCAGATGTGTTGTTCCTTTTGGAGACAGTGGGGCATTGCTTTTAGTATCCTAGCATTTTTTTTTCCTGTTTTCATGTTAGAAGTTGATGGTCACAAAAATAGATGTGGGTAAAGATGTGCAGGGAGATTTGTAGAAGAGGGTGCAACAAAGGCATCCCACAGGTGTTTAAGCCTATTTTAGGATTGTGAGAGACCGTCCAGGCTTCTTGTGTGATGATAAATAGCATCTCTAGTAGAGATTTGAGCTTGAGAGTTACTCACTGGGTCTACCATTGATTTATTTTCATGAATATATGTATGGCAACTCAACTAATTGTTTTAGGAGTCATAACCATTCAAGTGGTTCCTTAAGAAATTTCAATTTATGTCTATTCACCAGTATCTCTAAAAAGCAAACCATAAAATGCATTCCGTATTCCTAAACAGCTTCCAGGTAGGATTTGGCTGTATTATGTAAGTTTTTGTTGTTGTTGTTGTTGTTTTCATTTAATTTGATTTTTTTTAGGTTGGTTTGTTTTGGTTCTAAACATTACACTTGCAAAACTGCTTATTGTGGTTAAAGTTAAAAAAATTAACATTCTGTGATTCATACATAGTGAGTACTTAATAAATGTTTTTGACTGAGACTAATTATTAAACAAATTTGGTAGTATAGGTTGAGTCTGTGTAATTGACGATCAGTTTTGGGATTGATCTGCTGAGAGGAAATGACTTTTCACCCTTCACCTAGAAAGGAAGGGATGAGCAGAGCCACCTCCTCTGCTCTTCCATTCAGCTTGTGTGACCCCACCATCTCCACCTTCAGGGATGGGTTCTGATTGGTGCAGGGCTGTGTAGGCCTAAGGCAGTGTGGACCTCTGGGCTATAGAGAGAGGATTGTTGAAGCTTGGTGCTTGGTGGTTGTGGGGGAGGGACAGTCTTTCTGTTTAACAGAGCCAGGAGACACTGAACCCATTTTCAGCTGTACCTGGCCTAGGAAGCTTTGAGCTCCAATTGCTACAGGGAGCCTGCTAACCATGAGGGGAGCCAGACTCGAGGTGGAGGGGGGACGTTGACATCGTTATTGTTTTTCCTGTCGGAGAAATAAAAAAAAAATTATGGCAACAAAAAGATCTCTTTCAGTATAAAATACAGAGAAAACATAATTTATTATTGAATGTACAGATTAGGTTAGTTGCATGCGGGCAGTTGGTAAAAGACTAGAAAATTTGGAAGAATTTCACATAAATATACAGTAAAGTAGAGGAAAGAACGATGTGCATTTATCTCCTGGAGAGACAAGTGGACGCAGCTTGTGCGGGTCTCCTGTCTACTCCTGAGGGACTCCTGGGTCAGGTTTGAGTATTGGAGACCATTTATCTAATCCTTGACCCCAAATTTGGGCCTATTATGTTTTTAAGGAAACACCCTAAGGGGAAGGAAGGGGCAGGGCAGCTGCCTCTCTTTTATGAAACAAAGAAAATGTCATTTTATTTACCTTCACATTATCATTATCAGTGCCATAACTAATGCCTTGCCCTGGTGCCAAAGAAACCTACCTTTTGAGAAACTGCATCGTTTAAGCATTTCTACTACATTGCCAGTTGTGCATATATGAAACGAGCTGTGTTGTCTACTGTGTCTGCCTACAGACCTTGCCTGATGCATATGTGGAGTTTGGTTTATTTAGCCTACAGACCTTGCCTGGTTATCTGTTCATGGAGTATTCAACTGGCCCTGCCTCTAGCTACCTGGGGTGTCAGCCTCACATGTGGTTCCCAGTTTTATCAGTACTATCTCAGTGTCTTTGCTTACCAAAATCAAGGTAAAAAATTCCGTGTCTTGTTGTGTGACTTCTGATGCTTTGAAAGATATTATTAGTTGGTTTAGCTTGTGTTTTACAGTTATTGTGATTTTTAAGATAAATGCACATTCGTTGGTTCCTATGTGAACACTGCATAAATCATTGTTCTGTAGGTAATGTGGTGCTAGTGTGATCGCCTGAGCCATCTTTCTCTCTTGTGTCTCTCTCTCCTTCCTTTTCTTTTCTCCCTCCCTCCTTCCACACAAGCTTCTAAATGGAATCTTATTCAGTTCTTCAGATCTTGTGGTGACTACCATGACTTCTTAAAGAGGGCGGCTGAGAGCCATGCACACACTAACTTTTTCAGTGATGGTAACACATCTGGCTGTCAGGTGTTTAATGACCTGTTTGGGCATTTCACTGTAGTCATTCTTGCAGTCAAAAGCCATGCTACCTTCATTCTTTTGCCGTGGGGTTGAACCACAAAGTAGACGTTTAAGGTCATACAGCCTTTAGTTTATTGGTTAAGCTACAGATTTTAAAATTGTGATGAACCTAATTTTATCAGTTTGCTTAATTTTGACTAGATTATTATCTTATTTATTTTACATGATAATGCACATTACAAAAACTAGGTACTAGAAGTCAAGAAAAAATTTGCAATCACTTTTAATTTTACTACCAAGTATAACATTTTGTTGTGAAATATTTAAAAATATATATTTACATGTATACATATTATAAATAACCAGAATGAGATTGTACATGGTGCTCACTGATGCATTATTGATTTTTAAGAAAATAATGACAAGGGCCAAGAAGGGTCCTACATTTGTATCAGTGTTGAGATTTGGGATTCATAAATTAAAGATTCTGATTCTAAAAATATTAAAAGAAATATTAAATTGAATTACTCATTTCTTTTTGAATTTTAAAAATAACCAACCCCTTGCAAAAAACAATCATCCAGAAAAAGAGAGCTAGACTGTAAAACTTTAGCTGTATTTCAACTGAGTAAGGGCATCAGATTTAGCTCAGATTAATCCGAGAATATAAATATATCGTGGTATTTATACTATATATGTATGTGTATGTGTACATATGTGTCATATATACCCATGTATATGACACCCACACATACTCACCCACACACATAATAAACACTGGGGATAGTAACTGATTTACATAGACTGCCTCGAATCCTGTTTTGAAAGTAGATGGGGCATAAATATATAACAGACTAGCCAAACAGTGTCAAAGGGCTCACATTTATTATTTGTTTGTAAGATACCATCATCAGATATGTTAATTGTGAAAGCATTTAAAAACTTATCTTTTCACGCTTTATTATACACAGTTATAATTTGATTACTTATAATGGAATTAGATAAATCATAAGACAGATTTGTTACTGCATTTATTACTTGGTACAAACTTGGCAGAACCAAGCTAGTGCTTAAGTCCCTCTTGATGTGCTCACCATGCTTTGTTGGTACTGGTTCTGTTTAGTTTCTGAACGCCTCGAAGGCATTTATCAGCCTGACGGGTTCAGTGTCATTGTAGCACGCCAAGGAGAGGCACTGATCAGTTTTCCAAATGGAGAATCCAAGCCCTAATTCCACCTCTGGTTAGTTGTTGGTACAAAGAATTAATTAGCCTTTCGCCCTTCTAAGAACTCTAAACTGTACTTTTTCAATTTTACTCTCTTATTCAGTCTTTTACAATTTTTTTTTTTTATTACTACCACTACTGTCGCTAAAAAACTTGACCTATGATGGACATAATTATGTTTTGGGAGTAGTGAATGAGGAGAATAAAACAGTATCATATTAGAGAGGATGGAGGCCATATCACGCAGGATCTTTTGCTTCGAGTTTGGATTGTCTTTGCCTGTAATGCGAGTCTATTAGATTGAAACAGGACATGACATGATGTGACCTGCACTGTAGAATTGCTCTTATGCAGAAGCAACGAGATCAGTTAGCCTAGTACTAGAAGCATGGACTGGAGTGGGAACCACCATGATGGGGAGAATGTATTTGGGAGGTAGTAATTAGAGTGGGGAGAGAGTGAAAGGGAAATAAAATGGCAGGACTCCTTTATTTTTTGGTCTGAGCAAGTATAATGACTCTGCTGGTGTTTTGCATTCAGTCACGTTCTCTAGCCCGTAGATGATGTTTTATGTGTATGTGTGTGCGTGTGCTCCTGTCTTTACCACTGAGTTTATCAATTTATCAGAGGATTCACTGTTGACTCATCTTATACTTCACCTGTATGGGGTTATGTCCTATGTAGAGATTGCTCCTCGGTCGCCCTATAATTTGGGATGCCTGTAGACAAAATTTGTTTATCTGGCACAATGTTTTAAGAGATGACATACCAGGAGATTACATATATAAATTCAGATTTCCAGCTTTTTTCAAACAAACCAGAAGTCCTCATGGCAATGGGCTGGAATTCCCACATGGCCACAGTTAGCTGGAGCTGAGCATAGCTATTGCTTTTGTCTTTAGCTCTGGCTGATGCTGCAGGTGTGACGGGGCTCGTCAGGTTTCCTTCGTTCCGTTGTACCATCATGTGTACGTGTCACATTTATTTGCAGCCCCTGCCCTCCCATAGACCCCAGCTTCTCCTCATGCATTGTGATGACAGTTTGCTTCTGTCCTCTGACAAGTTTAAATGTAAGAGCTTCAGTGTCCCAGCTGCAGGTGTTACTACACTGGTCCCTCTTGTCAAAATGGTGGCCTTAGAACCGGCATTACGAGAGTGCAAAGAAGTACAAGGGAAAAGGGGTAAGAGGAGGTGGCAATCAAAGCTGGTCACCTGCGGGATCTGTCACCTGCACTCATGTGGTGTTACCTTTTTAAGTTTTTAAGGTTAAATGGAACCCAAGGCTTATCTACCCTCCAAGTTCAAAATTGTTCATTTGTATTACTTTGTGTTTATTGGAAAAATATGGAAATTCTCTTTTCTAAATGGTGAGGGAGGCCTGAATTTGGCATTTCCGCAGGGCCAAGCACAGAGGAGGTATTCTTTTACTGAATAGTTGTCTGACTGAATTCTCAAACTGTATTCTTCCTGTCAGAGAAGTCTCTGCACATATATCTTTGCAGAGAATTAAATATCTAAATAAGAGGTTAACTAGATGAATCAGATTTTGTTTTTATTAAATGATGACTTCTGATATTTCCAAACTTTCTCAGATTGGATCTTATGTTTAGAGCCTGTTATACGAAAGTACCTTGTATGCTTTAAAGCTGTGTGCTTTGTGGAAAAAAATAGCCTTCATTTTGAGTTCATTTAAATGTGTGACATCTCAGATGCTGTCTTTGAAAGTCATTAATACAACCCCTCTATTCTCTCTCACTCCGCCGCTGATTAAATACCTCCTTCTCTATGTGTTACAGTCCTGTGTCCTTGTAATTTAAGTAGCAGTTTAGCATAGACTTTGAGAACATGGATTTGTCACCAGATTTTGTGTTATCAGATTCTGGTGCCTCTCACTTGTCATGTCACTTTTATGTCTGAGTTTCCTTACCTTGAAATACTATTATAAGGAAACAAATAACCATGTAAATAATACATCTAAATCTCTATAAATCTCTCAGAACATGTCCAAGTGATTACTATTACTATGTTGTGGAACATTTCACGTTTCCACTGTCTATTTTTGTATGGCCCATGAGCAAAGGGTGGTGTTTACGTTTTTAGGTGGTTGCCACAAATCAAAAGAAGAAAACTATTTTGTGACACATGGACATTATATGAAATTCAGACTTCGGAGTTCACAAATAAAGTTTTATTGGAACACAGCCATTATTTCAGTTGGCTTATTTGTTGATGTAATGTCTGTGGCAACTTTCACATCACAACAGAGTCGAGTAGTTTCAATAGAGACCACTTGACCAGCGCACACCTAAGTTAGGTACTCTCTGGACCTTTACAAAAGAAATTTTCTTACCTCTGCTGTGGGGCACAGAGCCTTGAATCACCACACCTACAGGTGCTGCTCTCCCGGGTTGTGTGGAGCTTGCTCTTTGGCATAGACTGGTTCTTTCCATCTGTATCTGGGACATTCCTAAATTGTGTTTGCCAGGGATTAGTAGTATTTGGTGTAGTGGCTGGCCCTGTGTGTGGGGTCACTGTGCTTTCCGTATAAGTTTTAAACCACAGTTTTGGATTCATACGAGCGCAGGTGCTTTCCTTCGCGCTGTGAGGGAGGAGAGTTACAGGCTGTGTTTTTTCCTCTTCAGCCATCCCAAAGGTGAGTGTAGGCCTTCTGAGGGTGCCAGATGAGGGTGCACACCTATAGCACCATCACCATTCCTGGGGTGGAAGAGTGTCGGGAGAAGGGGGACACAGCACAAAACATGTTTCTCATTGATTGCCATCCATATTTATATGAAATTTTGAAACAGTCAAGAAAGAGTTGTTGCTATAAGGTTTTTGTTTTTAAAGAAAATAAAGGCATCGTTTACCCTTGTATGAGTGAGTGATCGACTTCTAGAAAGACATGGCTGTGTCTCAGTCATCTTTGTTTCAATAGAATGTTTCACAGGGAAGCTTCCTCAAAATTTGTTGCTGAGTAAACAAGTCAGTGAACTAGGTAAGAGAGAGATGAAAAGAGTGTCTCATCTGGAAAAATTAATGCTACCTCTTAATTAATGCCTGCTACTTTGCCACTGAGAAGCAGCAGAGCTTAAGGAAGCATCCAGTGAGTTTGAATTATGCCCTGTCCCATGGTGCTTATCTAAAGCACAGGTGTGCTCTTGTGTTATCATGTTTATTGTCTTTGAATGGGATGTATCCCCACGGCTTGTCATATTAGTGAATTCAAGACTTGGAAGATTTGTCTCTGTGAATTGACACTAACATGTACTCAGGTTCAGAGCCTGCTTTTACATTCCTTCCTGGAATGAAGCAGTGCTTATTTATTTTATCTATCTTTTCAGATATTGTTGAAATTTTATGGCACCTTTATGACCGTAGAAATATTAAACTTATGCTTGTGATATGACTGATAATATCAACTATTTGTTGAACATCTGCCACCTTAGTGTTTAATAGATGAGTAAATAGACACAGAAAGGTCAAACGATTTGCCCAAAGTTTTATGGTAGATCAGAGGCTTCTTGTCTACAGTGAGGTCATTGATGGATGTTCACAATTATTTGCAATATGGACTAATATTTACATGTACATTATTTTGTATTATGCTGTTTTATGTTATTCCATTCATTTTTGGAAGTGGATAATGGCTTTGAAAAGGAGTAAATGCTGCCCAGATGTTATTTAGCTGCCCTTGTCATCAATATTTCCTAAGATCTTTTCGTGCTTAGATAGCCCTACTTGTCTCTCCCATGAACTTTACCTACATTCTTGTTTTTTTGCTCTAAGACCAGGGTTGTTCAACTCTCCCTGAAAGGGAATCTGGTTATTTGGAGGCCGTTTTGCCGAAGGTAGTTTGGTTGGTTCAGAGAGTAGGAAGGTCAGAGGCAGCAGAGGTGCACCAGTAAATTAATGGACAAACTGGGGTTAAAACTGAACTTCCTGTTTTTCTGTGTGCTCATTGCCCTGTTGCATACATCCATCAGATCACACACGCAGACAGGACGGGATCTGCCTGGAATGGGGTGGACCTTCTGGCTTTAGACACTAGAGTATGTTCGTCAGCGGAAGCTGATGCTATTTACTTGTCAGGGATGATAGTTTAAGAATTCTGTAAGCTCTGTCATTCAAAATACTGGACTGATACCGGACTGAGACACAGAGCTCAAAGTGTTTTAATCATTGAGAAATTAATAGTTAGAAATAGAGACCTAGCACCCGAGAGCTGAAATTGATAACAAAGTGACCTGCTCCCATAATAGAAATCAGAAAGACATCATCACGTACTATGAATGTCAAGTGCAGTGACAGTTTTTATTGGCTTCTATACCCAGGTGCTGTATACTCACTTGTATTTTTAATGCATCCTTTTATCATTCCTTCTTAGGAATATATACCATCATCAAGGCATATTGACATTAACCATAGTTTTATTTGCTCCCTTTCTAATAAATAATGCAGTTTAAATCGTTCAGCTTTAAACATGTTTTATGAGCTTTCAAAGTTCTCTGTATTTGTGCTTGTTCTTCCCATAAAGGCAAGCTTGAATAGTCTGCTGATCATCTATAATTTTTAATTAGAAAAAATGAAACCCTTCATTTATTTCAGGCATATATGGAACTTCTGCTACTGAATTAACTGGTATTTTACTGTTTTTAATATAGAGTGGAAAACCACCCATCAGTGATATGTTCACAGACCTCAAAGATGGAAGGAAATTATTGGATCTTCTAGAAGGCCTAACGGGAACATCGCTGGTGAGAGGATGTTTGAGAACCAGGCTAATGGCTTGTCTTTCTCTGGTCATTATTGACACTTGAAGACCCTAATGGGGGTACTTACAATGTAAAGACTGAAATGGGAATATTAAAAAAAAAAAAAAACATTTTAATGAATTCTTTGATAAAGCAATATTTAGGCTTTCTTGAGAGCTCTATTTTTATCAAAGATAAAATTACCTTTAATGTTTATTGCTCCTAGTCTAGTAGAGAATTACAAAGAAGAATGGATCTGTAAAGAGGGCATAATGCGTTGAATATTAGAGAGTGCAGAGAAAACACAGTTAAATGTTTAACAAATATTCAAACAGGGTTGTTAAAAACAATGGCATTTATTTTTATTCAGTTTTTCAGTATTATCTTTTGTATTTTGTTTCTTCATCAAATTCCACTCTATTTCTTTACGTACAAGGTACTGTACACTCTCACAGAAATAACTGCTAATGAAGAGAATGTATTTTATGGGTGCAGGCCTTAACACTAGAGGTAGAATTACTATAAAAGATATAGACAGATGCACTCCCAAAGACGAATTCCTATTTTGCCAAAGTGTGGGTCGTTACACTCTCCCTTTTGCATTCCAGATGGTGGGTAGACTCAGCTGGAGAGGCTGATGCCTCTCTCATGTAAGATTTCCTGGCCAGTGAGGCAGAAAGAAGCTACCCAGATCACCTTTCCTCAGGTGGCAATTGCTGCCTTCCCAGTGGGCCCTTGTAATGCTAGCTGGAACCTGGGATATTGCTCTGTGCACACTAGAGCAGTATGGAGATGATGGGACTTCTCAGTTTTTCTGCATCTACAACAATTAAATAAAAAAAGCTTGTTCCCCATAGTTGTTTGTATATTAGAATCACCAGGGAAATCCTCTAAAATTTCCAAACCTGGACTGTACCCCAGACTCCCTAAGTTGGAGTCTTTGGGAGTGGAGTCAGACAGAAGCATTGGTATTTTTAGAAACCCCCTAGGAGACTGCAACAAGCAGATAAGCTAGGGAACTACTACTTTAAGATGCTGTTGGCGAGGGAGTTTGCTTTCTGTCAACACTGGCCCTCACGTGGTCTGAGAAACAAGCCAGAGGCTCTGGGCATCAAAAAACTCTGCGCTACCTGCTGAGCTGCCATTCTGTACAGTCTCCGGGTCAGTGTTTGTCAGGACGTGGAGGGACCGTCTCATTTGATTTTGTGTTTTGTTTTGCAGCCGAAGGAACGTGGTTCCACAAGGGTACATGCTTTAAATAATGTCAACAGAGTGCTACAAGTTTTACATCAGAACAATGTAAGTTTGCCATGTGACTTGTGGGGCTCTTTGGTGCCATCAGGATTATTTATTGTGAATCCACCACCTGTTCTGTGCATTGGCTTCAGAAGCTTTTTTTTTTTTTTTTTTAGTGAGAATTATTGAACCTTTTCTATGAGTGAAGGAATAGTGCTTTTTCTGATTATTTTCTTGATCCAGTTTACACATAATACATTATTGAGATTTAGGTGTACCTGATTGTCTACAATGAAATTTCTCTTTTCACTGTGTCCAAACGTGCCAAAACCAAAACCTGGGCTTCTGTGGAGACGTCTTGAAAGCCACGCTTTCATTTTTGTAGGTGGACCTGGTGAACATAGGAGGAACGGACATTGTCGATGGGAACCACAAGCTGACTCTCGGGCTGCTGTGGAGCATCATTTTGCACTGGCAGGTGGGACATTTCAATCACTTCTTCTTAGAAATCGAAAATGTACCATTTGTCTGTTAGTTTCTTAGGGCTGCTGTCACAAAGTACTGCAAACTGGCTGGCTTCAACACGAGAAATTTATTTTCTATAGTTCTGGAGAAATCTGAGATCAAGGTGTCAGCAGGGTTGGTTTCTTCTGAGGCCTCTCTCCTTGGCTTGCAGACGGCCTTCTCATCTGTGTTCTCACCTGGTCTTCCCTCTGTGTGTGTCCATGTCCTAATCGTCGCTTCTTGTGCCAAGATAGCAGTCATATTGGATTAGCTCCCCATATGACCTCAGTGTACCTTAATGACCTCTTTAAAGACCCTATCTTCAAATACATTCGTATTGCCAGGGACTGAGGGTTAGGACTTCAGCATACGAATTTTGGGAGGAATACAATTCAACTCATAACAATTTGGAATGGAAGAGACAAAAAGTATCTTTTTAAAATATTAATTTAAAAATTGTCATAATTTCAGACATTAAAAAGTTTCAAAAATAGCTCAAAGATTTCCCAGATATCTTTCATTTAGATTCCCCAAATATTAACAGTTGTCTGTATTTCACTGTTCTCTCTTTCTCTTTGTCTAAATACATCAGTCTGTATTTTCTAAAAACGAAGCATTTTCCTAAAAACACAGAATTCTGTTACATGGCTATAATATAACATTAATAGCGTAATAAAATGTATAATATAATATTAATTAACATGTCTTTTTAGTCTTCTTTAATCTGGAATAGATTCTTTTCTTTATGCTTCAAATTTGAAAAGTCAGTTTTGAAGAATACTGGACAGTTATTTTGGAGACTGTCCCTCCATGTGCGTTTGGCTGATATTTTCT
>NW_006438088.1:4012977-4034656 GCF_000325575.1 Pteropus alecto | reverse complement strand
TTTTTCTTCATGTATCACATCAGGAAACACATGCTGTCCGTTAGTATTTTTCTGGCAGTGGTAACTCATCATTTGGGTAATGTGGTAGCTGCAGGTGTCACCATTTGGGTAATGTGGTAGCTGCCCTTGGTTATATATCCCTTGTGGGATGTACTTTGACCCTGTGTAAATGTTCAGCTACTTATCAAATTTTTGTCCATTAGTTTTAAGATCTGTTGATAATTCTTACCTGATCAGTTACTATGATGATGCTTGGCAAGTGGCAATTTTCTAATTTCATTGTTTCTTTTACATTTTATTAATTGACTTTCCACTTGCAAGGAAGAGCTTTCCCTTGTCTCTTTTTTATCTGTTTTTATCTCACTCTCTTCATTCATTCATTGATTCATTGATTCATTGATTCATTCATTCATATACCAGTGTACACTCAGGGATTTTGCCTTATTTAATAAGTTATAAATTTTTACTATCATTATTTACTTTGCTGCTCAAATCTCAGTGCTCAGTGCTCAAATGCTCATGCGATCCCCCTTAAATCAGCTCTTGTTTCCTTTTGATATGTCCACATCATTCTTTGAGCACTTACTTAGAACACATGTATTACTTTAGACTAATAATGTAAAATATTAGTTCTTGATTATAATTGTTACTGCCATCAGGAAAGGTACTTAATTCTCTGGTTTTTGTACAGTCAAAAGTTCTTTCTTGCATCCTCATTTTTGTAGAAAATAAAAAGTATGTTTTCTTTCTATTAAAGGATCTTTGTAAATATATAGTATTAAAATATTACTTTTTTAGTGTCTATGAAAGTAATGTTCGTCGTAACCAAACCTAATATGAATATTGCTTAAAATTTACCTTAATTACCTCTTTACAGACCCTACCTTCAAATATATATACTGTAATGTATAAAGGTGAGGTACAAATCACCTCTGAAATTCTAGTACCCCAAAATAATCACTGTTAAAATGTATTTATCTTTCCAATGTTTAAAGGAAATTTTGAAATCAAAAGAATTCCAACGGCCTTATCCATAATGGTTAATTAATGTAATATTCCTCTTCAAGGACTTGTAAGCAGGCATGGTTTCTCTTAAACAGGTCAAAGACGTCATGAAGGATATCATGTCAGACCTGCAGCAGACAAACAGCGAAAAGATCCTGCTGAGCTGGGTGCGCCAGTCCACCAGGCCGTACAGCCAGGTCAACGTCCTCAACTTCACCACGAGCTGGACGGACGGTCTCGCCTTTAATGCCTTGCTCCACCGACATAAGTGAGACCTGACTCTGCTTAGATGTGCATCTCCAAATTCGTGTCTCCTCTCTGTTCCTCTTTACTGCTCCTCCCTAAGGCCCCTTCCCTACTACCCTCACCCTCCTCTCTGCACAGGCTCTACCAAAACATTAAGAGAAATCATAGAACAAAACTACCCATTAAGTTTTTTTTTTTTTCTGTAGGACTTAAATGGCACAGTGCAATGTCCATGCTTCCTTCTACATATTTATAAGTTAAAAAATGTGAAATAATTCACATAGTTCAATCCCACTCATTTAGCACTAACCAGTAAGACATACAAAGAATTGTATTAGTTTTCATTCTCATACCAAAAGGAAAAATCTATAAATTTAATGCAATCTCAATTAAATATAGGAACTTGTAAATGGATTCTAATTATGTGAAAGAACAAAAGTCCAAGAAGAGCCAGTATACCCATGAAGAAGAAACGGGGTGAAGTGCTTCTCAAACAGAAACCCAAACTAATTATGAAGCTGTTATGAAGACTATGTAGTACTATAAATAAACACACTAATATAGTAATAGGCTGAACCATCTGAAATTGCCAAGATTTGATCCTATTTGACATATAAGAATGGCAGTTTCATATCCTTCAACTTAACAGAATAAAGAGATCAGAAATAGCTTCATCCTGATGTACAACTGAACTGATATTGCAGATCGATAGATGGTATGGCACAATTGAATTGAACCCTTACCTCAGCATACCCAAAAATAAATTTCAGATGCATCTAGGATTTAAATGTGAAAGACAAAATTTGTTATATGTTTTATTACTGTTTTAAAATATTTATTGTCTCAAGTTTTGTTTCCTGTGTGTTCTTTGCTGGTATATAAAAACACAATTGACTTTTCTATAGCTTAGATCTGGAAACTTCTTAAATTTTTTACTAATTTTAAATATGTTTCTGTAGATTAAAAAAAAAATTTTTTTTTGGTAGACTATCCATGCATTATAATAGCTTTTCCTCTTCTCTTCTTATTTCTTTTCCCTTCATTTATGCCTGTCCTCCAAAGCCATATTGATTTATATTGGCGATAGCAGAAAGTTTTGTTCTTGATAATGAAGAGTGTGGTTTTAATGTTTTACCATAAGAGTGACATTTGCTATAGCTTTTTTGATATACTTTTTATCTGATAAGAGAACCCCACACCCAGTGTTTTACTTCTCTTTTATCAGTTTAGGAAAGTCACCCTCTGTTCCTAGTTGGTTAAGAGATGTTGTCAGAAAACTTGAATTTCACCAAAAACTTTTTTCCATTGATTACTTAATTGATTTAATGTAGAGTGCCTTCTCTATGCTAGGTACAGGGTGTAGATCAGAGAACAAAGCAGACAAAAATCCCTATCTGCTTGAAGTTTACATTCAAATCGAGGGAGGCAGACAATAAAAAGTAATAAAATAAAAGAAAATATAAGTCTATAGCATAAAGAATTGATAAGCATGCTGAGGAAAAATATATCAGGCAAGAGGGGAGGAGGTGCCTGGTATATGGGAGGCCAGCGGGTGCTGTGGAGTGAGCAGGGGGAGTAATAGGAGGTAAAGTCAAAGAGGGAACTGGGTTGGGAGTCGGGGAGGCAAATCCCAGGAGGTAGATGGGTCTATGATGCAAGAACAGATAGAGTGCAGGAAAAAAAAGATCAACTTTTGGATGTTAAAGCAATAATAATGTCCAATTTGTGGGATTAGAAAATGAAGATAGTAATGAAATATTAGATAATAGTAATATGGAGGGGGTGTGACAGGAGGGAAATTCTCTGAGGATCTTTGTTTTAGGAGCATCCTGTGAGCAGACGAAAGCTGGATTTTTTCTACTGCTAATCTTGGTCTTTTAATTGTAGAATTTGTCTATTAACATTGATTGTGATAATTTGAAACTTTAGGTCCATTTTTACCAATTTTTTTGAACTTTTCATTTCTCTTATTTTTTCTGTATCTTTTTACTTTCTTATATTGTTAGGTTCCTCTTCCTTTTTCTTCTTTTCTTTTACTAATTCTAGTCTTTCAGTGGTTACTCCACACGTTTTTAACCAATGTAAGAACCTTAGAATGTTTTATCTGTTGTTTTAATATCTGTAAATTACTTTAAGATAATATATTTGACAAGCCTTTGAGATATAAAATTAAAATTTTAATTTAAACTCACAAATAAAAAAATTTAAAACTGCAGTGTATTAGATTGTAATAATGACCATTTTGTTTCCACATATTTCATTTTTATTGCATTTTATTTGCATGGTGACTTTTATTTCAGGCCTGATCTCTTCACCTGGGATAGAGTTGTTAAAATGTCCCCAATCGAGAGACTTGAACATGCCTTCAGCAAGGCTCAGTCTTATTTGGGAATTGAGAAGCTATTAGATCCTGAAGGTACTATTCAGTGTTTAATTTCAACCTTGATTTTGCTTTACGATTTTGAATACTTGAAAAGCAACGGTTTTTTGTTTGTTTGTTTGTTTGTTTGTTTGTTTTTAGTGGAAGGAATTATGAGAATTGAGTAGTGTTTTTTCCTTTTGAAGCATGGGGTAATCATTTTATTGCAGACAAGTTATTAGTACTTTTGTATTTAACAATTTGTAGGATCCTTTAGAAGGAAATTTAATTACATCATTGGAGAATAGTTATTTGATACCAGCATAAAATTTAAAGATTTAGAAAAATATATTTATTAGATGGACAATTCAGTATTTTGTTTATTTCATTAAAATGCATTTTTATATAAGCTTTTTGCATATAATGTGAAAATTTTAGTTACAAATGTTGCAGAGTTGAATTCTAGACTTATTTTCATAGTATGAATAAAATCTGTGTCATTGTCTTAAATGGTAGCTTATCTTTGAGCATTTGGGGGAAGCTTTTAGTGAAGAATTTTAAGACATGGGATACTGAACAAAAATTAGTAACTGTCTCTGGCTTTGTCTCATGCATTATTACATGAAATAGAAACTTACTGAGCTGTGGTATTGCAAAGATTATATAGTTGTATTGATTATGGGTACTAAGGATAGTTATTTTATATCTACTATCGAGCAGTTCACATATTTTGGACATCTAATTTAAGCTGTTCCTTATTTTTGTCCACTTTTAGATGTTGCTGTTCAGCTTCCTGACAAGAAATCCATAATTATGTATTTAACATCTTTGTTTGAGGTGCTACCTCAGCAAGTCACTATAGATGCCATCCGTGAAGTAGAGACTCTCCCAAGAAAATACAAGAAAGAATGTGAAGAAGGAGAAATTAATATACAGGTACAGGTAAATTTTTATTGAAATGTTTGACTTGCCGTATTTGTTTTCCCTTAGGTACTAGATAAAACACTTTTAGAGAATTTTTTTTTTTTTTGCTTGGGAACTTCTTGGTTTGTCAGTTTGCTTAAGACTCGGAGGTTCAGTTTATCAGTACACTGTCACACGTCACATGCAAGTAATGGAAAACTGTAACTCAACCGATTTCATTAAGAAGGAAAATATATTAAGCTGTATGACAACGCTTAAGAACCGGTGTTTTTCCATCCTTTGGTCACCGTCTTTTATCACTGTCATCATGTGCTGAAGATGATTTTCTCATGTCAGCTTAGGATTGTTCTAAGTACTAATTTTTTTTAAATTAAATTTTGTCTCCAATAAAAAAATTTTGCCATTATATTTTCACAAAGGCTATTAAAATATAAGCTTTTCCCTTTCATTTAGGAGGAATAATTGACAGTATGCTATTTGGTAAGTTTTTTACTTAAAGGTTTACAGTGGCTTTATTCATTAGGATATAAATGAGTTTCTTTTTTCAGGAGATATAAATAAAGTCATGAATTTTTCTTCCTGAATTATGTTGTCTTAAATCAATCCATATTTTACCTTATTCTGTTTTAGTCTAACCAGTTCTCTTAATTCATAAAAAGAGAGAATCTTAATAGTTGATGAGACCTTAAAAAGTCATTTGGTCTAACATTTTAGTAACTAAGAGATACAAAGGAATTTCAGAATGATATGAAGTATATTTTAGAGAGGCAGAAAGCATAGGCTTTGAAGCTTAAATTTTATCCCCATTTCTACTTGTTTTGGGTTAGTTACTTATTCTCTCAACCAGTTTCATCTGTAAAATATGGATAAAATCACTCACTTCATAAAAATAATGAAATCAAAGTGTTTACAATAATATTAATAGGCACTCGGTAAGTAGCATCTATTATTATTATAATTTTTCCTCTTGAACTTATTTTGGTGCTATCATTCATTCTCACTCAACAAGTTCCTTTTTAAAAATGTTGGTTAATTCTCATATAATTATAATGCTCTTGAATTAGCATAGCATCTCTCTTTTCTTTCTCCAAGCTTCAGAGAACTTATTATTTCAGATTTTTTTGAGGATTGGGAAGTAGGTACCAATCCTTTTAACTTCTTATTTCAAAAATAACACGATTTATAGAAAAAGAAAAAAAAAATTACTGAGGAAGAGGGCAAGAGATGGGGCCAGATTGTGAACCAAGGGCTCCTTTTAGTAATTTGGAAAATCAAATGATGCTGAGGAAAAGCTGTAATTTTTTATAATTGATTGAAAAAATGCAGAGAAGCATTTGTCTCTAGTAGTGTAGTCTTTATCCTGATTAATGATGCATCCTTTTAAGTGGCTCAGATAATCTTCTGAGGTTGCTTTTTGGTTTAGGATCATTTCTTTATTGGATTGGATCTCTTTTGTTAGAAAGGTGGGGTATTTTACTTATTATAGTTAAGACCATTCTCTCTTAAAAAGGGAGATTTCATTTGCCTTTTATGATGGAAGTGTAGGTAAAATTAGCACTTCTGTTTAGGGCTTAGGGTAACATGATAAGAATTGCGGAATCTTTTTGCTATTTGATTAAGAATGAGTGTATTAACATTAACCTCGTCATTTGCATGCTTTCATAGTGTCTTAGAGATCGAATTAAGTTAATTGAAGATATAAATGTGGTCAAGTTTTAATCACCTACTCTCTGACAGAGCTTGCCATCTGCTGCTTTGCAATGAATGTTAATAACCAGCCTTCTTCTCTTGCTCTTTCTACAAATAGGCGCTTTAGAGCATTCGCTGGTCAGCATATAATTCCTGCTTTTCTCTTTAAATTAATCTCTCAGTTGAAAGTTTCTTCTTTTGTTTTAATTAATACCTTCTGAACATTTGCATTTAGATAATGCCTTCCATCTCCTACCTCATAGCTCTACGTGCTTATCACAGCAGCCTCATTAGAGCATGGAGGTTTGGTGTTATTTTGACTCTGTAGTTTCAAAATTTTAGGTCCGGAACTTAACTCATTTTCCCTTCTCTATCTCCTTTGATCTATCTCCCAATCATCCAGTACGGTTTTTGTGTGCTCACCGATTCGTGTTTTTTGTTTTTGTTTTTTTTTAAATCTGCATCAGTTTACTGGGTCTGTTTGTTTCTTCCTTCACAAAGTCTCTAGTGTGTGTTTTCTTTCCGTTGCAGCCTTCTTGCTAATTAAAGACCTAATGCTCTCTTATAGTTTATGAGATCCAGCCTACCTCCACAATACATCTCAGGCTGCCTCACTGCAGTCATGGTGGGCTTTTCCCTCTTCTTCCCCAGCATTCTTGTACATGTGGGTTCCTCTCTATGAAATGCCCCTCCACCCACTCGCTGCTTGGCAAGCTTCCCATCGTTCCTCGGTTTCAATGGAACTTTTTCAGAAAAGTCTTCCCTGATTAACCTTTTGAAATCCAACCCTACACACACTTACACACTCACACTCACTCAGTTTCTTGCTGTCACAGTATTTTGTAAACTATTTGAAGGATTTTAAATTGTCTCTTAAGAGCATTGGGAAGCAGTGAAAGATTTTGAGTGGGGAAGTCTTATGATGTGATTACGTTTTCTGGAGATCATTCTGGAGGCCGTGTGAGGAGTAGGTTGTAGAGGCAGGGGTGTGGGTGGCAACGGGAAGTAAGATACCAGTCAGCAGGTTAGCAGACAGTTGTAGTCTTGAGGACAGATGGTGGTGGTGGTGGAGATGGAATGGTCTGGATGGATCGGAGATACATTCTGAAGGTAGGAATTGCTTGTATATTAAATATGAGAGGTGAAAGAAAGAAACGAAGGCCTGCTCCCTGGTTACTAGCTGGCGGAGTGAAGCGCCTGAAAGAGCCATTTACTGAAATGAGAAAACCTGAGGAGGAAGGAGTTTAGGGAAAAAAGAAAGAGTAAATATAGACACGGTGTGCTATGCCTATGAGACATCCGTGTGAAGATGTTAAGATGGTTGGACAGAGGAGTTAGGAGTTGGGAACCAGAACTATAAAGGCGGGATATAGATGGTTCTTTAAATTCCACGGGAATGAATGAGACCCCTCAGACAAAGTATACAGAGAGAAGAAAAAAGGGCCCAGGACTTTAATTTTGAGGCGATTTCATTACTTAGAGGTCGGCAAATGCAATTCGACCAGGGGGAAAACCAGTGTAGTGTCAATGGCAATTTGTCAATGGCAAGGTTATTGGTGACACTAGAAAAAAAGCCTTTTTAGTTGAGTGATGAGGACCGATACCAAATCTGAAAGAGAATGTTAACAAACTGTAGCTGTTAATAAGTACATGAGCATTTCTTATATTGTCCTTTACACATTTCGGTATGTTTGAAATATGTGAAAATTTTGAGTGACAGGTGAGTAAGTGGAGATAGGCTTTAGGCAAATTTTAAAGAAGTTTTGTTCTGAAAGTTAACAATTGCATGCGAGAGATAGTTCATTTGGTTATCAGATTCTAAAGTGTATAAGAAAATATTCCATTGCTCATGAGGAGCTTGAGATAAGTTTATTCTCGTGGGCTTTTCAAAAAAAAAAAAATAAAACAAAAAAAACAGCAAGTAAAGTAGAAGATGACTGCCTCCAAAAACTACTATCAATACAACAGCCTGTATGTGTGGCTGCCTTTCAGTGTCTAAAATAAAGTGCTAAAGTGTATTTCAGTAAAAGAGGTTTAATGAGGGTCAAAGCACAGTTCTAATCTTTCTCTCTTTTTCTTTAAGTTATATTTATCCTTCAAGGCCCAAGGCGATCCTCTGAAACTTTCCCTTGCTGAACTCAAATAGCACCTTTTGTCGGAACCATAGCATTTATAACTTTGCTAATAGCCATATTTTTGTCCAGAAGTGATTCATGTGGATTATTTGTCTCTTCCCAGCTATGTTAGAATCCCCATGAGCACAGAATTCAGGAGTGCATGCTGCTTTTGTTCTCTTTGCCATCCTAGCACACTTAATAAACGCTTTCTGACTAGGTCACGGCATTGCTCACCCAGCTACTGACAACTGGCTGAATGCCTAAGGCACAGCGGTGCCTACCTGAGGGAGGGTTCTCCATATACAGTGTGTCTTTGTTGAACACCTTCTTCTCTTCTTCATGATGCTTGTGGTTTTTTTTTTGGGCTTTGTTATTATAGAGCTCGGCACCAGAAGAGGAGCATGAGAGTCCCCGTGCTGAAACCCCCAGCACTGTCACTGAGGTCGACATGGATCTGGACAGCTATCAGATAGCCCTGGAGGAAGTGCTGACCTGGTTGCTTTCTGCCGAGGACACGTTCCAGGAGCAGGATGACATTTCTGATGATGTCGAAGAAGTGAAAGACCAGTTTGCAACCCATGAAGTAAATAATCTGTAGCTGAGGAGCGGGGTCTGTCCGTCACGGCGCCTGTGCCTTAACCAGGGGCTCCACCCTGGTAGATAGTGTTACTGAATTCTGCTCCACAGAAAGGTCGTGGCGTATGTTAGGACTCGTGATATTTAAACAGGCTTTTGTTATACAATTGGTGTGGGTGATTAACTGTGCATTGGAATTAGATTTCAGAGTTTAATCTTATTGTAATTTGTATATTCTGTGGAGCCACTGACAAAAATCAGTGCAAAGCACTGCTCGTTTCTGAAGTGTATTGTTATGGTTAAAACACAAATGGCTAATCAATACACCGAATCTTTAGATTTTGAGTGTTCCCCAGGAAGTGACTATTTTTATTTATTGTACAGTTAAGCGAATGTTATATCTAGCGTTCTTGTACAATTTTATATAAGGAAAATTTCCTAGTATTTCAAGGATATATTATATTCCACTGTAGTGATTTGATTATGTAGTTTTTTTTTTATTGTTCAGTAGTTTTTTCGTGACCTATTAATTGACAGGCTTTATTTCCTATTCTGCTTTGAAAATAATAGAAATGATCATATTCTTTCACAGTTCCTTTTGTGTTTTATTCATTATATTTTTTCGTAATTTCCTGTTCACAATCTCTCAGTAGTATGATCAGCATTTACTTCAAAATAGCTGGTATTACCAGATGTAATATTGTTCTCTTTGATTTCTTCACTTTTTTGCTTAGGCCAGCTGCTTATGTCCTATCTTCAGAGCTTAAAAAGTTGGATCAAAGTCCACTTTATTTTCACTCTACGTGGCTACCTATTTCTGTAGCTTTGATGTGTAGACATTAATAATTTATTAAGTCTCTTTTTTTTTGCAATGAGCAACTCACAAATTATATGTGCCTTCCTAGGCTTTTATGATGGAGCTGACTGCGCACCAGAGCAGTGTGGGGAGTGTCTTGCAGGCGGGAAACCAGCTGATAACACAAGGAACTCTGTCCGATGAAGAGGAGTTTGAGATTCAGGAACAAATGACCTTGCTGAATGCTAGATGGGAAGCTCTAAGGGTGGAGAGTATGGACAGACAGTCCCGGTGAGTGGAAGCAAAGAAATTGGCACTTATTTTATAGAGCCCATTGCCTAGTTTAGCTCAAGTAAAGGTCTGCATGCCTGTGAAAGCTAGATAATTACAGAATTTGTCTTGTAAAATTTTGACGGTTTTCTTTTTGTAATGTTGCTGGGATTTTGTATGGTCTTTGTTTCTCCTTTGGTATGTTATCCAAATTAAAAGGTAAAAGTTAGAGTACAGAAATTACCAAAAAGGAGAAAGACATTTCGTAGAGACAGTTATCGATTTGCAGTGTTAAAACTGGCTAACCCTTAACTCCATATGAAGACAGGACTATGTAGTATTTATCTACGGTTTTGTTCTATAAAGCAGTCCCACCCCCCACCCCCGGGTTTGTTTTCTTTCTTGCATTGTGTATTTAGGAGCAAACTGCATTCCATTGCCATTTCCACCTATTTAATAAGCAGGAATTCCTGATTGAAGAAACAATGATTCTGATACCAATACAGGGTGCTGTTATTTGCATTCTTTGAATCGACTCCCTCTAGAAAGAAAATAAAAAAGTTTTTTGCTCGTTTCTATATTTAAAGACTAAATACTAACTTGACATGGTTAGACGGGAGTGCATTTCTTTGCCCCATTTCTTTGCGGCCTGGAGTGTGTTTTCGCCTTTGCGAGGGGGAGAAGCAAGCGGGAGTAACGCTGTGCTCCTCCGTGGACAGGCTGCACGACGTGCTGATGGAACTGCAGAAGCAGCAGCTGCAGCAGCTCTCGGCCTGGTTAACGCTCACGGAAGAACGCATTCGAAAGATGGAAACTCGCCCCCCGGATGATGATTTAAAATCCCTACAAAAGCTGCTAGAAGATCATAAAGTAAATCTGGCTCATATTTCTTTCATACCTTATCACATATGAAAAGGCAGCACTTAACATCCTCAGGGGCTGATGGCTTCTGTCATTAGTGTAGAGGTGGGATGCTTCTTCAGTGTTGTCTTTTATTCAGCAGCTTAGAGGGTGGGGTTCATGGGGATGTGACTTTTCTGGGATGAAAGCGCAGGTGAAATTTTATATGGCTGTGTGTAGTTTCCTTAGGGAAGGGCATAGTTTTCGTGGGATTATCAGGGTTGTTCGAACCTATAAGTAAGTGGTTAAGAAGGCTAGTGTGTTGGCATCAATGCTGTGTGTGGATAAAGAAGCAAACTCTCAGGTCTATCTGTACCTGATCTTTTAAGGAAAGCTACTGTTTCTTCTCTGATCTAGGAAAGTAACGGGCGCCAGGCGAAGAATCAAAATTTAGCAGAAAATTTAAGTTGGTCACAAATATAGGGGATAACTTTTCATAGTCAAGAGAAGGTGGAGTAAATAACCTGTCTTCAAGTTGTTTGAAGAATTTGATTTTTCAATGAAATATCTAGATAACTGATAAATAAAGCTTTGGCGATACTTTAAACATGACTCGAGAAACATTTGATAACACTATTGGTAGTGTTTATATAAATTACCTATATACATACACCTTGAGACTTGCTGCGCTCTTCCCCTGGAAGAGGTGAGAATGGAAGGCATCTGTGTATTCTTAATTGCTTTCCTGGGCAGCTAATCAGATTAGCTTCTGACTATCAAATAGCATCTGCTTAACTCTCACTTTATACCATGCTGCACAAGAGAAAATGATCTCTGACTCTGTATAGTTAAGTTTGGGACATTTGTGATTTACCAATTCTACATTCTTATCTTAATTCCTAGTATAGACACTCAACTCATTTATGTTACTTTTTTTTTTTTTTTGCCAGAATTTGGAATAAAAGTAATGACATCCCACTTGCAATCCGTTATGACACTGCATTTTCAAACTGCTTTGGTTCATAATGAAATGTAAAGATGTATAATGGGTTTGTTTCATTAGTGGAACATTTAGGGTAATGATTGGAAATTCAAACACGATGCCTCATTAAATGTCCTTAATTACTATTGACAACTGAGTGGATTTTAAATAGGTAAATGCGAAAGAGAAGAAATAATGGTCTATCTTATTTTTTCCCCCAGAGTTTGCAAAATGATCTTGAGGCTGAACAGGTGAAGGTAAATTCATTAACTCACATGGTGGTGATTGTTGATGAAAACAGCTGTGAGAGTGCCACAGCTGTTCTAGAGGATCAGTTACAGGTAAGGACCCCGAAAAGGAGGATGATTCCAAGGCACCTGTCGTCTGATAGCGACTACATGTTGCCCCTATTCTTCATGTCCCATCTCACTGTTTATTTAAAAGAGCAGAAGAACCTACTTTAGGCTATGCTTCTCAGTCGGGGTTCCACACCTCGTGGGTTACAGGAGTACCTCGCTATCGTTCCTTTGCTTCAGCAGTCGGGGTAAAAGGGTGGGGCTGCTTTTGGTCTCCAGCCACCTTAGTATTAACAAGATTGGGAAGCACAGTACTTGTGGTTCACAGGCTGCTTGCTCAGAATTACTTGAGGAATTTGTTAAAATGTAGGTTTCTGGCCTCCACACAGACGTGGATTCCTGAGTAGAGCCCAGTGGATCTGCTCTTTAAAAAAATGTAGGTGCATTTCAAAGTTTGAGAATTTCAGCCGTGTAGGATTTAATATCCCTGTTTCTTTGGTAGATCAGTGTGTGAATTTCAACAACAGTTTTGGGAAGCCCAACAAATTGCTTCTTTTTGCACAAAGGCTATAGTATATTTTTGAAGGTCTTTTATAAAGCTATTTATTGGTATTTCATTTGAGCAATACTTGAATTCCAAGTACAATGTTGCCAGTTTGTGATTTTCAGTAACTTTCAGAATATAATTTCATCACATGAAATTCCTTTTCAAAGTTGGCCAGTGGTTCTGAAGCTTGGATGCAGAAGTACTTAGTTATTACTGTAACCTGAGAGGTAGGCATGTCTAGCCTATTTAACATGGAGGAAACCGAAATTTATAGAAGTGAAGTGATGTCTCAGAGACTTAAATAGACAATGAGTTTTTTTAAGTTTTTTACCTTTTGCAGTATAAAAAACTATCCCTGGTATTAAATATCAAAATAGGATAATACAAATTAAATAATTCTTGTTCATGTGTGACAAATGTAGAAATAAAATTTAACATTTGTTAATCATTATAAAATGTAAAATAACTTATTCGAGAAAGCCATCATGAAGAATGATTTTTAAAAATTAATCGTCTACGGCCATGCTACCCTGAACACGCCCAATCTTGTCTGATCTTGGAAGCTAAGCAGGGTCGGGCCTGGTTAGTACTTGGATGGGAGACCACCTAGGAAGACCAGGTGCTGTAGGCATGAAAAATAAAAACATAAGGGATTGTAAGCCGACAAGGTCCTTGCAATCTGTGAGGTCAACCAAGGGTTGCCTCGCCTAAAAAAAATTATCAAACTTATTTATTTAGTATTGCTAATACTTGTAACATTCCGTTGCTAAGTTTTGTAGAATTTTCTTTGGATCATGCAATATAAACAGAACAAATCGATTAAGTATTTTTTAAATAGAAATTCTCTCATTCAAAACAGTTTTTATAATGTTAAAATTTTTTTGTAATTTTCATACTACTGAGGGAAATATTTTTTGGCATGTGAAAGGTGGATTTTTTGGCATATGAAAGGTGGTTAAGAAATTACTGATGCACTGAATTTCGTTATGAAGATAATTATAGCCTGAAACAAACTTAAGCACAAAAAGTAGAATTAGTTTTTCTCACCTATAAATTTATAGGATTTGTCTATATTATTTTAATTTTTTAAATTTTATTTTATTATTAGTTTCAAGTAGACAATACCTTGGTTAGACATTTATATAGTTTATGGAACGATCTCCCTGATTGCTTTATCTTCCCTCTGGCTATCTGTACTGTTTTAAAGCAACTTTCATAGAAATATATTTTTATAAATTGCGAGTCTGTAATAGAACAACAGACGCCAAGAGTTTCTTTAAGGTTTGTAATAACTGTCTCTTAAGGCTCTGTTGCAAAGGATGGCTTTTTCTTTTACTAGAAACTTGGCGAACGTTGGACAGCAGTGTGCAGGTGGACCGAAGAACGCTGGAGCAGGTTGCAGGAAATCAACATACTGTGGCAGGAACTGTTGGAAGAACAGGTATGAAACTGTTAACCATATGGTCAAATGGATGGTGAAAAGGAACATCCTTCATTATGGCATTAGAATAAAGTCTTGCTTACTTTTCTTCTAAAGGAACATTTACAAGTAATTATTTGTTATTTTTAATCTTAGAAACTTAACTGGATTTTGTTAACCGATGTCACCATAATAAATTTTTAAAAAGTCAGACTTGTATCCCTTTTATCGTGAAACTTCTTCATAGAGATTGTAGTATATGGCTCCCTTGTAATAACAATTTGATCTGTGTTTAATATTTAAAATGTTAGTATTTAGATATGCTACTCTCAGGAGTTGCTTGACATTATAATTTTCATTGCATTTGTGTTGGGTAATGTCTTTGAACTGGTATCAACACAGTGCCTAACATGTGGATTGTGCTTAGAAAATAAAGAATAAATGAATCCACTCGATAATTTGTGAACTTTAAATCACAAGAATTTTTATTGAATTTTAACCAGAGTAACTACTGAAATTAACTGAAAATATTTTTTAGCAACACCGTTGATTTAATATTTGGTTAATAGTGTATTTTTTCCACTAAAGATTACCACAGCAAATGAACCTTTAGCGCGAAGCTGCTGCCTTAAGTTTTCAGTTAGAGTGGTGGCCCTTTGCTCACTCTGTTCTTCCAGAAAAACAACCATTAAAACAGAATGCAAATGAACGAAACTTTTCTCCCCAAACGCCAAACAGTTGTGGTTTAGAAAATAAGCAGATACTCTTCCCACATCTCTGTCTTCGTTTTGATTCTTTTAAATGTATTTCATTTCCATCCACAAAAAGCAACTATATTCATTTCAGGGGATAAAAACAAGTGTATGATGCTTTTTGGTTTACTAAATGTGGTTGCAGAGAGAACATCTTAAAAAATTGGTTGCAAAATTTGTCCCAAATAAATTGTTGATCACTACCCCCTGCCCTGAATTATTGGTTAGAATCTTCCTATTAAGAATCATAATGGAACTGATCCTGATTTCTGAAATATTTACATTTTACTTGACAAATATTTATACTTACTTAGACCTCTGTATTGAGACCGAGTCACATAGATCAAGTAATTAAAATTTTCAGTAATGACAGTAGGAGATTTAATTGCCAGAGAAAACCATTGTGTTACTCTTGTACTAAGTAAACTAATTTAAAATTTGGAAAGAATTTTAATTTGGTAATTAAAAACATTTAAAAATAGAGAATGGCTAGTATTTTGGCCAATATTTTCGGTTAAAAACTGACCTTTGAATGGCTTTCGGCTAGTGATACGGAAGGACGAATCTTGTGAAAAAGTAGAATTTGAAGCCAACGTAGGGACTTAATCTAGAGACAATTTGCTGTTGCAGGGAATGAGACCAAATCAACTGTATCTGAATTAGAAAACTTTTCAAAGGATGATTGTGCAGACGCTTTAAGATAGTTAGAAATGGGCTCTGAGAATTAGCTCCAAGCTTCTGCAGCATTGGCCAGTTTTGTGTGGCGTGGAGAATATTCTGTAAAGGACTTCATTCTACCTTTTCCACCTCAATTTCCCACGTACCCAGTGCTCCAACCCTGAATTCTCGGTTTGTAGCTCTTTTCTAGACTTAACACCACAAGAGTAATTAATGCTAGTTCTTTCTCTCTGTTCTGTTCCAATGCATGGCACCTCATACATTCCTCATGGTTCTTGTTTTCTTTTTTTTTTTGAAAGAGTGAATCTATTTCATTTGTTTCCCAGTCTCTGTGTTTTTGTTTAAGGTATGGCATCTTTAAAGCCATAGAATGCCTTTAAACTCATCTCTTCATTTTTAAGTTCTCCCCAGCCATGACATCATCCACAAATCCCCTTCTTCTTCTTCTTCTCCGGTCTCTAAACTGGATGCAATCTCTTTTGTGGTGTCTGTACTTTCTGTGTTGTGCCATAGTTATTCCCGTGCATATCTTATTACACATGAGGGAAGGATCCAAATTCGTCTTTTATGTTTGGTCTTCATCTTTTTTTGGTGTGTGTATGGCATTTAGAGGAAGAGTTGTTAAATAAACTGATAAATAAAACAATTAGAGAAAGAATTAATTGCAAACAACTAAGATTTTTCTCCCCTAGCCCTACAGAAAAGGGTTTCTGTGGTACACACTATACTTTGGGAAGAATGATCTCAATGCAGCCATGTTGTTATCCACCCCTGCTGCAAGTTTTATCTGTCTACATTACTAAATATCTTCTGCCTAAAAAAACATGCATCGTTGGCCAATGAAGTTTAAATATTCTTATATTGGCTTTGGACTATCCTCCAACTTCCTTCTCTAACCATAATTGCTGTTGAACCTGGAGTATTAGTGTGGCTTTCCTGAATGCTGCTGTGGAAAATCCATTGGCTTTGGAGTATAGGTCTTTGATCTGGCTCTTCTGTTAACTAGCCAAGAGATCTTGGATATATAGCTTGGCTTCTTTCTCTTTCCTCCCTGAAACGAGGGGCTGAGACAGACAATCTCTGAACTTCCTTCTGCCTTCAGAGAATTGTAGTGTGATTTTTTTCAGAGACTTGAATAGCTGGATTTAGCGTTTTAGATCCACCTACCTCCCTGAGAATTTGGTTTAGTTATCCAGGTGTGGAGCAAATTTCAGGTTGATCTGTTGTAAGTATGAGAGGGACAATATCTTTAAAAAGATGTCTTTCTGTGTCATTCATGCCTCAGGCTTAGGTGTTTGAAGTCCTTCTTACCCAAGATAAGGGCGAGGCCTCTAATAATAGAAAAGCTAGAGATCTGGGAACTTGAGTGAATTGAGTTACCAAGTGATTCCCCAAATATATTTCTAACTTTTGTTATTATTTGTAGTGCTTGTTGAAAGCTTGGCTAACTGAAAAAGAAGAGGCTTTAAATAAAATCCAGACAAGCAACTTCAGAGACCAAAAGGAACTAAGTGTCAGCGTTCGGCGACTGGCTGTAAGTGATGTCGTTGCCAGCATCTGTCTTCTAAGCTGGCGATATGTTTTATATAAATGGTTAATACAATTTAGTAAATACAGAGTAAGACTCATTACCTAACACTGGAATACTGCCATGTAATTATCTAGAACCAGGAGTCTTATGTTTTAGTATTAGTGAATTATAAAGCAAGTACATTTTACTATAAAATACACATGTTTAGATTTCCTGACTGGGGAACAGGAAGATAAATTTCTATAAATATCTAATAAATATCTGAAATACTAGATTTTGAAGGAAGACATGGAAATGAAGCGTCAAGCGTTGGATCAGCTGAGTGAGATCGGTCAGGATGTCGGTCAATTACTTGATAATCCTAAGGCTTCTGGAAAGATCAACAGTGATTCTGAGGAACTGACTCAGAGGTGGGACTCTTTGGTCCAGAGGCTAGAAGATTCCTCTAACCAGGTACCTTTTGCTTTGGGTAATATGTTGTGCCATTAAGTAGAAGTTAAGTATTCAGGTTGGCTTTCTGCAATAAAAGAAAAGTAGCTAAACTAAAAAGTTGGTTCCTTATACCTAGTTTGTTATAAAATTGAAAAATTGACATGAAAATCCTAAGTTTTCTAAAGTAAATTCTAATAGATTTTCAAAAACTGATTAATATCCAGTAATTTAACCCTTAGTAACTGATAACAGATAGACATGAATCCATTAAATTAGTGGTCCCCAACCTTTTTGGCACCAGGGACCGGTGCTCCTATGAGAATCTCATACCTGATGATCTGAGGTGGAGCTGAGGCAGTGACGCTTGTGCTGGGGAGCAGCTGCAAATACAGATGAAGCTTTGCTTGTTGGCCCACCGCTCACTTCCTGCTGTGTGGCCACGACCAGTACCATTCCGGCGTTTGGGGACCCCTGCATTAGATGATCTTTAAATCTTACATAATCTTATTAATTTAAACATTTTAGTGAATTGATCAAAAATACACTTGATCTTAGCCAAAAGGCCAAGAAGCGATAATTTCATCAAAAATAAAACTTTGGTTTGTAAAGTGTAATAACTCGAATGTCTATCAACAGATGGATAAACAAAATGTAGTGTATTTATGCAATGGAACCTTTTTGGCAATAAAAAAATGAAGCGCTGATACATGCTGTAACATGGATGAACCTTGAAAACATTATGCTAAGTGAAAGGAGCCAGTGACAAGATTCTATGTACTCTGATTCTGTGTGTATGAACTGTCCAGAATAGGCAAATTCATAGAGACAGAAAGTAGATTAGTGGTTGCCAGGAGCCAAGGGGGAGAGGAGAGTGGGACGTGCCAGTTATGGGTTCAGGGTTTATTTGGGGGATGACAAAACTATTCTGGCATTAGAAAGTCAGCATGGTTACACAGCTGTGAATATGCTAATAACCATTAAACTGTACATTTTCAATTATATCTCAATAAAACTATAATAAACCATTAAAACTTTGGCTGATTTTATTTCAGGTGACTCAGGCTGTAGCCAAGCTGGGGATGTCCCAGATTCCTCAGAAAGATCTTTTGGAGACTGTTCGCATAAGAGAACAAGTAACTACAAAGAGGTCTAAGCAAGAACTGCCTCCACCTCCTCCGCCAAAGAAGAGACAGATCCCCGTGGATATGGAAGCTAAGAAAAAGTGAGAGCAGACAGAAATTTTCCAAACCCAGTACTGTGCACAATGTATTTTGTTCTCGGGACTTATTTTGTACTAGTTACTAGTTATCGTTATGGAAATTCAACTACGGAACTGCCCACTACCCGAGTCTTCTCAGTATTCTCCTTGGCGCTGGCTAAGCCTCTGCAGCATCTCAGATGGTTTTATATACCCTGTGTTCCCCTCGAACTGTGTCCTGGAACCCCTTTTTTTCCTCCTTTCTTATTTACCTTGGAAGGATATGATTGTTCAGGATTCTTCATTTACTCTTTCTTTCACTGTTACAATTCTGACAGTTTTGCTTTAGATAGATCGCCGTATTGTTTGTGAATCTCCTTCCTCTTCTTGCAGTTAAAAAAATAATTCAGGAAAGTAATTCCTTTATAGTCTCCTTTCCCTCCATTCTTTTTCCATGTTTTCTTTCTTTCCTTATTAGTTCTTTTGCCAGATTCACTAACAGATTCTTTGTGTTGGGCTTAAATATCTATCTTTGGCATAAAATACCTTTTCATCTCATTGATTCAAAATAGACCTGGGATCTTTAGAAGAGGAATCCTCTCCTGGCATATATTGAGCTTTTACTAATGTCAGTTACTCTGTTAAGCTCTGCCGTGTCCCAGGTACTGTACCCCACATGCACCATAGCAGTTAATCCTCAAAACATCCCTCAGGTAGTTCTGTTCTTCTGTCTCCTTTACAGTGTAATCTCAGTGCTTGGGTAAATGGGCAGTTAGTTTTGCCTGAATAAAAATGATATGATTTCCCCAATTTACCTTTTATTAGACAAGGTGAGATTCCAGTTTTACCATATGATTTTCATTTTGATAATACGACTGTGTTTCTGCCTCCTGATAGCATCTCCTTGCAGGACTCGTGTGCCTTGGAGTTGTAAATAGCGGCCGGAGAACTTTTACTTTGGTAGCCAAGGCAACAGATGAGGAAGGTTCTTCTGATGTTAATATTACCATAGACTTTCATTTCCAGAGTGTTTATAGTCTGCTCGGTATATCTGGCAGTGTGTCTCTCCAGTGCTGACTTTGTACATCTGTAAGCAGAGAAGGTTCTAAAAGTCTAGGGTACTTATTATAGGTTCTGGCACCATACCGATGTGTGTGTGGAGAGGGGGTTCCCTGCACCAGTAGACAATTCGTGGGTTACCAGCTGGGTGGTGTGTGTGTGTGTGTGTGTGTGTGGAGGGGGGTTCCCTGCACCAGTAGATAATTCGTGGGTTACCAGCTGGGTATCCTGTAATTCAGTTCAATTCTGACACTTATTTACTGGGAGACAGAATCAGATGCCATAGGTTAATTGTCAATCTTCTATGACTACCCCGCACACTTCATTCTCAACTCTGTGCTTCTGACCAACTGGCTGTAGGTTGGAGGTTCCATAACGTTTTCCTCAGGTTCGATTTATTATCTAGAGTGACTTACAGAGCTCAGAGAAACATTATACTTACTAGATTACCAGTTTATTATGAAAGGATAGAACCCAGGAATAGCTGGGTGGAAGAGATGTGTAGGGCAGGGCATGGGGAAGGGGCACAGAGCTTCCATGCCCTCTCAGAGCAGGCCATGCTCCTAGGACCTCCAACCTGGAGTGAGTTCACTAACTGAGAAGCTCTCTGAACCCTGTCCTTTTGGAGTTTTATGGAGGCTTCATTACGCAGGCATGATTGACTAGATCATTGGTTATTGGCGGTTGATTCAACCTCCAGCCCTTTTCCCCTCCCCAGAGGTCAGGGGGATGGGTTTGAAAGTTCCAACCCTCTAATCTCTTGGTTGGATCTCCTAGAACCAGCTCCCATCCTGGATCCAAAAGATACCTTTATAGCTGTCATCACTTAGGAAATTCCAAGAGTTTCAGGAGTTCTGAGCCAGAAATGGGGACGAAGACCAAATATATGTTTCTTATTATCAATAACAATATCACAGTGCATAACTATAAAATCTGAAACATGATCGTGTTGTATAAAGTGCATTCTGCTGTGAGAAACAGAATACTGTACCCAAAGTGACTTAATGAGGTCACTGATTATCTCCCATTACAAGAAGTCTGGAGGTAGGGCAGTTTTAATGGCATGGTCTAGTTCAATATCCTGCCACCTTGTTTCTGCCTTCCTCAGCATGGTGGCTTTCTCTCGTAAGGCTTAGTCTTCTCATGGTCCCAAGATGCTGCTGTAGCACTGGGCCTAAGATTCTTGTATAACCTGCTTTACAAGCAGGAAGGGCAGTTTTACCTTGTCTTTTTTTGTGGTGGTGGGGGGCGGATCAGGGAGAAAAGATCTTTCCTGGAAGATGGCAGCTGACTTCCCCCTGGGTCTCACTGGTCTCAGTATACAGTCATTGTCCATGTCCTAGGCAGGAAGTTGTCTGTTGGATGGGTATCCAGGTGTGAGGACCACAGTCTTCTAGTCCACAGGTTGATTGATGCAGACATTCCTTCAGTTAATTCTTGGGCACATAGAAGCTTTAGTATGTCCAGACCATTATAATAGAAGGCAGTGAAATCTCACTGCTGGAATTATGCCCAGACAAAGTTGGCCCCTTCTCAGGCTACCCACGTGTGCTAGTTCTCCTTTCTGGGGTGATAAAGCCACATCACCCCTCTCTCTTCACCGTGGTACCTCTTCGGTATCGGAGGATAGGTTTCATATTTCAGTTTCCATTTATTATCCTAAAGTTCAGAGTACCCTTAGTCATTCCTAATGTGAAATGGTTTCCAGATCCTTAGAAGCGGCTGTGAACTGGCTTTAAAATGAGCCGTCCGAGCAGATGTGAGCCTTAAATATCTGGTTAGCATAGCTTATATGTGCTTCAGAAATAGTGATTTATTTACCCTTCTCTTCTCTTGGTGCTGCTGGTGGCCGTTTTTACCACCATAGGGACGGCCATTTCCTATAATCTGGATATGTGTCAATGAGACCTGAGATCATTAACGCTCTGCAGCGTTCACATCACTCTTGCTCATCTTGAGAGC
>NW_006438088.1:3987638-4012351 GCF_000325575.1 Pteropus alecto | reverse complement strand
CTGGTCCTCAAGTGTCCTTTGGTTAAGATTGAACTCCTTAATCTATCTTTCGGGGCCTTCCAGCAACTGGTTGGTGTGGCTCTCTGCCACATTGTCAGTGGTCCCTTCCTGCCTAGTACTCGCTATTCCAGCCACACCTAACTACTTGCAGTGCGCTAAGTGTGGTTTTTCCTTTCTTTGTTCTCTCTTTGCAAGGAAAACTCCTGAGCTTAATGCCGTTGTTCTATTCCAGAAGCTATCTCTCTCTGTTTGTATCAGGAGCTGTCCTGTGAATTTGTAGAATTAGCACCTAGCAAATTTTTATTGTTATTGCCTTTTACTTTCCATTGACCTTGCTAGACTGGAAGCTGCCTGAGTTCTGGGGTTGTGTCTGAATTACCTTCATATCAAGAGCACAGCCCAGTGCATGGCATATAGTAGGCTCTACTCAAAAACATGTTGAATTACAGAAGGCATTAGCTTTAGGAATGTCCGTACTTTTTCTTTTCTGCTATTATCTAATCAAGTCTGTTTTTCATAGTCTACAAGAGTTTATAAAAATAGTTTCCTATAAAGTAAAACATTTTAAACATTATTTTTTTTATTTATTAACATTACAATGTTACTTTTTCATACTTTTAATCGTAAATGTGTGATCTTATTTTGTGTGGTTTCTGTATTTCTGGGTTACCTTTTGTTTTGTTCTGATTTTGAGGAGTGTTTAAAAACACATGCCTGATGGGTGTTTTGATCACTTTTTTTCTTGAGCCAAATGAAACAGTAGAAGAAAACGCATTACAAATAGTAACATCTGAATCTTAAATCAGGTTTGATGCTGTAAGTGCAGAGCTGTTGGACTGGATTTCGAAATCAAAGGCTGCCATTCAGGCCGCAGAGATAAAAGAATATAAGAAGATGCAAGAGACTTCAGAAATGAAAAAGAAGTTAAAGGTAAAACATTAAACCAGAGTATACTAGTGAATAAAATATTTCATCAGGATAGATTTGCTTTTGGTGTAAAGAGGTGATGGAATCCAAAAGCTTCCTGTTTGATAAATGTAGCCATGACACGTAGCTTTTAGAACATTGTAGTAAAGTTTGAATTGATTCAAGCTGGTTGGTATCGGATCCCTGAGTGGAGGAGGCGTTTTCCTTCCTTCCTTAACCACTGAGATGTCTAGGAAGGAACATGTCCTTCTAAGGGGATCCAAATATTACTTCCATTTTTAGCTTGATTAGATTTTAATCTGATACCTAATAATTTACAACTATAAATGCAGAAGATGTTTGGGTTTCTGAACACAACAAACTACAGTAGTTACCTCTGATCAGCCCCAGTCCAAAAATAAATGGAACATTTCAGAAATAATTCATGAGTTTTAAACTGTGTGAAGTTCTTAGTAGCATGATGAAATCTCTCACTGTCCTGCTCTGTCCCGCCTGGGACATGAATCATACCTTTCTCCAGTGTATCCACGTCATATAGCCTACCCCCCATTAGTCACTTAGTAGCTGCCTTGGTTATCAGATCGATTGTCCAGGTATCGCAGTGCTTGTGTTCAAGGAACCCTTACTACTTTACTTAATAATGGCCCCAAATGCAAGAGTAGTGATATTGGCAATTTGGACATGCCAGAGAAAGCCATACAGTGCTTCCTTTAAGTGAGAAGGTTAGTGGAGTACCGCAAGATGTTTTGAGTGAGAGACTGACTAAAAGGGAGACCACATTCATATAACTTTTATTACAGTGTGTTATTATAATTGTTCTATTTTATTTGTTATTGTTGCTAAATTTTTACTGTGCTTCATTTCAAAATAAACTTTATATTAGGTATGTATGTATAGGAAAATCATATATAGGGTGTCGGAAGCCAGCCGACCAAGTCAAACCGGGTACCTGAATGGGGGAGCGGCGACTGAATAAAGGAAGACTACAGACAGGGTGCAGGAGGGAGAGCAGATTTTTACTGTGCTTCATTTCAAAATAAACTTTATATGAGTATGTATGTATAGGAAAATCATATATAGGGTTTGGTACTATCTGTGGTTTCAGGCATCCACTAGGAGTGTTACAATGTGTCTCCCGAGGATAAAGGAAGACTACTTTCTTTCAAATCTCAAAATTTCTTCAATATATTCTCTTAAGAGACACAGTTTTAAAAAATAAATACTATTGAAATCTGCGGGAGCCTAGCTTTGCTACTTTGTACCTATCTGTGTATTGCTGAAAATTGTGACAGAAGATAGTAGCAATTTGTCCTTGATGTTTCTTAAGTCTCTGTACATCCTTTCATTAACTTTTTGGGCATCTGGAACAATTCTGTACTGCTAATCTACATCAGGGATAGTTTGTAAAGAGTTTGCAGAACATTTGAAAAACGAGATGTCTGTAGGTTTTGCTGATATAAGTTAGAAAGTGGCAGGTACCGTGGGAATTGAGTGGCGGCCAAGATTTCAGTAGTTTCTGTACACTGGTGAAGTCCAGAGAGCCAAGTGGCCCCGAGCTGGAGCTGAAGGCAGGGAGGGTGCTTGGAGATGGGTGGAAGGGCACACTGGGTGGGCAGGGGGCCCCTGAGCAGAGCACGGAGGTGGGTGAGTGTGATATGATCTTTGGAGAAATACTTCGTTCTGTTTCCTGCTAGGCGTGTGTGTGAAAGTACACACACAAGGTTGGAAAGGTGGTTTGAGGTCAGACCGTGGCCGACTTCGAGTGTTTGAATGAAAAGTTGAGACTGATTTCTGCCTTATCATTCCATTGTAACTGCTCTTATTTAGAGGTCATCATTGACCTTCAGTTTCTAAATCCAAAGGACGAATTTCTGTTCTCATCAGACCTGCTCTTTCTGTAGCATTTGCCACTGTTTACCCTTCCCTTCTTAAATTCTCATAGCCCTTGGCTTCTATAACCAGTGATCATTCTACAATATAAATCTGGTCACACAGCTCCGGTGCTCACAATTAATTTAATGGCTTCCCATTGCTATGGGGACAAAATGTAAAGTCCATAGTGCCCAGCATACAAGGGCCTTCCAGATGGCATTATTCCGCACCTCTAAGCACAGCCTCATTCCCCACCCCTCATTCCTCCATCTGAGCTCCGGCCCTCCTGATTCCTGCTCTTTTCTCACTCTCTGCCTTCAGCATGTGCCGTCTGCCAGAATGGCCCTTTATTCAGCTTTTGTGGCTGAAATGCCCTCTATTTCAGTAAACTTCCCTTAACCTCATCTGGAAGAGTTAAGTGATTCATTTTGACTTCCCTATTGCTTTGACCATACCTCTATGAAAGCTCTTATTGCACTGATGTCATTATTTGTTTATATGCCGGCTACAAGTGCTTCGAAAGTGAGGATAATTTTTCCATTGAAGCTTGTATTTTCAGCACTCGGTGAAATTCTTGGCTTATGGAAGGAGAGAATGATGACTGTAGGTAAGGGGAACGTGGAAGGTTGTTAACCTAGGAGCTCTATCATCAAAGCGCTCCACACAGGGAGTCGAGAGAGTAGGAAATGAGGGCTGTGTTTCATAGTTTCATATACTTCTTACTGTTCTGAAAGACCAGTAGATGACATTAACGATCATTTAACAAACTAATTCTCAAAGGCATTAAAGCGGCAAAGAATTTGGAAGTTAAAGTGATCTCAATGGAACAAGTCCCACAAAATATTGATACGCTAAATTCTACCCTATGATCTTGGAACAATTTACTTCTAGAAATAGTTACTATAATATTCAAGGGGATAAAAATAACAATTGTATATGCTTATGTGAGGCATGATTGACATAATTTCTATATTTTTCCTTTAATATTTATACGTTTATTTATTTTTGTTTTAGATGAGTAGTATAGATGCCAAAGTGTTGGAAAAAATGCAAAATAGAGAATATTTAACAGTTGCTTTAATCTCTAATTTTCCTCGCAAATTGGGGAAAGATCAGCTTTAATAAAAGGATGTGTTTTAATAAAAGAATACTTTGTTCCAACTAATGCAATACCTGCACAGAGAATCCCTAGTCCAATCTACCACCACCAAAAAAAAAGTCGGAAAAAATTTAGTTTGTATAAAACACGTAGTAATTTTTCTCCAGTTTGATGGTGACTTTTTGCATGGCTACTTAGTTTTACAAAAATAAATGGTGTTTCTTATACTCTCGTTATATCTTGATCTTTGACTATAAAAATAGTTTTACTTAGTCACAGGAAAGTTTGTGTGGGTCAAAATAGGATAGCTAAATTTATTCTTACATGTGTAGAAATTAGAAGTGGTGTTCTTCTCTGGATTGTCTGGTTGAAATAGTGTGGCTTGCCTAGAAGTTTTGATTGTGCTATTGTGGATACTATTTGAGGAGTTAATTAATAGATAATTATCAGTTGTGGGGTGAAGAGTGGGAAAAATTTCAAATACTGACTGTGCGTGTTTCCATAATTTTGTTCAACTGTTTCTTAGAAGTTCTGGAGTTTGTCTTCCCTTGTCCCTCTCACATAGAGACATTGAAAATATCAAACCATAGAGACATAAAAATTAAAACTAAGAGCCATTCCTCAAACATAAAGAACAAAATGCTTTAGCTCGGGTCCTAAAATATATTGTCATTATTTAAAAATTTTATATAAAATTGAAGTCTGTGTTTGTTGTGATCGTAGTTTGCAGTAGGCTCTAGACTTAATATAACACCAACAAAAAATACTAAGACTCACAATATTTCTATGTCTTGTTAATTAATTTTTGTCAATGATCTCTGTCATAGCGCATTTGGTTCATTTGACTCAAAAAGTAAAGTTTATGGTGTGGCCTATATGGAAGTTATATATGTGAATAGAAAGATATCCTGGATCTAAAACAATAATTCGACTCATTTCTTCTTGAAAGAACTCATAGTTATAGTATATGGTTTTTTTTCTTATAAAATTAACCAAAATTTTATATTGTTTGTTTGAATTTACCTTGTAAAATGTAATCATCTCTGATGTTCTAGAGGGTAGCTGGAAATTGAATAGTTTTGTATTGTAGTACTCTCTTAGGTAAACTTTGTAACACCTCAAATTAATGTGGGAGGGACATTAAACAGTAAAACTTAAAATAACATGTGTATTACATTGAAAAGAAAGTTTTCAGTATTTTTATATTGGGATTTTATTTCCAGGGATTAGAAAAGGAACAGGCAGAGAGAAGGCCCAGACTGGATGAATTAAATCAAACTGGACAAATCCTTTTGGAGCAAATGGGAAAAGGTGAGATTTGATTTTTTTTTTTAATATGTTTTTAGATACTGGCTTTCAATAATATTTACCGTTTGACAAGTCAAATATATATATATTTTTAACACTCTAATCCTCTTTGCTTGAAAAGTGGTTTTCAAAAAACATTTTTGGTATCAGAATCTTTTCTCAAGTGAAATTTTATGCTGAGGCTGATTACATAAAACAGATAAAACAGGAAACTGGAGTCTGATATTTCAGCAAAACTGTTAAAATGTGCTGGTGTAGAAGATTTTAAAATCTCCTTTGGGGTTATATATTGGGAATTTTTTTGAATGGGTTTAGCAAAAGAAAATTTTACTTTGGTAATATTGGAGAAATGAAGTTATGTTAAAGTAAATTAATTAAGGTTGTTTGATTTTTGATCACTTTTAGTGTACTATATTACTTTACTACAGGTATTTGTAGTTAAATTTGATAAGATAGTACTTGTATTTGAAATTTTTACCACAGACCCAGTGACTCAGAGGAATTTAAAGATTAACATTTTTGCCATACAATTTTGTGTACGATTCTTTCTTTGGTCTAGCTTTTAATGACATTTCTTTAAGCCCCACTCCTTATTCCAATGGTGATAAGTGCTCTGGAGGTCTGTTGCAATTCTCCTTGACAAAAGCCACAGAGCACAAAGCAGAGTTAGGAATGTTAATTTGATAAGAATCTTCAAAGATATAGTTTTCAATTTTTTTATTTTTTGACTTTTTATTATAGAAAATGTAAATATGTACAAAGCAAATAGAATAATATAATGAACCTCATTGTACTAATTGCCTAGCTTCATACTTAAGGGTATTCTGCCATTCTTAATTATCTGTATCTCTGCTCACTCATCACCCCTTGAGTATTATCATTATTTTTCAGTTTTCACTTTTAAGCAAATTTATTTGCATTGATATACATGAAACTTAATTATGTTGTTCTGATAAACCTACACACACACATATCAATATACAGAACATCTCTCCAGAAAGTTCCTTGGGGTCCCTAATGAATTAGTCATCCTCCCGCACTCCTAGAATACCATATTTTTAAAAACCTTAAATTATTTTTTTCCTCAGCCTTTAAAAAATGTTGATTTATTTTGTATATAGAGTAGGGTCACATACGTACATACAAAATATGTGTGTGTCCAGTATATGTCCATTTATTTAGAAATTATGCAAATATACCACCATCATAGATTATTAGTACAGATTTATTTCCCTCCTCCCCTCTGGCCCCTTCCCTCTCTTCCCCTGTCCTCTCATCCTCTCCCCACAGTCAAGTCCGATTGGACTTTTTCAGCTAAATCATTTGAATTAAGTTTTGTGATATCTCATATAGAATAAAAATGTTTTAAAACTGAAATCATCTGTTACATTTGACTGCTGCTATATCTGATTTTGTTGGTTCTAGTTATCTTGTTCCTAGATTGTTAAAAAATAGAGTAGTTGGACATTTATTTGGATTATGTGGTTTTATGAATTGACACCCATTATCACTGGCAAAGTATATAAGCCTGATGGTCCCATGTTTTGTACACGTTTCCCTTGAGTCTAGTAGTGAATGATTGAAAAGTATAAAGTCAAATGAGTGTAAGTAGCAGGGATATGTTGTATTTTATCCCTTTTAGGTGATTAGTAAAATAATGGACTATTGATTTTGGGTTTGGTTAGTGATCTTAAGAGTTGGGTGTTCTATAGAAATAGAAAAAATAACTCTGGGTCTCTGGGATCAAACCAATCATTTTAAAAGACAATGTACAGTTTCTCTTTCATATGACGCAAATTGTCTTTAATTATTGCTTGGTATTGGTCCAACCTATATTATCTCAAACTTAGAGGAGGGTGATTTAAATTTTGAGAATTGGGTTGAAGGAGCAAAATAAATGGATCGTGAAATACTGTCATTGAATAAAAAGAAGGAAACGCAGAAGTTGCTTCAGCTTGCCTGGTACCTAAATTGGATTCCTCTTCCCTGTTTTCTAGATGAGCAGTGATAATTTTTCATCTCTAAAATTTTATTCACCAGCTTGATTTTCTTTTTTGTTTACCATAAATTGCTGACATGAAAATGAAGTGGTTGATGTTAATCCTTTGCCCACTTAGAATAGAAATGACCCAACAGAAGCACAGCTCAGATCTTCATTGCTTAGATAGTTTGTCAGGAAAATGGTAACTTGTTTTGTTTATGACCCCCCAACAACAGGGATAATGGAACTCGAAATGCGGTGTGAGTATTTTGTCTAGGTCTAATTAATATTCTTTTACCTGTGTGACGGTGGACCATGAACTTCAGCAACTGACATAAGTGATATATTCAGTTTACGTCGTGCTTGCATTTCTAATTATCAGTGGATAAAGTGTGTTTTAGAAAATTTAAAAATTGCATCATTTGTGAATCATAAGTGACCTTTGTTTTACATATCATTTTTTTTCTTAGCGCTCTCATTACCCTGGATTTTGATTGTATATATTTACAAAGCACAAGTGTTTTTATTGCCTTTTTACGCAAATGACAAAGATGTTAAACTCTTCTCAACATGCATACTCTCCTCAGGAGATAAAGATTCCTTTGCAGATTTCCCACACTTTTTCATAGTAATTTTACATGATTTGATGGTATTTCATATCCAGGGAAAGTCTGGACTATGATAAAACCTACTATTATATATAACTTCATTATTTCTATGAACATTCTCCACCTCTCAAAAATGTGAGACAAACAAAATTACGTATAAGATAAATAAGTCCTGAGGATATAATGTACTAAAATAAATAAACAAAACAGTTGGGATATTCCCATTTAAAAAGTTATTATAAAAAGTCAATAATAAACATAATGGCATTTTTTGATATATTTTTAAGTAGATAATCTGATCATTACATTGATATTTTGGTATTTGCTGGACTATGTGCAGCATCCCCAGTGGGCGTATTGATGCTCCTTGGGCCTGGTTGCTGGCTTAATGTCCCTACAACCTCCAGGTTGCTCCCAGTGCTGGAAATTCTTGCCATTCATATTGTAATTCATATGACACTGTGCTTTGGTCACCAAAGATTTGAACTGCTTCCTAGTTTTTCTAGCCAGCTGCCTTTTTTTCCGACAAAGGGTATCTGCCTTCTGATGTCAGAGCCCCAGGCAAGTCCGGACAGTTCATTTTATTTCCCTGGCTCAGACTAGAAGCAAGCAGAGTGTTGGAGGGCCAAGATGCAAACACATCTAAAGCAGCAGCAGTGGCTGAAGTTCTAAGGTCTTCTGAAAGGCCTCGTGATCATTACCCCACTCCTGAAGCACTGCTTCAAGCTCCTCCTCTCTCACTTTGGTCAAGGATCTAAACAGTTATTTTTATCATCATCATCATTATTATTTCATCATCATAATTTAAATTTTATATTTATTTTATTTTATAGTATTTATTTTATATTATTATTCCATCATTATAATTTTTTGTTGTATTAAAAGGGACTTAGGGAGTGGTTATTATCTGTGACATTGCTTCATTATTTTGAATGTGCTGGAATGTTTATAATAAACCCCAGACAAATTTTGTCATACCATATGAAGTGCCTGCTTATATTTCATGTCTCTGTAGAAGGTCTCCCTACTGAAGATACGAAAAATATTTTGGAGAAGGTATTATCAGAATGCAAGAATGTATCTCAGCATTTGGAAGATCTGGCAAGGAAGATTCAGCTCCAGGAAGATATAAATGCTTACTTTAAGCAACTCAACGAGCTTGAAAAGACCGTAAAGGCAACGGAGGAGAGAGTAAAACACACTCCCTTTTCAGAATCTCCTCAGCGAGCCTTGCCGAGTTTGAAGGACTCCTGTCAGGTAAAGAGACAGCCATCTGGGACATGAAAGAATTCTGTGCCCATTCCTGTATTTAAAGAGATGCTACTTCTATCATGGGCGTTAGGTTAATTCTGTTGGCTCTGATTAACTTTCAGTGAGGAGGTTCCTTTCCGGTGAGTTATGTGACTATATTTTCTCTTCTGTAGCAGGAATTGACCAGTCTCCTTGGCCTGCACCCCAAAATTGAAATGGTGCGTGCCAGCTGTGCAGCCCTGAAGTCTAGGCCTTCTGCTCCAGATTTTGTGCAGCAGAGCTTCGATCACTTTCTGGGCCGCTACCAGTCTGTGCAACAGGATTTGGAGGATCGTCAGCAACAGCTAGAGGATGGTAAACCTACTGTTTCCTGTATCCTCCCTGTTTGCCTTACTTTAAAATTTACTCCCACTATTTAGACCTTTAGTACACTCACGTGATTTGCATCAGACTCACTCTTTTTCCCTCTGTGCCTGGTACTGTTACAGGTATTAAAGTATATTCAGATTATTTTCTGGATTCACACTTGTTTGTAAAAACGTAGGCAGCTTTCTAAAATCGTGTTAATAGGACACAATGATTTTTAAGGCTTTATAACAGGATGCTGTTTTCCCTTTCATTGAAGGAGGGCAGCTAACATCGTTTCTGATAGAGATAAAAAGAGTGATTACTTACTTCAGTTTGCTTAAAATGGTTCAAGTTTTAGCAAGAACTTATTTTTATTTTTTTTTAAAGAAATCATGTTCTTCTTTCAAAGTCTGAAGAATTTTAGAGTTTTTACTTTTGGAATAAACCTGGTTTTGGAAAGTTAAAGGTTTGAGAGCTCATCACTCATATGTTATATATTCTTTCTCCTTTGCTATTGTTTAAGTTAGGAATTTTGTTGTTTTAGGTATTATGGGTAGTGCATGTTAAAAAGGTATACATTGAGCAATACTCTTACAATAATTGTAGATTATGTATTGACTTTTCAGAATTTGTATGTGTGCATGGTAAACAAATGTGTCACATTTCCTTTCTTTTGGAAAGGCAGTTGGACACCAAACTCTGTTCATTGAATTCAGTTAACCTAGAATGTGAAATGTTCGAGAATACTTCTTGTTAAATTTATTGGTACAAAATGTTTTCATTTTTGACAAGGATCAATAGATAATTTAAATATTTAGTTTCTTAACTTTAAAAAAAATTTATTTGTTTTTAATTGTGGCAAAAAACATAAAACATAAGTTTTACTATTTTAACCATTTTTTAAGTGTGGAGTTCAGTAGTGTTAAATATATTCACATTGTTGTGCAACCAATCTCCAGAGCTCTTTTCATCTTTTAAAACCGAAACTCTACACCCGTTAAACAACAGCTGTCCCTTACTCGCTCCCTCTGGCCCCTGGCACCAACCTTCTACTTTCTGTTTCAAAGAGTTTGAGCATTCTAGATTCCTCTTATGGTATTTGTTTTCTTGTGACTGGCCTATTTCACTTCATACAACATCCTCAAAGTTCATCCATGTTGTAGCAGAATCGCCTTCCTTTTTAAGGCTGAACAATATTTCATTGTGTGTATACACCACATTTTGTTTATCTGTTCTTTCGTTGATGGGCATCCGTGTTCCACCTTTTGCCTTTTGTGAATAATGCTGCTTGTTTCTTCACTTTGGCTGCTATAGCTGTTTTCATCGCTCTGTGTTTCAGTTGGGCTGTCTTCCTTTCCAGGCGGATGTTGCTTGTCTGCGATTTTTACATTGGTGGGTGAAGTAGATGTCATTTCCGCTGGCTTTTGCAGTCATCGTTTCTCAAGAGGAGTACTTGTGGCAGCCTGGCTTATGGTGTTCTGATATGATGTCCACCGTTCTGTAGGTGGCAGTTTGTCCATACACTTCAACTTAGAAGAAGACTGGTTGAAGGGATCTTTGTTTTCTTTCACTCTTTGTGTAGCTACTGGGGAAAAAAGAGATTATACGAGACAAAAAGAACATTGTCCTACCATCTTTAGAGAGACATTTCATCATGACAAAATGAAGAAAAATGATAGTGGATAAGTTAATATTTCAAACATCAACATCTGCAGGAATGAAGTCCCTGTCTGACTCTCAGAAACACCAGTGGAATCATTTTAGTAACTAACAGAGACCTTTTTTAATTTTAATTATGTAGTTTAACTTTTTATGTATTAGAATTCATTTATTACATTTAGTAGATTAACAGTATATGTAATAATATTAGGTTCCTAATATAGTTTTCTCAAACTAAGTATTTTTAAATAAACAGAATTGAAAAGCCAACCTGGACAACCATATTTGGAAATGCTGAAAACACTGAAAGATATGCTAAATGACTCAGAAAGTAAGGCCGAGACTTCTTTGAACATCTTGAATGATCTTGTAAAGGTCGAGAAGGCCCTGCAAGAAAAAAAGGTAATATATGTTTTAGGTCTTGGACATCTGGAATCATTTCTAATATCTCATTATATTTTGAAATGTTTTTTCAACTATTTGAAAAATATTTGTCACTATTTGTCAAAATTGGTCAAAAGTTTCTTGCAGTTTGAAGGTAATTACTATAACATAGCACTTCAGCTAAAAGATAGTTATATTAATTATTTCAAAGAATAAAACCATATTTTATCCTATTGTAATTCGCTTAAAATTCTCATTCTGTTCATAATCTACTAAAATATCTTTAATAAAATGAAGAATATCAATTGAATCGATGTATTGTCCTTTTTCTATGTTGAATAAAAATGCTTCCCTGGTCATTTAAGATACCGGGTTCTGTACCATTTCATCAGATAAAATAGATCAACTAGCGAATGCTGCACCCTTGGCCCTCACTGGATGTGCTGTTCCAGTGGCTTTTAGTATAGAGGATGTATTATGTCTGGCCCACAGACAACTTCATGAAAAGAAAGCTTTAACTTTTTTGACCATGCTTATATTTTTTACATGAGTTCTTCACAGTTCTTTTTTGATCAAATGCTTTTTAGAAAGTGATATTTAATTACCCATAGCTCATATTATTATGTCTGTATAAGCAAATCATTGTGCATATTGTTAATCTTTAAAATATTTTTTTTCTAGGCCCTTGATGAAATCCTTGAGAATCAAAAACCTGCATTATATAAACTTGCAGAAGAAACAAAGGCTTTGGAGAAAAACGTTTCTCCAGATGTAGAAAAAATGTATAATCAAGAATTTAATGATGTTCAAGGAAAGTGGAACAAATTAAAGGTCAAAGTTTCCAAAGATCTGCATTTGCTTGAAGAAATTACCCCCAAACTCAGAACTTTTGAGGTAAATCAGGAGGCCATTAGGAGTATAAGTTTATTGCAGGGTAAAATAGTAGTTAATCATGCAAGACTTGAACACCTATTATTTGAGTATTTTGCATTCTTTCTAGTCCTACATTTATTATGCATTTAAGTTGAGATTTACAAATAGCTTATTAGAGATATACTTTTAGTGTGCTGGAGAGCACAAAAATAAGAGAAAATAGCTTAAAAATGGTCAGAATAATGTTTCAGGGGGAGCAGCATGCATGATAATGCAGGCCGGTGACTAGATTGCAGAGGTAATTCAGTTAGAGTGGTGGAAGATGCTCAGCAGAGTCTTTGAAGCTGATTCTTAGGGTTTTAGACATTTGGAGTAAATATGAAAAATATGAACTAGACTATCAATGAAAGGCGTCAGATTGGAAAAACCAGGTAATTTGAGGTACATGAAAATTCAGAAACGGAGTGCTCTGTTGCCTCTGAAAATGTTGACAGATAAAGCAGGGATAAAATTCACAGGAAAAGATAAATGTGAGGACATAGGAGAATGGGGTGAAAGTTAATGTGTAAGGTAAGACAGACAGGATTTTAAGATTTTACATGTGAAGAAGGTGCAGAAGTCAAGTTTCCAAATCACCTGGTTTTCCAATAGGAAAGGTCTGGATAAAGAAAGAACCTGTCATACTCCCTCCCTCCTCACAGGCTCCCTGCCGTCCCAAGGCTTCCTTACCTGGGTCATTGGTGCATGTGGTTTTGCACTTAGGTATCGCAAGATGTACTTCTAAAACAGTACATCTTGGCACAGAGAAGGCAGGCACTCAGTTAATACTTTTCAATGACTGAGATGAGGTTAGTAATAGGATATTTAGATCAGGAAATATATATATGTATATCTCCATCCCCAGAGAACATATACAAGAGATTATATCTATTTATATATTTGGATTTAGATCCCAGGAGAATTTGTATAAAGGGTATTGCTAAAAAAGTGAAAAGATTGAAAATGAAGAAAAAATTATTGAAAACGATGTTTTAAAAATCAAAATCAGAATAAGATGTGGTAGAAGAATGCAGGTAGGCTGTCCAGGTGAGCGTGAAATGATTAAGAAAGATGAGATGACAGGGTGACTGTTGAGCTTGGAGGGAGACCCTTTCATCCAGGAGCCAGTGGACAGGTCCAGTGAATGAGCAGGAGGAGAATAAAGATGGCGAGGGTTCTGTGTGTGTGTATGTGTGTGTATGTGTGTTGGTAGTGGAAGGAAGTGGTTTTCTGAGTGCAAGCTGCAGTTCTACACCGCGCTCTCTTTAGAATAAACCATTAATTTTGAAGGGGCGTGTGTTCTGTGTCGTTTAGTATTTTTGACTCATTTACCTTTTTGTGAGTGGATCCACTTCCCCTTGTCTGTCTTGAGTTGTAATTCTTTCCAACTTTAAAACCCAGCTTTACCCTTACTCATAATTCTAAAATTTCTGGTTGTGGTCGGGGCATTGGATGATCAGTGGTTCCAAAGCAAAGGGCCAGCTTGCACCTCAGTCCTCCCCACCCCGCCTCGCTCAGGATGTTTGTCAATGTTTGGAGACATTTGTGGTGGTTACAACTGTAGGGGAAGGTAGGGTGCTATTGACATCGAGTGGGTGGAGGCCTAGGTTGCAGGTAAATATTCTATAATAAACAGAACAGCCCCATAACAAAAGAAATTTTTTGGCCCAAAATGTCAACAGTGGAAAGGTTGAGCAGTGCTGGATTAAATATTTCCCATATTTACTTTGCTTTGTTTTCAAATTTAAATCTGCGATGTAGTTAGGGAAATTTATAGGGTTTATTAATTAACCCAAGGGTTAATCTTCTTTTGACTCTTAAAGGTATATTTTAGGGTTAGCTAAATGTGTGCCAATATTTGAATGTGGAATTTAAGTAGAATAAATATTCTTCAAAACACAAAAGAGAGCCCTGTGGTTATAGTAATCCAGCTTTAGTTAGGCTTCAGTGCGTTGTTGTTTTTAATATAGCAAATTCAGGTACTTAAAGTGGCCAGTTGGAGTACGTGCCAAATTTATTTCCATTAAAAATACACTGCATCAAACATGTGCATCTGGATAGACTTTTTGTTGTTGTCATTATTACTGTTTGTAATGTCCAGGTTTGTAATGTCCAGTTCTTTTTTCTTAACTTTTTGTGTCCTAACTATAAGATTGTTGACAGAGTCTGTATTCCCTAAGAAGAAACTTCTTCATTGAAATATATATTTTTAAATTCTAGGATGTATTTCTGTAGTGTAGCGGTTAGCACATCTGCTTTACATGCAGAAGGTCCTGAGTTCATGCCCCAGTAGAGCCACAGTCCATGGTCTATGGCCATGTCACCCTGAACAAGCCCGATGTCTGATCTTGGAAGCTAAGCAGGGTCAGGCCTGGTTAGTACTTGGATGGGAGATCATCTAGGAAGACCAGGTGCTATAGGCATAAATAATAATAAATAATATATATAAAAAAAATTCTAAGGAACACTTTTACTCCTTTATTTGCTTTGAAGGAATTGGTTGTTACTTAATTACTTGCAATTCGTTTAGGAAAACTTAATTTTCCCAACCAAAGATAATTACAAAAATATTCATTTTCAGGTTAGCATTGTTTTCCCTGTTATAATTACCTGATTTATAATTTTTTAGGCGTTTAAGTTGTATTTGTCTTTAAGCATGAGGACAGGTTTTTAATTCAATGCCACTTTGTGATGAGGTTTTTGAGCAACAAAGTGGTTGACTTGTTTATTTTTAAAATGCATTTTGAATTGTAAGTAAAGCATATATAATGCTCATCAAAGAAACTGGATAATAGAGAAGTATTTAGAATGAACATTTAAAGTTCTCTTTCTTGCCCAATACTATATTTTTTCCCCCTGGAGGCAGCTAACATTAACAGTGATCCTTGCTAGAGGTTAAAAGTAAAAAGTTCGTGAACGTTACTAATTCTAATAATTTTTTCCACACTAATAGAGACAAATGATAGTGGAACTTCATGAGGGACATTTAACTAGATGGTATTCAAATGCACGAGTTTGGAGTGTGAATTTTTGTTAGTCAAAATGATAATATAATGCTTTTTATTGACATAGCACGTTTAATCTTTGACAGTATTTTCATAGGTATGTGCTTAAGTTTTCCTACCATCCTCCAGTACAAATAAGGTGATTGTGTCATTTGTGTACAAATTTTAGTTTTCTGTTGTTTGTTGACAAATAGTGTTTTCCTCACATGCATACATTTCCTTTGTCTACACGGCTGATTCCTTTTACAGAGATAGAGAGTTTGGACCTGCATATTTTTAGTCACAGTTCTTAAATACGTTCTTAAATTTCTCTTTTTTTTTTTATCTATTCTATGCCAAAGTCATCACCTCAACTCTTGTACTTAAGAATTATAATGTTAATTGGTGCTTTTAAAATTACCTCATGGAAGGTCTTCCCACTTCTTCTAGGCATAAAAACATTTAAAAGTACACATAAAAGCTAATTTTCTAATTGATTTTACTGACATGATTTTCTTATGTATTATGTGGATTAAATATTATAAAATCCTGAGGCTACTTATTTGCAGCAATAATATCTTTGGATTCAGAGGCTGCAGGATAGTTCCTATTATTTCCTTTTTGCTTTTCAAGATCTCCTGCAGTGTGGGCTAACTGTGGAATCATGAAACCCTCCTCAAAGATCACACAAATGTCTGTCTTATATTCACCACCACTCCTGCATCTTCGGACCCCTCCAGCAGCTCCTTCCTGCCGTGTGCAGACTCTCATGTAACCTATTTCCCTGACAATCTCATTACCCTTAAAATCTGCCTGCTGCTCCCATGTCTTCCCGCTGGAATTCATTGTCCACACTGGTGCCAGAATTACACTTCTGGAAAGGATCTGGTTGTCTTTGCCATGGAAATGTTTTCCCAGACACCGTGTAGCTCCTGCCCTTTCCTCGTCCCAAAGCCCTGCTGCATCCTCCCTTGTGAACTGAATTGGGTGGGGGTGACAGTGCAAGACCATGCTGGGTAATTGCCTTTCTCTGGAAATGTCACTGACTCGTTAGAAATTCACATTCTCCTCTTCTCTGCTTATGCTCATCATCCTTTAACAGTAAGCTGCTTCTGTAAGCAGCCTTCAGTCTTGCTGAGCACCACACCCACAGCTAATCTCCCGCCGTCCCCCCTCCCCCCCCCTTCTGCATGGTTTTACACCTGCGCAATAACCTGATCTCAGGCCGACCCTCTCTAGGCTCCCAGATCTCTTCCCCTAAGGCATATCCTCTTTTAGAATAGGAACCTTGTCTGGTGGACAGCAAGTAAGTAGATGTGACTGTAACCGCTTTGAAGGTACTTTCAAACACCTTACGGACAGGTGCTTCTCTAACGAGGTTAGGTCTATAAAATCTGAACGCCTGGTTCCCCGAACGGCAGGACACGGTGTAGACACACACCTTCCTGCAGTCGCTGAATAGTCGAAGGCACACACTGCACAGACATGCTGCCCTCTGACCCGGAGTCAGGGAGGGCACGTGCTAGAGCTCTGAGAAATGTATAACCAGGTTTTGAAGTGACTTTGGAAATTGTTTTAGCATAAAAACACAATGGTAACTACTTTCTAAGAGTAATATTCAGTAATGGCCGATTTAAGCCTTTTCTAGGTAACATATAAGTGATATAATTATCTCATAAAGGTTTTTGTCCCCCCTCCCTCCCCATTTTGCTTCACTAAAGAGAATATTGGCGCATTCATTCGAAACCTTAAATTTAAGAACTCTGTTAGTTTCAGGTAAAGAAATGTGTAGCTACGTCATTGCTGGTCCTCCCTACTAAATGAGGTAACACTTTTTAAAGGGTGTTTTTGAGGTTAATGAATATTATAATACCAAACAAAATAGAAACCTTATTACCTTAAATTACTGTCTTAATTCTGGTTTCACAATTCAATTCTTTTTGCCGAAGTCTTGGATTAGAAATGGACTGCTTAAAAAGCTGTGGACATTCCAACAGATGAGGGAGGAACAAAATAAAATGCCAAGAATTTAGTCATAAAAAAAATCTCAAGAGGTAATTGTGTACCATGGTATCTTATTGTCTTAAATTTAGAGCTTCAAATTTCCTCTACCCTTAGCTCAGAGACTGGGCTGGGAGATGGGCTGTGACAGTGTAAAGAATTGTTTTAATGACCTCTCATTCCTTTTCTGTGACCCAACAGCAGGTGTTACCCATCCAAAATGCTTACAGAGTCAGTGCTTTTGAGCAGTAATTGGCTAATGTAGAATTGTGGCCCTTCTAAATAGAATATTTGATACTTCGGTTTTTCAAAATTATCATGTTAATCATTTTATATTTGTTTGAGACTTTATGAGTATAAACAGGAGTGAGAAATGGCTGCCTTGGATTAGTACTTATGGGTTATATTTTTTGCATGTGAAATAATGACAGAGTTTTATTTTAGAAATTTACTAATAATTTTTCAAAGAGCTGAGATCCTCCAAAGAAGATAGGATATTAGAAATTACTCAATCTAATATATATATTCATATATTCATATATTCATGTTAATATGTATTCATATATTCATTCTGCAAATAGATGGAAGTGGAGAAAAAAATTACTCATTGTACATTAGAAACTCCCAACTTCCTCAGCTCAGTGACTTTTAAATGGACAAAGACACACTCTGCATGTGAGCATTTTCAATTTCATTGTGACCTCTTTGCTGTACTGTTGACTGAGAGATGAACCAAGAGGTTTGGTATTTTTTTAAAGCACAGAAAACACTGCTACAAGTGGATGGAGACAGTATTTTCCTTCCAAGGAAAGGGGGATACAGAGGGTCAAGCAGAGCTCCCTGTCTCCTGCTCCCCAGTTGGTGGTTAGGATTGATCTTAGTGACCTAGTGACCCCTTCCCCATGGTGTAGCTGCAGGTGGGAATGTCCTGTGAATCTCCTGTCAGGCGTTCCTACAGTGGGACCTTCCCTCATTTACTTGGCGTCCTCTGCTGAGCTGATTCAGCCAGGTCTAGTCAGAAATATCCTAAGCTGTAGCTCTTTCAAACAGTTATTTTTAAACAATTATTTTTAAACAGTTATATGATAGAACAAGCATTAATGTTGGCAGCAATTAAAAATATTTAGACGCTTATGCAAACATGGGCTCACTCTGGCTACTTAATTCCCGTGGAGTCTCTGATGGGAGTAAACACTAGAATTTGGAAGTGGTAACCCTTTTCTGGGGTTAATCTTGGTAATAAAGCACTTGGTTTTGTAGATCTTAGAAATAATAGCTACCATTTATTGCATGTCTGCTCTGTATCAGGCCCTGTCTAAACATTATCTCTGTTTTTCACAGTAACCAGGCAAAGTAGCTATTATTATTCCTGTTCTATGGATGAGGCTCAAAAAAGAGAAATTAGTTTCTCAAAGCCTCATGGCTGCTAAGGTGCTGAGCCTGGAATTCAGAACTTAGTTTTCCATTTCATGGGGCGGCACAATGCCTTTCCTAGAACTCGCGTGGTCAGGATTACCTGTAGGATTTTTAGTGGCAGAAACAGCTTTGCAGATTCCTGTCTGTTCCTTTTGTTTTTGTTGGGGTGATCGGTTGCTCTACATGGCTTGTCTGTTGCTTTCCTCTTTCTTTTTTCTCGTGTCGAAGTGTAAGAGAGAGAAGAAACAGTTGCTTGTGAATTGTGTGTGCTCACGTGGGTGTGTCTGAGAGACAGAAAGGAAGGAGGTTGATGCCGTAAAACTTCCTCTCATACTTTCGTATGCCAACGACTGGGATTGTTGAGCCCCTTGCTTCGACCTGGCTGACTGTGATTAAAACTCGCCTAGACTATAATGCTTCCATATAAATGTCAAAAGTCATTGGCCCAGGAGACTATTAGTTTTCATATTTAAGACTAAGATTTAATGAATTACCCAGTTATACAGCAGTCATGCTGCCTTGAATTCTTAAAAAGTTCAGAACGGAGATTCACAGCACTAAAAATGGTGACAAATTAAATGGTCATTTAGAAAAAGTTCTTCACAAACTCTATAGATGTTTCATACTTTCTCTCTTTCTGCACTTTTTTCTTTTTTACATACCCCACCTCACCCTGCCCTGGCCATGTCTTACTAAGCAGTCTTCTGGGATGAGATTTTAGAATGCTGGAGCAAACACGAGGAAGAGATGTGTCACCGATTAAAATAATGCATAAGACAAAGAGCAGCATGGGCATGTTAGAATAGTGACAGGCAGGCTAAAGAACGGAGGGAAAGGATGCTTGAGGAAAGTGTACGGTGGGACTAAAAAGGCTTTCAAAACTGTGTTTGGAATAAGAGCGATGAGCATGTGCTTGCACAGGGTGGTAAACATTATCTCTGTGGAATTGTGGAGTTTTAGCTAACCATAATATTGTGAATAATATATGTATTATAATAATGTATCTGTTGTTATCTATTATAAAGACAAAAACCAAAAGGAACAATAAACAACCCTACAATAAGGAAAATAAAACTTAATTTAAGATAGCATTTTATGAGTGTAATTCTTCATATCTGAAATACCAGTTAGATTCCATTGTTGTCATTCATTCTAACATTATAAGAATAAGAATTATAATAGTTCCGTGTAGCATATTGTAAGGACATTAAAAGCATCGATGTAGTTTCCAGAATGCGTTGATCAGAGTGGTGAGTGCAGTACCTGGATATCATGTCCTACAAGACATTATGAAAGGAATTAGGAAAGTTTAACCAATGGGAGAGTAAAGGAAGGCATGGCGGCTGCCTTCAAATCCGAAGGTGTTTTCTGAACAAGATAGTTATTTCCATGCCTAGAGATGAAGGAGAAGCAAAGACTTGAAGAAGGTACAAGGAAACAAATTCAGCTTAATACAGGAGAAATTAACAAGTCAGGCTGACCGATGAGAGATTGAGAGGCCTTGGGAAGAAATGACTGTTACCTTACTCCAGTTTGGTAGATAAACTTGGACCTACTTATTTGTATTCTTTAAGGGCCAGTTCCAGTGTTACTGCCTCTCTGACGTCTCTTTCTCTCTGCCAGATGTTTCCTTTCTCATTTGTTTTTGACAGCCCCAGCACCATACACAGTAACGGGGTTATAGTGGGTGACTAGTGAAAGCTGGATGAAAGATGGAGCTGGACAGCAGACCATCTTGGGTTCTCAGATAACAAGGCATCAAACAGCAGAACTAAAAACAACCTATTGCATTTCCTCTACTGTGCTGTTTCTTTATTCCTGCTTTGAGTAGCTAACTCTAGGGGAAAATTTGTTCTAAATTATATGAGAACAAAAAATTTTTAGCCGGTTTTACCTAGGAAAGCATTTATTTCCTGTGATTTGAATTTTTAATCATAGCTATCTCTCACATTTAAGCAAAATAGCTTGGTTCACTGGAGAGTGTTTTAGAATGTTTGGAATGATCACCAGACTATCGTCTTATGAGGATTTTTAGCCAATCATGAAGAAAATCTTTATTTTCAAGTTGGAAGATTTAAAAAAAGAAATAAAGTAAATGAAAATGATGCTATCAAAGTTTTGAAAAATTGTCTTCTTTCCAGTAGCAATAGATTTTGAGATGTAGTAGGTTGAATGTCACTGAGTAATATCCCCCTTTGTTATTGTGTTCGATTTAGGCTGATTCGAAAGTCATTGAGAAGTGGATGGATGGTGTGAAAGACTTCTTAATGAAAGAGCAAGCTGTCCAAGGAGACGCTGAAGCCCTGCAAAGGCAGCTTGACCAATGCTCAGTGAGTTCTGCTGATTTGGGGAATCTGCAATAATAAATAACATGTTCTTCTTTTCCTTTATTGTTGGCTACTGTTATTAACATTGTCAGAATATGACATGACAATAAAAGTAGATAAAATATCTTTCATCAAAAACCTTTTTTTTTTACTTTATAGTTAATAAAAAATGTGTGATTATTTATATTCTATTTTTGGCTATGGTTATAGAATTTTGGATAGAACGAGCAACTTTAGTTCATTAGGAATTGCTATTTTACGTTACGACAGCAACCTCAGTGTCATACTTACCAATTGTATATTGCTCTTATTGTGACACATGGTGAGAATTTAGGAAAAACATATCTAACAAATGGAATTTGCCAGTAATACTACATGCAGTTTATATTTGGTGAAATCACCAGGCTTCTCTAAATTAATTAAAAGTGCTATTTCCTGTTTTTTTTGAGAGTCAAGCATTCCCAGTCTAATTTGGCAGATGGCTGTATGAAGCACCCAGGTGAAATGAACTTCTTAAGGCACAATACTCCTGAAGTAGGTAAAAGTTTTGATTCCCTAGCAGTCTGTTCTTATAACACGCGTGGGGATAAAAGCAGACAAACTGTAATTATGGCATACACTTCTATGGGAATGAACTCAACGAGGGCTTATTTTATGTGTTTAGGAATTTGTTAATGAAATAGAAACAATCGAATCATCGCTGAAAGACATGAAGGAAATAGAGACCAACTTTCGAAGTTGTCCTGTTGCCGGAATCAAAACCCGTGTACAGACAAAACTAGCTGACTACCAAACCCAGCTGGAGAAAATTAGCAAGGAGGTAAGTTTTTCAACTTTACCGTTCGTGGTTCTTAAGAGGTAGATGGATTAAATTGATTAAATTGATTTTATAGCCCAATCACTTTGGAAAACAGTGGTCTAGAACAGGGGTCCCCACCCCCTGGGCCGTGGACCAGTACCGGTCTATGACCTGTTAGGAACTGGGCCACACAGCAGGACGTGAGTGACAGGCAACGAGCGAAGCTTCATCTGTTTTCACAGCTGCTCCCCAGAGCTAGCATCACTGCCTCAGCTCCACCTCAGATCATCAGGCAGTAGATTCTCATAGGAGCACCAGTCATGGTGCCAAAAAGGTTGGGGACCGCTGGTCTAGAATAACTACAGCTTGGGTGGCAGTTTGGGGTAAGAAATAGATAATTTTTTTTATACTAATTGTCCAGTTTGGCTCCTCAGTGGGAACGAGCCGGATGTGTTTAATAAAGAACAAGAAAGGCATTGTAGCTGGAATAGAGTGGAGAGAGGAATTAGTGGGTTGGAGAGGAGTTAATGGTAAGATTTCAGGTCAGAAAGCAGGTGGGGATGGATTGCATATGGCCTTGGAGGCAACAGCTTTGGACTTTATTTCAGGTATAATTTCACACAGAAAGCAGTTTGAGAGTTTTGAGCAGGGAAGTGACATGTGATAAATCTTTTACGATCACTCTGGATTCCATCTGGATAATTTGCTCTGGAAGGCAAGAACAAAAATGGGGAATCTACTTAAGAGGTTATTGCAGTCTTGGAGAGAGAGGATGGCTCCTTGGACCAGGAAGATGGTGGTGGAGGTCATGAGAAATGTGAGGTTTGTAAGTGGAGACGAGAGTCTAGTAATGGATCAGATGTGTGATATAAGAAAACAGTGCACAGTTGAGGACAGGGTAGGATTTTTCAAAATTTTCACTTTATATGAATTGTGGTTCTGTTTACTGAAATAGTAAAGACTCAAGGAGGAGAAGCTTTTGGGGCAGCAGGTGAAATGATTTCCATTCTGGGAGGATTAAGTTCGAGATCCTTGATGGACCAGGAGGAGAAAGCTTTTCTCAGTGCCTGGGGCTGAGGACTGCCCAGGCCAGCCGGAACTGAGAAGCAAGCCTTAGATTTGATGACATGGAGGCTTTCGTAGGCCCTGAGAAAATGATTCCAGTGGAGCGGCGGGGAAGAAAGTCACAGTGGAGAATGTTGAGGAGAGCTTGGAAAATGAGAAACTGGGATAGGTATAACCACTGCAAGGAACTTCTCTATTCAAGGAAGCAGAGAGATGGGGTGGGTGAAGAGACATGGGGATCCAATGAGGTGGTTTATAGGTATTAAGAGGCATTACAGGATATCTGCATACCAAAAAAGAAAGGCTTCACCTAGAAGGAGAAAATAATGATGCAGAAGAGATTGCGAGAAGATAATTTCTGAAGTGGAGCCTGTGCTGATTATGTGAGAGGGGATGAGCTACACTCTCTAAGTGAAAGAGTGGAGTCAGGTGGTTTCTCCGTGGTAATGGAAGGGGAGGCACTTATGGGTCCAGTGCGAATATGATGTCGTTCTCTTCTGATGGCTTCTATTTGGTTAGTAAAACAATAGCGAGGTTACATATAGCCACAGTGAGTGAGGAAGGGGTGAAAAATGAGAGGAGAAAATGGGAAATGCAGGAACACGTCAGACAGTCCCTGGATAGTACCTGTCTCTTAACGCAATGTTTTTTGATTAATGTTTATATAGGAAAAGTATACGTTTTCATCTTTAAGTATTTTCTTTTCATCGTTCCCCCCTAAATACCTTATTTTGAATACATTTAAACTTAAATAAAAGGTGAAATAATGGTACAGGGAACAGCCCTATACCCATTCCGAAATTGGCCAGTTGTTACTGTTTTTCTGTGTTTGCTTTCTTGCTCTCTACCCTGCTCTCCTTACATACATACATATATACTGTTTGTTTTTTTTTAGCTAAAAATGTACTTTCAACAGGAAGTTGAAAATATAACACTCAGCTCTCAAATACTTTAGCATGCTTCTCATCTGAATGAAGACACGCTTCCACAAAAAGCACCATACCATTACTACACTTCAGAAAGTATTTATAACATTATCTAATAATTGAGCCAAATTCAAATTTCTCTAAATGCGCTATGCTGTAATCTAATGACATGTGCTCGATTCGGGGGTTTGAGGAAGTAAATAGGGGAAATGGTTTGGAAGTGGAACTGAGGAGCAAGGAAAGTGATAGGTAGATGGACAGACAGACATAGATAAAAATATGTGTCTGTATGTATGTATGTATGTATGGAACACACATGTAACACCATAGAATTAATTGTGAATTATTACTGATTCAGAGTATGGGAATAAATGCATGGGACATTTTTAAGTGTCTGCAGCAAGGAGGCAAACGTGTTTTCTAATTATCTAGAGCTGTTTCAGTTTATTGTATTTCATTGAGTAGTAAAAAGGTTGAAGAAGTTTCAGACAAACATAATGCTACCAAATTTTTATTTTGCTAAGAAAGGACGATATATAAAACCCAATCAACCAACAGTCTATCTCAGCTATTATTTCCATGAAATCATGAATGAAAAACATTTTAATGCCAAAAAATATTTAGTATATAACTTAAGGATAATTAAGTATAATTCTGAGCTTTGCTTTTTCGAAAGTTTGCTATAGTTTCTTTATTTTTCTCATTTCTCTATGGATCCATGAAAACGATATAACTAACTAGTGTCCAGAAACTACTAGTGAAGAGAATTTTCTGGAAGTTGGGCCCAAGGAATTTGTGTACATGTCTGTATTTGTATATGTATATTTTTATTTATTTTTATTTTTG
>NW_006438088.1:3977500-3986794 GCF_000325575.1 Pteropus alecto | reverse complement strand
ATAACTCACAAAGTGATCACCCCACTATATCACGTACCCCTTTTCCCCTTTCATATTTATTACAACATTGTTGACTATTTTTCTTATGCTACACTTTATATCTCCATGACTATTTTGTAACTACTCATTTGTACTTAATCCTTTGACTCTTTCCACCATCCTCCCAATTCCCTCCCGTCTAGTAGCCCTCAAAATATTCTCTATATCTATGATTTTGTTTCTGTTGTTGTTGTTGTTTATTTTGTTCTTTAGATTCCACATGTATGTGAAATCATGCGGTATTTGTCTTTCTCTATCTGACGTACTCCATTCAGCATAGTACCCTCTAGGTCCATCATGCAATATCTTTTTCCATCTCCTTCCTTTGAGTCTGAAGTGAGTCTCTTGTAGGCAGCATATGTAGGAGTCTTGTTTTCTTATCCATTCAGCCACCCTATCTTTTGGTTGGAACAATTAATTCTTTTCCATTTGAGTTACCTGTTGATGGGAATGTAGTTATTACTATTCTTTATTCATATTGATACATATTTTTTCTTCTTAAAGAAGTTTCTCCAACAATTCTATAATACTAGCTAAAAAGTGATATTAATGGAGGATCCTATTAAAAGGGAGAAAATGGACATTTTGGTTCCTTTCAGGATTTTTTCCCCATAATAAACAGTGCTACAGTAAATTTCTTTGAAATATATGCTCTTCTCTAGGTTAGATTTCTTTATTTGGGATTACTGTGTCAAAAGTTATGCATTTTCAAAATTATAATAGATATTTCCAGATTAGATTAATATCCAAAATGTGATATAGAATCCTACTTATAATTGTTTTTTATTATTGCTTATATTTTACATTATTAGCACAAAATATATAAAGGCTTTTATCTAAATTTTAAAACAAGACTCTTTGTGGTGAGTTACCACCGTGTCTTTAGCTATTAGAAACTAGAATTTGACATTTACTGTATTAACATTTGTTTATTTGGGTAAATGGCTTTTCTTTTCTAGATTGTTATTCAAAAAAATAGGTTGTCTGAAAGTCAAGAAAAAGCGGTAAACCTGAAGAAAGACTTGGCAGAGATGCAGGAATGGATGACACAGGCGGAGGAAGAATACTTGGAGAAAGATTTCGAATACAAGTCACCAGAAGAACTTGAGAATGCCGTGGAGGAAATGAAGGTAAGGCTGAGACAGTCAGTGTCTACAGGCTTCCTATGTCCCCTCCTCCCTTTAAAATCCATTCAACGGTCAATCGTCCTGCTGTAAAGCGTTATATGTACAGTTGACTCTTCAATGACACAGATTTGAACTGTGTGGGTCCACTTATACATGGACTTTTTTCAATAAATACTATAAATATATTTCTCTCCCTTATGATTTTCTTAATAACATTTCCTTTCTCTAGTTTACTTATACAGTATAGAAAATATATAACAAAATTGTGTTAATTGACTTTATGTTATTGATAAGGCTTCCAGTTGATGGTAGGCTATTAGGAGTTAAGTTTTTGAGGAGTCAAAAGCTATTCGTGGATTTTGAGTGCTTGGGGGTGGGTCAGCACCCCAAAGTCCTGTGTTGTTCAAGGGTCATTCCTTTCTCTAGTTTACTTATACAGTATAGAAAACATATAACATATTTGTGTTAATTGACTTTATGTTATTGATAAGGCTTCCAGTTGATGGTAGGCTATTAGGAGTTAAGTTTTTGAGGAGTCAAAAGCTATTCGTGGATTTTGAGTGCTTGGGGGTGGGTCAGCACCCCAAAGTCCTGTGTTGTTCAAGGGTCAGCTGTACATTTCATCTTTGATTGTAGCATTCCAACTTAAAAAAAAAAAAAAAAACCTGGGGGTAGGTGCGCATGATATGATTTTTGCATGTTGAGAATCAAAAAGGATCAAGACATCACCTTTTGGAATTAATAATCAGATGAGTTGAGTCCATGAAGGCCCTTGAGACGTTTTATTTCATTAGAACCTTGAGGAACCACAGAGACCGAGTCAAAAAAGTAGTGGCATCAGACACATTCACAGTCTTGTTCAAATATCACCTCTATTTCTAAAAACTTTCAGGAAGAATTATTTCATTAGGAACAACCGAGACTTCCCAATTTGGTTGGGGCTTATCCTTGATTCGTCAATTAGTTCCAGTTAGTTTTTCCAGTTAGTACATGGGACACACATGATTATAAAAATTTTGATAGAGCAGGTAAGGGTAGCAGTAGGAATGCTGTTGGGGTCACAGGACGTATTTCCAGTGAACTTATATTCCTATGTCAATAGCACTGAATGATCTCTTTTTTAAATATAATAAAAGAAGTAGGCATCATTCCTAAATTTCTAAGACTGCTTCGAGGCTCCTTTAGTGTTCAAGCCAAAGAAGATAGGATAAAGGGCTAATTTTAAAAATAAGATTGAGCAACACATTAATGTTTTATGCTGAAGTTTATACTTGTCTAAAAGTATAACTAAAGCAAAAAATCTCTGTGCAGCTATTTTATAAAAGGATTATATTTCATCAATGCATTATTGTATATGAGTAAAAGTAAACATAATAAGGAATTTTTACTGTAGTTGTAATATTTTCATTGAAACATCTTTTTTAGTATAGCTTTTTCGGAAAGCTTTAAAACTATTTAGTAATAAGGTATTTTAAAGATAGCCTACCATGTAAGAACCATCTTATTTCATTTGTTCTTTTCCTTTACACTATTGGCTTTTGTAGTTTTGTGGTTTCTTCAAGTCACTAGAGATGAGAGTTTAGAAGAATAAAATTAAAACTCTTAATTGGGCAACATTCTATTTATTTTTCTTCTTCCAAACAACCATTAGGATTTAAAAAAAACCCACTACACTTTATTATTTTATCTAACCTGGGGAGTTTAAAACTATTTAGCAGTAAAGAAAATTAAAAGAGAAAATGAAACTCTGTTTTTGGTTGATTTTTCCTGAAAGTGAGACTATTCTAAGCAAGGAGTGAGAGTCAGGAAAGAAGCTATTTCTAGATCCGATCTTTCTAGTATAAATTTATCACCCTTGAAAAGCTGTCAATTATTGGCAGGGTAGATATACCTATGTTACAGCAGAAAAAAAAATGTTTGAATAATTTTAAAGGATACCTCCACCACAGTGCATTTCAATTTTTTCCAAACTTCATTTCCATCTAATATGCTCAGACCTCTAGTGGTTAATTAAAATTAATTGAAAATCGTGGGCCCAGACGTTAAAAGTACTTGATGTCAGTAAGCATAACTTAGGATAACTTAGGTGATAACATTGCTTGTTATTAAATGAAAATGTTTGTGTGGGATTGTGTACATTGGGACCTCTCATGAGCAAGATTTTATAGTTAGCATTTTTATTTCAAAAGCACTCTCTTCAGTGATTACCTAAATAGCGTTTCAAATTAGTTACAATCGTGTAAACATTTTCATTTTGGTTTATTTAAAAAAAAAAGGAAAGAAATTGCTTACCAAGAAAAGGAGACAATTTTCAAGTTCATCTTTTCTTGGAACAGAGGGCGAAAGAGGATGTGTTGCAGAAGGAGGTGAGAGTGAAGATTCTCAAGGACAACATCAAGTTACTGGCTGCAAAAGCGCCCTCTGGTGGCCAGGAGTTGACATCGGCGCTGAATGTCGTGCTGGAGAACTACCAACTTCTTTGCAATAGAGTTCGAGGGAAGTGCCACACATTAGAGGTACGGTATTTTTTCAGCGATGCATTTCTGAAATTCAGATTCCGTAGTGTATGGGAAAAAAATCCCTCCAGTTTTCTTTTTAAATCCTGGATCATAAAGGACAAGTAGTTCTTGGATAATAGGTTGATAAAATGAAACAAAAAAATTAGGAGACCAAGATCTGCCCTTAATTAGTGGAAGGTTTTTGGGAAAGACATTTAATATCTTTAGACATTTTTTTTAATGTGAGATCAAGGTTGCCATATCAAAGATGGTCTTTAGGGTTAATTCCAGTCCTAAAATTCTAGAACAATATACTGCGAGCATCTCTTTTGCTTTGCCTGGTTAGTACAGAGAGATGAATTGAAGTTATTTAGAGTAGTGTCTAAAGTTAGAGTCGTCTGAAGTTAGAGTCCAGGCTCTTGGGTTTAAGATGTAGATGATGCCATGAGTTTTTTTTTTTTAAATAAAATTAAGTTTTTGCTTGTTGATTTTTATATTCATGTGACTTTTGTTATATCTTATTGCAAAAAATTAAGAAGCATTTTAATTTATAAAAATTTAATTTAAATTCAGTTCAACCTAAAACAAATAATTGTATTGTGGTAAATCCTAAAATAATAAACAACCACAACTATAATATTTAAACTAATTCACTCATTACTTATTTGTTCTGAATTTATTTTGTGCTAAGAAAAATATGGATAACTGAGACTAGTTAATAAGAAAGCTACAACTCAAAATCACATTCTTTAATATTAATATATTCTCTAACAGAAAACACCTGAGGTTAATCATTTGAGAAATTAAAACGATGTAACCATAAGATATTATATTATGCATGCCTGATTTTGACTCTTGGTGAATGATCTTGGAACTGAACTTTACTACAGTCTTATCCATTTTTTCTTCTCCGTCATAACCACCCTTGATTTTGCCCTTTTTTCTTTTCCAATTTCTTTATAGCCAAATAACAATTCGTAATATGTTTACATCATGAATGGGGTCCCTGAATTATCCCGAGCTAACAAAAGACCGTGATGTATTCTGTGTCATTTCTTCAAGCTGCCCAAAGGTGACAATTTGAGAGGGAGGAATGAAATAAATATTTCGAGGGTTTGGAAGTGATTCTTTGAGAATCACTTTTAGAATGACTTTTAGAATTACTTTGGAATTAGTTTGAGAGAAAAGAAGGAAAAATGCAAGAAAAAGATGATATAGATAAAAGAGAAAAGATGAAGCCTTGATATCTTTGAAATGGGAAATGAAATGGAAATTCTTTTAAAATTATAGCAGAGATTACCAAGGGATCTTGGGCAGAAATAGCCCAAGTTTCTAAATTAGAGTAAAAAGCTTTTCTTCAGAAAAGTCCAATTTTATTATCTTATAACTTTTAGACTCCTTTAAAATGTTTTAAATCATGAAATATTTTAGACTTAGAGAAGAGTAGAGATAATACTACTAACACCTACATACAGATCTTTCAGATATAACTAATGTTAACTTTTTACCATATTTTCCCAGATCTTGTTTTTAAAATACAATAAATTAGTATCACAGAACCTGTTTCCTTCTTTTCCATCTCATATCATCTCTTGATCCCGGTCTCGAAGTAATTATTATCTGGAAGTTGGTATATATTCTACCCCACCATGTTTTTGTATTTTTAATGTATACACTTGTGTTTCAGTTATCAATTGCTACGAAATAAACCTCACCAAAACATAGTGGCTTACAAAAACAAGCATTTGTTATTTCTCATGATTCCGTGGGTCGATTTGGATCAGCTGGGTGGCTCTTCTGCTCCATGAATAGCTCACTTAGGTAGCTGCAGTCAACTGGGAACTTAGCAGGGACACTCATGATGGCCTCTCATCCTCCGGGTCTCTTTTCGACGTGGCCTCAGTTTTACAGCTTCTCTACAACCTGGCAGCTGGCCTTTAAGGAGAAATCAGGAGCTGTCAGTTCTCTTAGAGGCTAGGTCTGCAGTTGGGCACAGCGTCAGCTCAGTAGCATTCTTTTGGTCTAAGCACGTCACAAGGCCAGTCCACATTCTAGAGAAGGAGAAATCAATTTCACCACTTAATGGGAGTAGTGGCAAAAAATTTGTGGCCACCGTTAATCTACTGTCGTTCACTCTCTGGTCATTAATTAGTGACATTTCTCCCCCTGCAAAATGCATTTACACTCTCCCATGGACTCCCAAAGTCTTATCCAGCACAGCAGCAAACTTGAAATCCAGTGTCAGATGCAAATGTGGCTCCTTGGAGCTGTTTCTTCAGGTGTAGGTGCTCGGGTGTGGCACCTCTTGATCTGATGACCTGGGCACTAAAAAGATAAGTTGCCTGCCCCCCTTGCACCCAACATACACTGATGAAACAGGCATATGAAAACTTCAGCAATAATTCCCATTCAGAAAATTTGGGGCAGTGGAAGGCAGTCACTGGTGGTAATAGTGACTCTGAAATTTAATAACAGTTAGTTCTGAAATCTAGCCAGACATGTGTCGTCAGGGCCCCTTACTCCAGGAGCTGGGACTATTGATTGATTAGGGACCAGTTCTGCTTCTTGGGACTGCTTCTCTGAGAGCCATCCTTTTATGCCTATGAGGTAGGGCTCTGCTTGCAGCCAAATCGATTTCTCAGTCTGCTTTCCCCGCTTAGAAATTTGAGTGACCAGATGCGTCTTTTCTCTTTTAGTCTCATTCACAGGTTGGCAAATTACAGCCTGAGGATCAAATCTGGTTTGTAGTCTCTTTCTGTATTGCCCGTGAGCTAAAAATAGTTTGTATATTTTTAATTTCTAAAGAGTTGGTAAAGACAAAACAAAATACATACAAAATAAGCAAAGGACAATCTGTGGCAGAGACCAGATGTAGCTTGTGAAATTTAAAATATTTACTATCTGGCCTTTTATAGAAAAATGTGCTGAACTCTGGCCTGGTTAGCATACCTCATATGGATCACAGGCTAGAATGGGCCTTCTCTCATTTGGGGGTCTGAAAGAGAACCAACCCAGGAGGCTCCATGCTGAACTCTTTCTCCTAAACTTATCCATCAAATAAGCTCCTTTTGTATAGGGAAGGGGCTTTTCCTTCTATAATTCTTCTCCTAGAAAGTGGGGAATATAAATTCATTTTTCCTCCCAACCCCCTGAAACTCCTCATAGGAATGGGGAATAAGTGATTGCAGCTAATACAGTGAGTATAGTGTAACTCCATTTTGGGTAAAAGGTGGGTCTCTGCATATATAGATACATTCATATAAATTCAGAAAAAAGTTGGAAAGAGTATACATCCATTAGTTCTGAGTTGGAATAGGATGGACTCTAGGCAATTCCAAGTTGCTATACAATTTTCAAAAGTGTTATAATTATGAGCACTTTTACCCTTCTATATAGAAAACAGACAAATAATATTTCCCCCCTGGTTGCTTCTACCAATTATATAATTTTATTTTTGACATTTAAGTAGATCTTTGGAATTTATTTTCATAGAAAGAGTAAGGCAGCTCATTCCTCTTTGCCCCCACCTTCCTCCACTTGGTCTAATGTAATTTATTGAAGAATTCGATCTTATTTTACTTACTCAGAATTCCAACTTCATTAGTTTTTAAATCCTCAAATATACTCATATCTAAATGAAATGGTTATTGATCAGGGAGAATGAGTAACACTAGAGATACATGCATCTCTAAATGACTCCTTATCCCATTTAACTTTTTTCTTGCCTACTTTAGGAGGTCTGGTCTTGTTGGATTGAACTGCTTCACTATTTGGATCTAGAAACTTCCTGGCTCAACACTCTGGAAGAGCGAATGAAGAGCACAGAGGCCCTGCCTGAGAAGGCAGATGCTGTCAACGAAGCTCTGGAGGTGGTGGATATTTCTTCTTGTTGTGGTGAATGAGTTTTAAAATGAGGAACATAATGCCTTATGCCAGCAAGTGCATTTGCTCCCTCAGTAGTTTTCAATGTAGCTTTCATTGTCTTCCATTGCCTGAAGTATTTACACAATCATGCATATTTAGATTATTGGGTGACCCGCTAACTTAGTCTTCGAGGTGGTTAGTTGTTTGCTAATTAGTATCTTTTAGACATTATAAAGCACTCTAGTGATTTTCCAGTTGGTTTTTACCAGTCCCTGGATAAAACTCCCTTGATATGTTATTAGGACAACTGCTTTCTTGTTTCTTCATAAAGTGATTTTCGTTCCTTAGATGTGGCAATGACTGTGTTTGCAGTGGCTCCTCCGTTATCTTCAGATGTGAAAAGTTGGAGGACAGGTTGGAGAGGGCAGAATTAGAGGTGTAGGATCCTGTCCTAGGAGCTTGTCCCCAGGCCTGGATCTGAGCTCCTTAAAGCCAAGAAATGTACCTGGTTTTTCTTTGTTCCTTAGTTATCAACACATCGTGTGGCACATGATGACTTAATAACTGCTTCTTAAATAGATAAAAATGTGAAGAGAATAGATTTGCTTTTGTTTGTTTTGTTTTGTTTTTAAAGGGGAGGAACAGAGTAGATATGCTTTTAAAATTGTAGGCACATGATGTGGTAATTAAGAAGATGACTGAATTGAAGATCAGAAATAAGACAAATGTACCTAAACTCCAGGAGCCAGATGCTCTGCTGGAGGAAAGATGTCATTTCTCAAATAATATAGCAGAGTGAGAGATTGAGAGCATTAAAAAAATGTGAAAGCTTATTTTAAAAATACTTATTTTCTTAACGTGAGAGTTGAAACGTGCATTCTAGAAATTTGGAAAATGGAGAAAAGTATAAAGCAAACTCTAAGATAAACAATTTCTTCTTAAACATTATTTTTTAATATATATATGCTAGAAGGTAATATATTAGAGTAACGAGATGAAAAGTTTTGGAATCGTAAGGTCTTTGGAGCCAAATTGGAGTCTTGGTTCTTTTTACTGTGTATATATAGGCAAATTATTTAATCTTTCTCAACTTCAGTTTTCCCATCTGTAACATGGGAATAATATTTAGCTTTGTGATTAGGTTTATGTATATATAAAGTATGTGCATGAAACAGTGCCTAGTATATGTTATAGAAAAATGAGTGTCTGTTTCTAGTAATATAATCAATAACAGTCTGAGATAATTCTGCTTGTATGGTATTGTTTTCTGCTTTTAAACTTTGTAATATACCATGAACATTTTCCCATATAATTAATAATTATTGAAATTATTTTATGGAGTTACAGTATAATATCATCATTCATGCTGAGTTCTTAATTTTATGTATTTTTTTTAATACCATGATGGATATTTTTGTGAATTAATCATATCTGATCTTGTTCCTTAGGTAGATTTCTAGAAAATGGAATTATTTTTTTTAAAAAATGGACATTTTTAGGGTCCTTGATACATTTTGCCTCAGTAAATGCATTATTTTTTTTCCCCTGTCCCCATCCAGTCTCTAGAATCTGTTTTGCGACATCCAGCGGATAATCGTACCCAGATTCGGGAACTTGGCCAGACTCTGATTGATGGGGGGATCCTGGATGATATCATCAGTGAGAAACTGGAGGCTTTCAACAGTAGATATGAAGAACTGAGTCACCTGGTGAGAACTGGGACAGGAGTGAGTGTTTGTTAGGTGTTTGTGATAGGGAGCTGACCT
>NW_006438088.1:3926874-3977317 GCF_000325575.1 Pteropus alecto | reverse complement strand
CTGGACTCTTTTAGATACTTATCTGGAATACGTCCCAACATGCGTGTTCATGTCAGTAAGGAGAGAAAGGAGATCGTTCTTTTACAGGAGGGTTGGGTAGACATTAGATGCTTTCGAGTATGTATTAAATAATAACCTGATGTTTAGTTCATGAACAGAAACAAACTTAATTCAAAAGTGCAGAAAATAGTGGTTCAGCATACACGGGCATCTGTAGAACTTGTCTTAGACTTTGGAAAAAAGAGATTTATATGTTTACACTGCCGATACACAGTCTTGTTATATTTTATATTCTTATCGATAGGTTTATTGCTATTTCTTAAAAACACCCTAATTTTATAATAAATCTCAATTTTTTATTCTGTTTAATATATTAATTAGGAAATCTTAACATTTTTATATATTGTCATTGTATATAGAGAGAAGTAAAAATTAGTAATTCACCGCAAGATATATAAGATTCTAGAAGGACCTTTTTACTGTTAACATTGCTATTTCTTTATACTGTGGGCCTATATCTTGAACTAGTGCTTCTATTTCTTTTCTTGGTAGCCAGACATATGGGTTTTCTTCTATTTGGCTGTTTATATTTGTACTGAGTGACTAATGGTTCAATTTTCTCCCCTATGTAGGCAGAGAGCAAGCAAATTTCTTTGGAAAAGCAACTCCAGGTCCTGCGGGAGACTGATCACATGCTTCAGGTCTTGCAGGAGAGCTTAGGGGAGCTGGACAAGCAGCTCACAACATACTTGACTGATAGGATAGATGCCTTCCAAGTTCCACAAGAAGCTCAGGTACTGTCGTGGATTTGTAGTGATTGAGTTGTAAGAAGAGCATTTGTTATATGCCTCCTCACTTGCAAGAGAACCAGCCCCTTCTCCCATCGCAAACCAATAGTCAGTGAGAAAGGCTGACCTTAATCCTGGGGCAGCATGTGGGTTTTGGGGTTCTCTTGGTCTTTATGTGAGACCTGGATAGATGGCCACCATTTAAAAATTATTTAGTGTTCTTAGCTATGCAGTTGGGAAAATTCCTTCTTTATAAATAAGGGGTGAACATTAGAAATGACAAATGCAAAGGCAGTTCGTACACAGCACACAGGCATCCAATACTGGTGGACCATATTATTATTATTATACTGTACTACTGTACTGCAAACTTAAAGCTTGTATAGGGGTCAGCATATTCTTATGTATTGTACGTCTATATGGAACTTAAAAAGAAAGTCATTCTTTCTCCCTTCTCATCTCTTTCGTAGAAAATCCAAGCAGAAATCTCAGCCCACGAACTCACTCTAGAGGAGCTGAGAAGAAATACACGTTCTCAGCCTCCACCTTCCCCAGAAGGCAGGACTGTCAGAGGAGGAAGTCAGATGGATGTGCTGCAGGTGAAGAGGCAGAGCTGCTTCCTTTTTCTTTTCAATGTGTTGGGCACAAAAAGAAAATGAGGAGAAGCTGCTTACTTGGACGACCTTGGTCTTCTTTATGATGTAAACAGTGGGATGGGAGTGTGAATGGAAGGCACTTTGCATCCCGGTCAGGGCAGTAGAAAGAAATCATTGCATGGGTGGAAAACACTGGATCTGATATTTATAGTTGAGCTGAGAAGGGATAGTAAGCTAGATTTAGAAGTTAACTTTCTGTCATCTTTTCCCTTGGTGCAGAGCCCCTGTCGGTTCTGGTGTGGCTGATACACTGGGCCACACTGGGCCGGCCGAGGGCATGGGTTACAGCACCTCTTAGTCCCTTAAAGGTGGGTGTGAGATTGACTTTCACTCTGGGCTCACGATGAAGCGCATTTTGAGTTCTAGGTTTCGGACTATATTTTTTTGAACGAGTGAGAAAATTCATGATGTTTTAATTCCGGCAAAGGCAGCTTAGCTTTTTAGTTAGTACATTGAGTGTCAAGTAATTCATGACCCTCAGGTGATCAGGTAACCTCACTGAGTTCCTTTAAGGAATGTTTTTATTGGTGTTTTATTTTACAGCTTTTTAGTAGGGGTTTACTGATACCATCTGCAGAGAGAGTATTATTGTGCTCTGAATTGCTTATTTTTTCTTATTTCTCCAAACAGAGGAAACTTCGAGAGGTGTCCACAAAATTCCAGCTTTTCCAGAAGCCCGCTAACTTCGAGCAGCGAATGCTTGACTGCAAGCGTGTTCTGGATGGTGTGAAAGCAGAACTTCATGTTCTGAACGTGAAGGACGTGGACCCTGATGTCATCCAGACCCACCTGGACAAGTGCATGGTGAGGCCACTGACTGGTGAATGTGTCCAGTGGGTTTTCCAGCAGTTAACGTGGCTACATCTAGTGTTTGCATACATGATTTGTTCAGTAATTATTTGTCTACAGTGTGCTAAGAATAGGGATCAATGATGAAAAACAGGTTAAAAAATAAGAAGTGTGGTCCTTTCTTCCAAGGAATTTAGAAGAGATAGGACGGATAGCTAGGAGAGAATAAAATCAACTATTACAGGGTAACCAGATAAGGAAATTGCATAGACAAGTATATAACATGATTAAAAAACAAAGAAAACACATCTTAATCACAATGTGAAGTTACAAAGAGTCATGCTTTGGCAGAATGTGACTAATCTTTTAAAGGATAAATTTGAGTTAGCCAAAGGAACCATACTTAGAATGGATGTTAGAAATGTTATGGTGTAAAAAATCATTCTTAAGGAAAGTAAAATTTAAAATTTTAATTTACAAAGTTTAAGCCTAAAATATGAAAGAAGAAATTAGAATAGCTATCACGAATATTATTGCAAAAAAAAAAAAAATCATTCTCTAGGAAAATTATTTTTAAATCAAAGCTGAAACCTACGATGTGAAAGAAGAAATTATTTATAAGGCCTTATTACTATTGTAGTCTTGAACTTTAAAATCCAGTTGTATAGACATTAAAAAATAATGTGGCTAAGCATACACAACCTTAGAATTAGTGTTCTGCTTGAGAAGGATTATGAAGAAGTTAAAGATGACACTTGTTAAGACAAGAAAAGTCTGGGATGAATTCTTTGTGCTTTCCCAAACTGTAATCTCCACGTACCTGTTATGTACCAAAGGCCATTTGATTACTCAAAAGCTGGAATGGGTAGAAGAATGAACAAATAGGATAAATTTTTATATGTATGTGTGTGCGTACCCATGCATGCATGTGCTCATGAATATATTAAAATATTTATTTACTGAGATATAGCAGTCAGCAAAGCAAGCACCATCCTGGACCTTGTATAACTTGGTCCGGTGGTCTTTTATTATGTGACAGAGCCACAATAGATGTTTCAGGTCAGGATCACTATGAATGAAGATGAGAACCTGTACAAAATAAAGCTTTTTTTGATTTTAGGTAACTGGGGTGAGGGCAGCTCTGAATTTGACTTGCATATCCCCGATTTCTTATAGTTATATCCATCTTAATATATTGAGTTGTCATGTATCTCTTCATTATATAAGAAATAACGGGCTGATGATGGTAGACTTGGTACTTCAGAGAACTGTAAGAAAAAAAACATTAATACTTCCAACAGCCAGAAATAAAGCCAGCGTTGGCTTTTTTTAGTAATAGCATTTAGGATTTTTTAAAATGTAATTTTAAAAAGGATACACATTCAATTTTTATCCTAATATTTTCCCATTTTATGTAAGAGAAATGTTTATAAAATTTCATAAACTTTTAAAATAAGCCTCTGAGTTTTTTTTTTTAAACAAGTATAATTTCTATTTGTTTATTTTCTTTTCTGATTTAAAAAAATTATTATAACCTTGTTTCATTTTACTCATCCTTCCAATCCAAATCTGAGGAAGATAAAGCCCTCTGATCTCCACAGTAGCTGTCCATCTGTATCAGCTGCGCTCCGCAGTCATTCCAGTTAGCAGGTTTTCATTACGATGGGTAATATTTGTCTTGCTTTATTTTTAAGAAACTCTATAAAACTTTAAGTGAAGTAAAGCTTGAAGTGGAGACCGTCATCAAAACAGGAAGGCACATTGTCCAGAAACAGCAAACTGACAACCCCAAGGGGATGGATGAGCAGCTGACTTCTCTGAAGGTCCTCTACAATGACCTGGGTGCCCAGGTGAGGACAGCAACCTGTTAAATTTTATGACATTAGCAGTATATGTTTTTAGTTATTTCAATAATTTTTATTATATTTCTTTAAATACATATGTTAATATTACAATGATTACTAGTTGTATCGAAATTTCTTTTTAACGTTTAATCCAGATTCATTTTATATTGTCAACAACTACCGACATTTAAGAAACTATTCTAAGGAAACTTTGAGAATTATAGTCCCTGTTCAAACTCAAGTTATTGGTCCTTGGATATTTAAATGGAATAGTCTACCGAGAATGTTAAAACATCAGGACTGTAATAAATACTAGACAACTGGAAGGTCACATTAATCTAACAGGATTTAAAATCCTTTCAAGAAATATCTGTAAATTGAACATTTTAGTGAATTCATGGGGACGTTGTTGTGTCATTTACTATGAGTGACCGACTGCATCCAGCAGGCTTAATGTCTTCTCTCATTGAGCGTCTCTGCCTTGAAACCAGAGAAGCCTTGGCAATACTGAAAAGCTGTGTTAGATAATATTTTAGATGCTTCTTGGGTTATTAAGTAATAACTAAGTTTCTACAAGAGCCCAGAGAAAAATAACTGAAATGTTGTTATCACTTTCAAATCAGTAAGGATGAGTAGTCCATACATTTCCTGGGCAATTTCGACCTCACTTCTCTAAGATAAAGTTGTTGATTTTATATCTTTTTGATACATTGTACCACTGGAACACATATCTTAGAGTTTCTTTTTGGTATTAAAGAGCTGAAGTTACTTGCGACATATAATTATATTTATTCATTGGGCATTTTATGGATGGGGATGGTGTCGCTGGTTACCAATTCTCTAATTGTTACTGGAGTTTTAAAGTCATTTTCTCATTCAGCACAGTTGGAACTTCAGTATACGTCAGGAGTTAAAGGCAGTGGAGATACAGTGGTGAGCAAAAACAGATGATCTCTTTGCCTAGTGCAACGTAGGGTACTGAAGGAAGAAAACAGTCAAGTAGTTACACAAAGTAATGTCAGATGCCGTCTGAAGTGTTACAAAGGAATGAACGTGGTGCTGGAAGTGTGTATGTTATAGGGGGATTGACCCCGTCTGGGGTTAGGAAAGCTTCCCCGAGGAGGTGGTGTGTAAATCGAGTTCTGAAGGCTGAGTAAGCATCGCTGGGGTGGAACAGTGGAGGAGCTTTCGAGGCTGACGGAATGGCATGCGTGAAGTGAAGCTCCTGTGGCAGGAGGCGGCATGATGTGTTAGTTGGGCTGAAGGAGAGACAGAAAGTGTGGAGAATATGGTGTTGGGCAGATGGATGAGACCAGGCCACACCAGTGTCTTAGAGTTTGTGGTAAAGATTTAAATCTCTGTTCTAAGAGCGATAAGCAGTTATTGCAAGGTTTAAGCAGAGAGATGATGTGCTCAGATATGTGTTTTTTTTAAAGATCACTCACTGAGGTTAGAAGGATGAATTGGAGAGAGGCAGGAATGGATGTGAGAAGACCACTTAGAAAGTCATAGTCATGCTCTTAGTGAAACACAGTGGTGACTTGGACTGGGGCGGAACGGTGGAGCTGGTGTGAGCTGATTGATTTTAGGTGTATTTAAGAAGTGAAATGAGTGGGATTGGATGGCTTAGATGTGGGGGTCCAGGTGAGGGAGAGTCTAGGTGGGTTTTTGGCTTGATTGTGTGGAATATCATGGCTCCACCTCTGGGATAAGGTGATGGAAGGAAAGGCAGAAACATGGGGAAATCATAAGCAAGTATTGGACATGTTGAAATTTTAAGTACCGGTGAGGGAATTAATTGGATATATCATGTATTCATGAAGTTATAAAAGTCTGGAGAATATATTTGGGCTAAATTTTATGAGTCATCTGCATATAGGTGGTAAAATTTTCAGTGATGGTACAATTATCTAGGCTGGTAGAGGACATAATGAGAAAAGAAAAAGGCCTGGACCAAGAATTACATCATTCAGTAAGAAATTTGGTGTAAGATGAACTTGCAAAAGAGACTAAAGTGTATACACACACACATTTTACCATTCATCCATCAGTGATCACTGAGGTTGCTTCCATGCCTTGGCTATTGTGAATAATGCTTCAGTGAACATGAGAGTTCGGATATGTCTTTGAGATACGGGTTCCATTTCCTTTGGATTGATACCCAGCAGTAGGATTGCTAGATTAAATGGTAGTTCTATTTTCAATTTTTTGAGGAACCTCCATACTGTTTTCCATAATAGTATACTTGAAATCTGCAAGAGAGTGGATTTTAAGTGTTCTCACCACTAAATAGGTAACTATATGAGATGATGGACATGTTAATTAACTTGATTGTGGTGTTTCACTATGTATGCATACGTAAAATTATCACATTGTATACCTTAAAATAAAATTGTGAATATATATCATTGTATATCATATTGTATATCACAGTATGAAAAAAATCATGTTGCTTATAATATACATACATGAAACTACAGTAAGTAGTAAGAGGTGGTAGCATATCAGGAGAGCACTAGGTCTGGGAAGCCAGGATTAGAGGATTTTTGAGAATGAGTATAGGCAACTGTTTGAGTATTATCAAGTTAAATATGACATCCACTTAAAATTTTCCATTAGATCTGTTGCCATTAGAGTCATTATTGAACTTAGCAAAGAATTTCTGTGGGGCGATGGAGGTAGAGCCCAGAATGGCATGGCTTGAAGTATGTGTGGGAGATAACAAAATGGTCGTGGATGTTTGTATGGGAAAGGTAAGAGAGAGGAAGGTCTTTAGGGAATTTGGGGCCAAAGAAGGCTGTGTGTGTGTGTGTGTGTGTGTGTGTGTGTGCGCGCGCACGCGCGTGTATGCGCACATGTGCATGTGTAAGGGAGACAAGTATATTTCATACCTGATGAGAATGATCCTATTGAGAGGCAATGGTTGAATATCCAAGAGATAGAAGGGATAATGGTTAGGTAAAAGATTTATAACTCGATGCTGCCTAATCTAATATGCAGTATATCTTAAAATGTATTGATTAGATTGAGAAGAGTGTAAATTGTAAGTTGAACTGTAAAGTATTTTCTTTCTGGTGTATACAAATCTTTGGTAGCATTAAGTTTTATGATGATTGTCTGCCTGGGCATGTCAAAGTCAGATAAGTATCATTTGAATACATGCTATCTTTTAATATAACTCACTTGTTGGTCTTCTAAAGTCTGCATTTAGATGCTATTAATTGATTAGTGAATTTTAATTAAATACCATAGAAAAAAATTTTACTTTTAAGAAGGAATTTAATAATAATCAATCCTTGAGGCATGAAAAAATAAAATTGGACCATAAAAAATGTAATCACGTTACTTATTAAGAAAATTCAATCTTCATGTCATTTTATATCATATCAGAAAATTTCATCCTGTGCATGACCTATCACTCTACTGATTAGGTAGTGTTATTGTCTATACATATGTACATGTAAAATAGAAAAAGATAGTGCCTATTACAGAGGCTGTTGTGAGTTTTATTGCATAAGGTGTACGATTCCTTAACACAACCTGGAAGCTGTATTAAAAGCCTACTAAATGTTAGTTCATTTTGCTTTCTGTCAACAAAGGTAAGAACAAAATAATAATAAAAGTTTATGTTGCATAGTCATAAACTCTGTTTTAGTTGGTTAATTGTAAAACATATGATTGTAGAAATCATGCTACTGCCCCTTCAAATTGCTAGAATATAATGTGTGTGTGTGTTTTTTAAAGAGTCCTTCATTGAGAGGATTGTAAGACATCTTTTGTTCAAAATGATAAAAGATGCTATTAAGTAATCCCTTAGTTTTGTCGCAAGGACTGAATGAAGCCCTTTGTGTATTTATTTTTCTCATTTGAAACTCATAACAACCTTTTCAGGCCTATGCCTCTCCCAAGGCCACTTGGGAAGTAAGTGCTAGAGCTAAGATGAAAACCCAGGGTCGCCTGACACTTAACCACTGTGGTATAATGTCCTTTTGCAGAAATGCAAGAATTGAGTGATTCTAGGTGCTAGATATAAAGGTTATGTACGTCTTAGGGGTTAAATAGAACTGTTTGGATTTTCAGTTAATAGTCTGATTCATTCCCATTCATGTTTAGTTCTCTCTAAACTTTTTTTTTTTTTTTTAAGGTGACGGAAGGAAAACAGGATCTAGAAAGAGCATCACAGTTGGCCCGGAAAATGAAGAAAGAGGCTGCTTCTCTCTCTGAGTGGCTTTCTGTCACTGAAACTGAATTGGTACAGAAATCCACTTCTGAAAGTTTGCTCAGTGACTTAGACACAGAAATTTCCTGGGCTAAAGTAAGTTGTAGTTCAGGTGAACTGCCTGAATTATATCACTATAACCTGTGACATTTTGTTCAAGGCAATCTGGGTGGATGTCATTTCTCTTTTTCATATGAAATATAGTCTTTTATTTTTTCCACTTTTTTTCCCCTACTTCTCTGTCCTAAGGAAAACAAAAAGAAAAATTTTAAAAGTCTATTTTAAGAAGCTATTTTTATCTTGATTTCAAAAGTGTTGAACTCATATGGATCATCAACGAGTCCTTCACAGGCATTGTGTTCATGTGGTACTTGAAAACATAATTATCACTTTCAAAATCGGTGACATTGTTTGAGTATTCATTCTTCACAAAGTATTGTGCTGAATTTGTTAATTCTTGTATAATAACTTTTGTACCAGTCACTAATCTTTCTATTGTAAACTAACTGATGCAGAGCGTAAGGACAGATAAAAAAAAAAAAAAAAAAAAAAAAAGAGCTTTTTTTAGCCCTTTAGTTACTTTGAAGTCACAGAGATTAGAGTCGCTTTGCTGATTCTCTGTTGAGATGGACAAAGAATTGAATACAATGTAGTTTTTTTTACCTACACATTCTCTTTTCTCAAGTTTATTTCCCAAGAAAGAAACATGTATACTAGAGGTCTGTATGGAAAAGAAAGGATCCATACTGTGACAGAAATTTATATAAAGTCACAAGTATCAGTTTTGACATTCTGCAGGAATGTGGAAAGTGAAAAAGTAATATGAGAATGATTAAACTCCTTAATTTGAATGCTCTGTGGAGATAACAGTTGAATGAAAGTCAAGATATTAGGCACTAGAAAGAATGTTCTCAGTTTAAAAAATCGCTCATGAAAAGCATAATTATGCTATGGGCTGTGTGAAGTGAAGTGGGACGTATGAAGGAATTGAAGAGTGTTGGCATTTATAGGTGTATTGTGTGTGGGTGAATGCAAAGCAAAGGCACCAAATTTTTTTTTTTGTTAAATTTAACTTTTTCAAGGAAATATTATCTGCTTTGTTTAGTACAATTTGAAAGCCTTTGTTTTCTTTTTAGTAATGTAAGCTAATGAATGACATTTTCATAGTGTAATAAAAAAAGGACAGGAGCAACAATCATTTATAATCAAAGAATACCTCACTATTGTTTCATTTTTTTAATAGGCACATATGGATATGCATAGGCACAAGGATATATTCACAAATAATTATATTGTATCTAATGTTTCATGACTTTCTTTAAAAAACATCTCGTATTGGAGATGGGCATAGTATATCATTGCATTTTTTATTTTTTATTGTCTCATTCCTTCTTTCATGTCCATTCAAATTATTACCAATATTTAGTATTGTAAAAAATGATATGATGAATATACTCATAACTACATCATAGCATACATTCATAATTATTTCTTGAGGATAAATTCTTAGCCCTAAAAATACTGGGTCAAAGGATATATCCATTTTAAAGTCTTATACATATTATGAAATTTCCCTTCAGAAATGTTGTACCCCCAGCTGCTAGTGAGAATAACTACTTGCTTGTTTTAACCATACCTTCCACAAAGATAGGCAAATACCACGTTAATTAGAATATTTTCCATAAGTTTATAGACCATTTGTAGTTAATTTCTTGAGTTTTTTTTTTTTTTTTTTAACAGTTCTTAAAGGCTACGCTAGTCAGCCTGTACCTAACCACTGAGGGAATGCAGATAGTCTTAACTTGAGAGAGTTTGCCTGTGGCGGTTCTATTTTTTTTTTTTTTTTCCTCCTTGCTGGAGAAGAATACCTGAGAGAAACATTTTAGTGCCTTTATAAATACCAATAATTGACATGGCCAAGTAAATGTTTAAACCTTGACTCACTGGTGAATTTGCAATTTTTACACCTTCCAAAATGCGATTTAATGAGAGATTAAATATAGACTTGAGCTCCTTTGAGTGAATTGTTTAAATATTGGTTGAACAAGGTGCAACAGCAGTAGGGCAGATGTGCACACGTTACTTTTTGTTTGACAGAACTTTGTAGTTTTAGTTTCAGAACCCAACATTTTCTCTGTAACTTTTTGACTGCATACCTTGCCTAGTCAAGTTTATGAATGTGAGAATCAAGTTCTCATCATACCATCCAAAGTGTTGCCTTTGCATGTTAGGACAGTTGTAAGAGCAAAGCTTAGGCGTGCTAGTTCTCCTCTGATTTATTTAAGAGGAAATATTTTTGTAATGCTTATGAAACGGATTATATGTTAAGTCATCTAGTTATAGAATGTGATCCTTGCAAGTAAATATACTATACATTAATTGTCTCTTGTAGTAATCAAGGAGATAGATTTATTATGAAATTTTTAGAATTATGAATTCTGGAATAGTTCTGCTTTGCCAGCTTGTAGTTACAGAAAATGACATTGATTCTTTACATCTAGAGTTATGATGAAACAATTCGAGTTTGTGTGTGATAAGTGGAATTTATACTTAAATAAAATAATTGTCTTTCCCACATCTGAATTTAATATTTTCCTAGGTACCTGCATCATTAAATGTTTTAATTTTTATTAATAACTTAAGAACTCTCACATATTAATAAGTTATGGAGTTTTGTAAACTTTTGAAATTTTAAATTATCCAGGAAGTCATGGACTGCTGGGCACGGAGGAAAAGTTTTTAAAAAATTAAGGTTGTATAAACACTTATAATGTTCTGAAAGATCAAGTGGGTCGTGGTATTTTTATTTTCTAGAATATTCTGAAGGATCTGGAAAAGAGGAAAGCTGATTTAAATGCCATCACAGAGAGTAGTGCTGCCCTCCAGAACTTGATAGAGGGCAGTGAGCCTGTTTTAGAAGAGAGGCTCTGTGTCCTTAATGCCGGGTGGAGCCGAGTTCGCACTTGGACAGAGGATTGGTGCAATACCTTAATGGTATGTTTCGGGGAAGAGTCCCTCTTTTACTTAAAAATAAGCACAGCTTTGATTAGAGTTCCAAATTCTCTTTTTTGTGTGTCACAATAATGCTTTGCTTGTGAATTAATTTCATTAGACTACCTTTTATTTTTTCCCTTGAAAAGATACTAGAAATAGTTCAAAATATTGAACTATTAATATTAAATAATGAATAATTTGTGATATACATAGAAATGTGCTTTAGTATTTTAGTAAATATATTTCACCTGCTATATTTTAATGATTTAATGTTATATTTAATTTGTATACTATTATAAACTATTTATGTAATATTTATAATGTTCTAATAGTGGTGTACTAGTTAAAAGCACAGGCTCTAGCATCTAATGGCTTAAGTAAAAATTCTGACTATTAGCTGAGAGACATTGGTCAAGTTACTTAAGTGCTCTCTAAATCTCAGTTTTCTGATATGAATAATGGGCATTATTATCATTTCTATTTCATACAGTTTTTATGATGATTATATGACATAAAAATGTACTACTCTTATATAACTATACTTAATTTTAAATATGATGATAATTATAATCATTGTTAAATATTATATGTCGTTGGTCTCTGGTTATGCCACTGCACTGTTATTTTATGAAAATAGTGACCATTTAATTTTCATAGTGATTTTTCGTCCCTCTTATACTAAAAATGAATATATGGCAACCTCACCCTTCCCTCTCTTAGAGGGAGTCATCATTTATAAATTATTATTTTGTTCTGACATATCTTAGATAGGACTTCTTCCAAATTCATAGAATTACTGAGTAATGGCCAGAGACAGAGAAAAATAAATCATTGTGTGTCTGAACGTTTATTGAAATCAATCAGAATGTGTAGGGCATTGAAGTTCATGGGCTTACATCATGATCTGTTAGATTTCATATTGAGAATCCATCCATTACTTATTATCTGCATAACCTTGGGTAAATTACTTAACGTCACTAAGCTTTAATTTCCCTATATATAAAATAGGAATAAAAGAACATATTAATAAGAGTTGTTAAATGTTGAATAATGAACATGAAATTCTTGGCTCATAGAATATGTTCATTAAATATTTCATATATTCATTTTTGTTATAACTGGCTTTATTTCACATTTTCATGGTTTTGCTTCTGTATTCTTCGGTCTGCACCTTCCAAATTCTCCTTTCAAATAGTATTTTCCTAGACCTATTACAACATTAGATTTACCTGCTTTATTGGGTAAATGAGTCTGGTGCTTATCGTTCTTTTTTCTTGGAATCCAGATGATTGCCTGAACTTTTCTAATGTTATGCATTAGTTCTCATTTTATTTTTTCAACTAGTTTTTCATATTATAGATTAATAATTTGTTTCCTTGTCTTTTAACACCTTCTAAGTTTTTTCCCCCCTAGTTTCCTTTATCCTGTAAAATAAATTTTCTAAAAGTTGTTCATTTCATCATAAGGTTCCCCCACTCTTATCAACTTCTAAATTTTTGCCTTACTCTCAGCATTTTTGTCCAGTTTTATTGGGCTTAACTGTTTGATTCTGTATTCACATTTATTATCTCAATCCTATTTTATATCCTGCTTCAAGAAATATTACTGAGATTTGTGCCAGGTGTGATATTAAACGCCAGTTGATACGGAGGTGAAAAGACACAGGCCCTGCCCTCTAAGCAGTTACAGTCTTTTGAGCAGGCAGAATTTCATTCAATCCATATTTTAATCCTCTTTTTATATTATCACTGCTTTCTCAAATGAGCTTTTACCAGATATGATCTAGTGGGGCAAATGAGATTATTCGTAATGTAAGAATGAGGAATAAGGGAGACAAATGAAATCAAAAAAGAAACTTTCATCTTTTATTCTTCTTCAACTTTTTATTGTATTGGGGTCTAAATCAAATAAATTTAGAAAATGCTTAACCATAGCTGTACATTTTTAGGATTGAGATTTATCCAAGTAGTAAGGTGGAAACCCTTTAAATTCAGTATACAATTAGATCTTTGAAAGTCTTTTAAATATTATTAAATATATTGTCTTAAATATTTCATACAATTGTATCATCTTTTTATTAATTCCTTTCTAGAGCCATCAGGACCAATTGGAAATATTTGATGGAAATGTTGCTCACATAAGCACTTGGCTTTATCAAGCTGAAGCTCTATTGGATGAGATTGAAAAAAAACCAGCAAGTAAACAGGAAGAAATTGTGAAGGTAGCAAACGTAGAGGATCAGTAACACTTCTGGGAGCGGAAGGTTTTGCTGTCATCTTTTCCTTTGTGGAATGTGCCACGTTACTTGTGTACACATTCTTCCCATGCAGTAGATTCATTAACTTTTATTTCAGTGGGAGAAACCAAAGTCTTGGATGAGTCTTAATATATTAACAGCACTTATTCAAGTTGATTGTGTCAAAATCCCTTATTAGGAATCACAGACATTTATTTAAACTCCCTTTAATTCTGAGTTAACTTGCACCCATGTTTGGTTTTGATTTTTCCCATGTGATAATTTTGTGTTTGCTTACAATTAGCGTTTACTATCTGAGCTGGATGATGCCAGCCTCCAAGTTGAGAATGTCCGTGATCAGGCCGTTGTTCTGATGAATGCTCGTGGAGGCTCAAGCAAGGAGCTTGTAGAACCAAAATTAGCTGAACTGAATAGAAACTTTGAAAAGGTGTCTCAACACATCAAAAGTGCCAACGTGAGTAATTGTATTTTAATATAAAGCTACTTTGCATATAATTGTATATCCAAATGATAGATGATTATGTGGTTTATATATCAAATTTTTTTAAATTAAAATTTCTTTTGAATGGAACATTTGCCCTTATTTGTAATTGTGCATATTAAGGAGAGAAAATAATGACTATTGAAGAAAACCCATTCGGGAAAAGAGTCTCAACTGAATGGTAATATTGACTACGAAATAATGAGACTAATTCTGAAGCTAGACGTCAATGTTAAACTTAATATTTTATAGTCATACTTTATAAATTTGTGCATACTATACACTTGTGAACCTGTATTTTTGTGTTTTACACATTGACACATCTAAGTTTTACAAGTAATTTCGCAATTTAAACCTAATGCAGAAAGCTACTACCTGGTTTTATAAATTTGAGAAAATGGCCTTATAAAAATGTAAATAAAGAGGATAAAAATGAGAGCTTTCCTGAAAATAATGTTTATACTTTCATATTATAATTTTTCTTCGTGTATGTATGTCTTTCTCATTCTTTTTCTTCTTAACCTTGTTTCATTAAGGGAAGAAACGAAACATCTTATTATAGTATCCTCAGGGCCTGGCGTGTGGTTAGTGCTCAGTAGTAATGTTTCCATGTAATGATTTGCTGGGGAAAAAACAAAACAAAACAATGTAACTGACATTGAGGATTTTTTCAAACACAAGTGTTCTTTCCGACAGAGAATTTTGCGTTTTTTGGGGATCTCAACTATGGCTGTAGGATGGCATTTTCCCAGAATTTGGTTAATTCCACCTATAGAGAGTTGTGTATTATTATTTAAGAGGAAAGGCCTTTTTTTTTTTTGGTGGGAAGTTAATATTGTTAAACTCTTTAATTTGAAATATCCGATAAAATAAGCCAACCCATCTTCATAGCCTATGAATATACTTAGATTATTTGCAATTTAAAGTAGACAAAAAAAAAATCTGGCTTTAACTTTTCCTTCTTTAGCCTTGACCTTACCTCCTTATCTTCTGAACTTATGCTCATGTATTTTTTCAATAGATCTATGGTAGATTTTTCTTGGCATAAAAGAATAATGTGCAAGACATGGGGAGGAAGTACAAAAAACCCAATATTATCATTGTCCTCATAAACTTTTGTTAAAATTTTGGCATAAATGTCTATTCTTATGTATACATGATATTAAAATATCAAACATTTATATTATTTTGTATATTTTCCTTTGACATAGTTTTTAATGACTATGGAGTATCCCACTATAAGATCTTTCATAGTTTTCTAAGTCAGTTTTCCACTTTTATTGTGCTTTCATAAATGTTGCTTTGTTAAAATACTTTTAAGCATGTGTTTTTGCTTATCTCTTAATATGCCCTTAGGATCGATTTGTAGAATTTTTTGAAACTGTTGCAAAAGTCGTGTATGTAAATACTGTTAAATAGATTTTCCAAAGAGTCCTGCAGAAAGTTTGGGCCAGTTTATACTTTCACGGTCAGTGTCAGAATGTTAGTTTCCCATGCTCAGCCAACACTACATTTTATTTTCTTGCATGTTATTTGATTTTATTAAAGTTGTTACATTGATATTAGTCACATAAATATAAAGTCTTTCTAAATATATATTGTCTGAAAATACTGTGTTGAGAATATGTACTTTGAATTTTGGATATCAAAATCCAAGGGGAATTCTACTAGGGAAAGGTAACTGGAAGACTTCCTTTGGGATGTATCTGTACTGGGTGGTAGCCCCTCTTCTCATCTGTGGTCATGGTGGTGATGGCTTTTGGACCATAGCACCATTTCCTACTGTGCTCACATGTGGTCTTAGAATCTTTCACATAGCATTAGAGGCCACCACAGTCATTTGCGTACTAATTTATATTCCTTGCTTAGAGCTTGGAGAACATGGGTAATTCAGAGAAGCCCAAATTGATAAAATCATTGCTATACAAATGAATGAAATTAGTGTTAATTCCAATAAACACCAGTTCCTGTCTTGACACTCTATCTGATACATGATGGAAGGTCAGGTTAAGAATATCTTTTCAAAGAATGCTTTTCCTTCTGCAGTTGCTAATTGGCCAGGAACCATTATCATACCAACATCTGGTCACCACTGAAGCATTTGAAGCTAATGTGCCATTATCTGACTTGGAAAAATTAGAAAATGACATAGAAAATATGTTAAAAGTTACAGAAAAACACTTGGAAACCAGTAATGAAGATGAAAAGGTTGGTTCAAGGAAATTTTTAAAACCATGATGTTTTCATTTTTCTACTCTATTAATTATATGTTTTACATCAATGTATTTTACCCCAATATCTGCCAAACCTTATAGAACAGATCTAAAAATGATTTTCTGATGAGCGTCAATCATCAGAAAATGATTTAATACATGTTTTAAAAAATAGACGCAGTACTTTCTGAGTAAAGGTAGTATTAGGACTAACTTTTGCTAAACTAGCATTTTTTTATGAGATATTTTAATTTAAAATGTAAAATATTTTAAGAAAAGCATGAATATTTATTGTATATAACTCAGATGAACATGTCTTGACTTACACTTTAAAGCGTGGTTCTCCCACTTGGGAACTGATAGTAAATAACCCTATGCAATTTTCTTTTGAGCAAATTATTTCCTCTTAAATACTCAGGTGGATGAGGAGAGAGCCCAGATTGAGGAAGTTCTACAAAGAGGAGAACAAATGTTACATCAACCTATGGAGGATAATAAAAAAGAAAAGATCCGTTTGCAGTTATTACTTTTGCACACAAGATACAATAAAACTAAGGTATTGTCATGGGAAGAGTCTCTGTCAACTCAACTATTTAGACGTTTGATATCGTGTTCTCAACACTTCAAAATAAACCAGTTGGAATACTATCTCCTTCTCTTTTCTAGAGTATATAGCTAGATATGTTTATATTTTGGGATGGGGCAAGAGTCAAAGAAAATAGAAACATAAAACCTTATTAGTGAACATCTCTTCGATTTCTTAATAATATACTAAACCTTAAAAGAGATCTGTCCGTTTTGGGAGTGGCTTCTTCATTCAGATCTATATTTTATGTGTAGAGGTCTTGACCACATCAAAAAAATTCTAGTTTACAAATAACCAAATTTGTGAAATGAGTAAACTATGATTTCAGTTCTAGAGAAAGATTCACTACCAGCTCCCTGTTCAATGGCCATCTTCACAGCTGCTTTGTACATGTGCTGGTGTCCCCAGAAGTCCATTCTTGTTACAAATCAATGCAGACCTCTAGATTAAACACCATTTGATTGACACAGTGCTTTTAGTTTTGAGTCTTAGTTTCATTTAGGGACTGTAACCATTTTTGGGATCACTAATTCAACGAACATGTATTTATGGTCCTTTCACTATCACTTTTAGATTTACAGAGGAATATCAGTTTTTAGAAGTTCAATATAAGAATATAGTGAAAGTGTCAAGGAAGTTACCTTAATTCATGAGTAAATGAACTGTGGCTATTTGCAAGTAGTAGACAGCATTTATTAAATTGTAGCCATCTAAGAGTAAAAGATTTCAATTCTTTGAAGAGTAGGGGCCATCCCAGAAAACACTTTATTATTTAGAAAGCCTTGATTAGAGGACACAGAAAATATTATTATTCAAGCAAATAAGTAGTCCACTCAGCTTGGCTTAATTTTGTCTGAATTTAGCGTAATAGGACCTATTGTCTTATGTAGGATATTCACGTTCTATAATATTGTTCTCAAAGGTTAAAATTATGTACTGAATTACCTGTATATTAATCTAATCACAATTGAATTTCTCATGTTACGTTATAAATACATGATTAATTTATTTATGTTTTCAACAATGAGGTCCAAAAGTGTTTAATCTAATTGTGAGATTTTAAAAATGGATGAAATAATAATGGTATTACAATGCTTTATTTTATACAGAACTTTATGATTTGCAACATAGTCTCATTTTCTCAATAACACAAGAAAAGAACTCTTATGTTTTTCTGTTTGTTAAATGAATTTAGGAGGTATAGGACTTAAAGTGAAACCTGTCAAGCATTATCTTATTTATGCTGTTTAAGAGCAGGCTACAGATACGAATTAGAGATCATTAAGGGTTTATATGGCAAAGCAGGGCAAAAAATAAAAAAAATTAAAGCTTAGTTTTTTTTGTTGTTGTTTTGGTCTAACTTCACAAAATTGTCTTGTGTTTGTTCAATTTGCTCTTACTCATTGTGGGGATATTTTAAGAGATGTGCATCATCATTATTATTAATTATTGTTATTTTTAATGTTTTTACAGGCTGTCCCTTTTCAACAGAGGAGAACAGGTCATCTAGCTTCTGGAATTCAATCATCACCTCTCCCTGCAGATTATTTGGTTGAAATTAACAGAGTTCTGCTCTCCATGGATGATGCTGAATTATCACTTAATGTCCCAGAGCTGAGCGCTGCTGTCTATGAAGACTTCTCTTTTCAGGAAGACTCTCTGAAGGTAAATCCCCAGGCAGTGCATTGGAATAGCCATAGTTAATATAGAAACAACATGAAGGATTTGCCCTTGTGCCCATTGAGATAATATACAACTTTTAATATTTGTGCCAAGGAATTAATAATGTGTATGAATAATAACCTCATCTGTATTCACCAATGAAATATTATAAAAAATTTTATTTTTAAAAAATAGGCATTATTTTTAAGTGTGCAGGTATTAATTCTTTGTACTATCAGAAACATTTTAAAATCAAACACGTGCACAAACCATGTTCTTATTTTAAACTTGATTGTCAGTTGATGTGCTGTGTCAGCATTGATCTTGCCACCTATAACGATTTAAGATTGGCCAATGCTTGAGATATAGGATGGCATGTTGATTGTAAGTCAATTAGAGAACTGGAAATTTTTAGTTAATTGACAAAACTGTTAAATATCATCAAAGCCTTTTCATGTCATCTGATTGCTCTTAGGTATAAAGTCATAATAAAATTGCTGATAGATTTGATAGCTTTGAGACTTCTGAATCTCCAGCTACCAAATCTATACACCTACCTCCATCTTTACCCCTATTTGATAGATGATTGTTTGATAGCGCATTTCTGTCACTTAAATTAGCATAATTAGATAGTAGAGAATATAAATAATTTTAGCTTCAAAGACTTTATTACCTTTACAGAATGTTTTTGAAGCTTTTTATGTCCTGGATTTTTTCCCACCATGTAGCATTCCTCACACTTTGGCCAATATCGGGTATTATTTTTAAAAAGTTTTTAGTTTTGATAAGCAACAGTTATTGTGTGTCATTATATTTTAAGTAGTGTTTGACAATATAAATTTTTGGTCTGTAATTTCATTCTTTTTTATCTCTTGACTGGATTTTGTCTGACAATATATTTGTAGAATATCAAAGACCAACTGGACAAACTCGGAGAGCAGATTGCAGTCATTCATGAAAAACAACCAGATGTTATCCTGGAAGCTTCTGGACCTGAAGCCATTCAGATCCGGGATACACTTACTCAGTTGAATGCCAAATGGGACAGAATTAATAGAATGTACAATGATCGAAAAGGGTATGTGTAAATTAAATTAATATTTAATTTTAAAAATCCTGTAGGTCCATGGGCTACAGCAAAGGTCATATGTACATTAAGATGAATGAGAATGTGTTTCACATCCTTGTAATAGGCCCTGTTTAATGAAATTATGATGAATGTAGTTCCTTAAAGAAAGAGGAAGGAGATCCCATATTGATGATCATTTGCAACATAATATCTTAATAATTAAAAGATGCATCTTTAATTTTTAATATCTAAATGGCGTCCATTTTCTTTAAGGACTTTCACTAATGTTCACTTTCTTTATGTACTCGATGATTAATGTGAGTGAAGAACAGAGACAGGTACAGATCATTGAAATCGATCTGTAACCTCAAACCCTTTTTTAAAATAACCTTCTGTTTAGTAAAACGTTTTTGAGCTTTCTTCTTTCTAATTTTTGACCTGGATTTTTAATAGGTAGAAATAAAAAAAATGATAAGAGTTTTGCAAATTGCTGGGTATGCAGTGAAAGGCAAATAAGGCAAATAAAATGCATTTCTATCTCTAATTTTGCTAATTCTTCTGCCTTATTGAACCATCAGTTTTAGTCTAATTATATAACATTTTCATTTTTAGAGTATTATAAATTTTTTTAATCCCGTATGTATATTTTTTCTTATTATTCTAATTTTAAAATTCAGGTTCCTTTTCTTTATTTGATCTTTCAGTAAAATTTTAGTCATTTCAATCAATTTGAAAAAAAATGATCAATTTCAAATGAACTCTATCTCTCATTACTTGGGTTCTTTTCTGTGTTCTCAGTAGTGTTGAAGGATTATCTATTATACCTTTCTCCCCAGGACTATTAAGTTTGGTAGTTTTGTGCTATTATTATTATTATTATTATTATTATTATTCCAGGACTATTAAGTTTGGTAGCTTCGTGCTTCTATTATTTATTTATTTATTTATTTATTCATCTATTTATTTATTTATTTATATAGTTGGTGTATGGTAGCTTTCTTCTGCATTGTGTGTGTGTGTGTGTGTGTGTGTGTATGTCTGCACGGAGCATAAAATTGATTTACTTAGCCTTTTTTAGTATACTGACACCTCATTTGTATACAATGATAACTTTTTTTAAAAAAAAATATCCTATTTGCATATATGCCTCTGGCTAATGTAGAAATGCAATAACATTGTTGATTAATAATGTTGATTGCAGACATTCATGCCATTTTCTTGTTTATAAAACTGTTACTGTTTAGAAAATTGTTAATTGCATGGGAATTTTCAAAATTTTAAGCACATGGCTGTATTTTCTTATGTTAGAAAAGTCTCCTCTATCATTTCTTTTATATTATTGTATTCTGTTTACTTGATTACATTTGCTAGAGGTTATTTCTCTCATTCTATTTGTCCCAGCACTTAGATGCATTAATTGATTGTGTTCTTATTCCTAATTTTTGCTTTATTTTTCTCTCTCAACTTTGGTAACATATACTAAAATGTTTATTTTTCTCCATCCCTATTTATCTACTTTTTACAAGCAATAAGTTCCTTTCTTTTGTTTCTTTCATAAAGCACCAAGGCAATGGCAAATGTCCTGTGCTTTCATAGTTTCAGTTATCAGTCACAATCACACCAGGGTGACAACTAAGTCCATTTGTCTGTAGCAAAGTACGAGGAGGCTGAACAGGCATATCTGATGCCTATAAATCTTTTCAAGCTTTGTTAGCCTATAGTAAAAGCAAGATAAATACCATGAAAAAGCAAGATAAATACCATAAAACAGGTCGTCTCTCTTGATGCCTTCTTTGCAAGGGTTCATGACATTAGCTTTTATATTTTTCCAAATAAGCAATTTTAGAGCTATGTTAGACAGATAATGGAGCTCCCTTTGCCCTGTTAGATTATTCCCTTTCTTTAAGCCAGTTATTTCTTTCTTCCCATTTTGGATTCTTGGATGCTCATGTATCTTCTTCTCTCCTAAGAATGTCTCCTCACTTATTCATCTTCTTTAGTGGCCATCACTACTGTGTGAACAAAGGTCAGACTTCTCATTTTGAAATTAGAAGCTTTTTAACAGTGTTCTCCAGATGGTCTGATTTCTGATACTTTGTACATATTGCTCAAAAAGTTTTCTTCACTCAATTTATGTAAATTTGGTTAAATTTTTTCTTGCTTTCTTTACTGTCCCAGTTTCTGATTCTTACTCAGAATTCCATCTTCTACCAGGAATGGTTTTCTTTCTTCATTTCATTATTCATTCTTTTCCCATCATTTAAAAAGTTTTTGAAATTCGATTTTATCAAAAAAGACTTCACCCATTCACCTACCTCTGTATACCTATGTGTTTATTTTTTCATGCACCATTTGTTTGATGAATATTTATTGAGTACAGAATAATGCAAAGTACGTGCAGCCACATGTATGTAGTTCTAGGGGATTAAAAGTCAGATAATAATAAAGACATATAGACTCTCAAGGTCCAAAGTTATATAGTAGAGAAAAGTAGACAGGCTCTTATTGAACAATGCATGGTGCTGTGATGGGGATGATGCAGTAGGCCATGTTAGGGACCCTGAGGGAGAAGGCTTCTTGGAGATTATGAAGTTATAGAGGGAACACTGCATTACACACGGTGAAGGAGTAGAGAGAATGTAACATTGAATAAGGTCATAGAGAAGAGAGAGTGTGATGCTTCTGAGGAATCGAAGATAGTCCAGTAGAGCTTGAACTCATAGCAGAAAGATAAAACCAGAAAGGTCTAAAGGGACCATATCAGAAGGACCTTGTATATCATGTTAAGCAGTTTATATTTTACTCTGAGAACATCAGGGAGCCATTGCAGTATTTTAATGGGGGGAAGGGGGGCGCGGGGGTGACAGTTTGATGAATGTAGAATGGATTAGTAGAGACAAAACAGAGCTAGGAGAGCCATCTGTGTTTGACACATGATAACTTGATTAGGAAAGTAGCTGTGGAAGTGGAAACTAGGGGAAAATTTGAGAATTAAATAGTTAAATTAATAAAATATAAGATTCATGGGGTGTTGGAGTAAGGAAGAAGGAAGAATAAATGTGAGCCCCAAGTCTTTGGCTTGAGGATGTAAGTAGGGATGGTACCACAGTTGGAGACTGGGGACATAGGTGGTGAGATGAGTTTGTGGGAGAAGATAGCAAGGCCAGTGGAATATTAGAGATAGCAAACTTAAATGTTTTTAGTTCAAATCTAAACCCAGGGTGGTGGATGGCTTGAACTTTGAGTCCTTTGACTCTGTGGAAGAGTTTATAGCCCTTCACAGTTCTGTGCTGCCTCCCATACAAGCTGGCTGAATTGACAGATGAGGTGACGTCTTTGCAAATGCTTCCTGAACATGGCTCTCCTGTTTCATTTTTTTTCTTAACATCTCTTTCCTATTTAATATATAGCTCTACTGCTTAGATTTATTTGAAATTTAGTTTCTGTTATGGCGATAATGATCTTTATTAGGTTTAATGTTTACATTCTCCAAGCATTTAGAACTTTGGAGCAGCCATTCTAGCAACATTTTCTGTTCATTATTGCAGCATCTCAAAAGTCAGAATTTGTGTTTGTTATTTAGTTACTGCATTTTTTTTCTTTTCTTTTCTTTTTTTTTTTTACAAACAATAATGAAGACTGTCTTAATATCTCCTTACAGTATTTTGTTTGAAGTACTCTTAATTTAGTTATGCTCAATAGAACGATGCTTCCCTGTGGGCACTCAACCAATATTAACTGAATTTTCAAAATTATTTTCACAGAAGAAGGAAATATAAGTATTATTTAGGAGTTAGCAATGTGGGGGACCATTTTGTTATTTTTTAAAAACAATATTATATTTTTATTATATAAAGTAAAAATTTCATTAATATTATTGAAATCTCAGATATCTTTTAAAGCTGTCCCAGCATCATTGCTCTAAACAAAGGGCAGAAGGAAATTCTTTAGGATCCTAGTCCAACAAAGCTTTTCCTTTGTATACTTATTTTGTGTGTTCCAAATATGACAAACACTGGAGTTTGACTTCATATCATTTCTAAAGGAGTTAGGTTTAGATGGATCTTGCGAGTATCATGCTAAGTGAAATAAGTCAGACAGCAAAGTACAAGAACCATATGAGTTCACTTATATGTAGGATGCAAAACAGAAAGCAACAAATGAAAAAACAAAACCAACCAACCAACCAACCAACCAACCAACCAACCAACCCATACACACAGACAATAGTATGGTGGTTGCCAGAGGGGAAGTGGGTGCAGGGAGGATGAAGAGGGTCAAATTTATGGTGACAAAGGAAGATTAGATTTTGGGTGGTGAACATACAACGTAATATACAGATGATATGTTATAGAAATTGTATACTTGAAACTTATAAATGTTCTTAACCAATGTCTCTCCAATAAACTTAAGTAGAAAAAAGTAAAGGAGGTAGGTTTAAATAGACATCTCAATAATCCCTTGTCTCATTGCCTAACCGGAGCTTTGCAGGCAGTTCAAATGATCGGGACATTCTGGATTAGTCACTGCACAGACTGTGTCAGTCTCCTGGGGCTGCCATAATGAGATACCACAGACAAGATGGCTTAAATAATAAACATTTATTTTCTCTCAGTTCTGGAGGCTGGAAGTCCAAGATCAAGGTGCCAGCAGGGTTAGTTTGTAGTGAGGCCTCTCTTTCTGGCTTGCAGATGGCCACCTTCTTCTCCCTGTGTCCTTCCATGGCCTTTCCTCTGTGCTTGCTCACACAGAGAGAAAGATATCTCTGGTGTCTCTCTCTCTTATTAGGACACCAGTCCTGTGAGGGTTAGGACCCTAGCTTTATGACCTTATTACCTCATTTTTAAAATTACCTCCCTAAAGGCCCTATCTCCAAATACAGTCACTTTAGGGGGTAGGGCTTCAGCATATGAATTTGGGGGGATACAGTTCAGTCCATCACACAAAAACAATGGAGTGAAAGGAAATCTGAAGTGTTTTGGCCTTTTGGGTTTCGTTCTACCTGGGAAATAAGTATTCTGGAAGTAAAGCACTATAATTTTTTCCTAAGGGACTAGAGTAATTAATCATATTTTACATTTCATTGTATTTGAAATGGTAAGTGTTTAAAGTTGGGTGGGTTAACTGCCTGCAGCTAATCAATCTCAATTTTCCAAGCCAGAAAAGGCTCTTTTCAGTTAAGAAGCTGCCTAGTGTGTGTGTATGTACGTGTGCAGGCATGTGTGTGAGGGGAGGAGACGGTATGCATGCCCTTTGTTTTGTTCTTGGTGGGATGCATGTTTCTCTAAAAGAAATCATTAACTAATCCACTACGAAAACTGATCCTGTAGAGCAGTGAGCTGTGAATTCACTTGTCTGGGGGCTTTCCATTTAAATTAGATTCAAATTTTCTTAGAAAAATTGCTTCTGGATATCCCTGGAAAGTTTGGAAACCTGTTTTATTTTGTTTGTTGTGCTTTAGTTATTTTGATAGGGCTGTGGAAGAATGGAGGCAGTTCCATTGTGATCTCAATGACCTCACACAGTGGATAACGGAAGCTGAAGAATTATTGACTGATACCTTTGCTCCTGATGGTGGCCTGGACTTAGAGAAAGCGAGGATACATCAGCAGGTGAGTGTTTTCTATCAGAGGATAGGGGTCCACTAAAAAGCTGGCATGTTTATTTAATATGTAGCATTTAAAACATTTGGAAAGTAGGGTCTAAATATATAAATTTTTCAGGAGTATGTAGACAATCTGTAATTTCTGTTTCAGCTCTAGTTTCCAGTTTCAAAGGTTTAAGAAAAATTGCAATTTTCAATTTTTACATTTTTTTAATTAAGATTTTAAAGAAACTTAAGTTAAAAATACTGTTTCGTGGTAAATATGAAAAACGATTTTATTTTTAAAATTTTGTATTCAGAATAACATTTGTAAAATTTTGTGCCTAAGACTATATCCAGGGACAGAAAGATAACAGAACATCTCACCTCTGTTTTTTGTACTTAAACACTTAGGCATTTTATTTCCTCTTTTCATTATTGATAATTATCACAAGAGTAAATCATTCTTGAGCTATATCAGGACAGCTGCTCATGTAAGTCTAATTCAGTCTGGAAAATATAACACAGTAGCTAAACCAGTTCTGCTGACAATAAGTCTTCAAAAATAATGGTTGAAAGCAAGCAAAATTTCAGGTTACCATTGTTAAAAAAATACTTTTTAATTAATTTTTTAATGCATATTTTACATAGGGGAGTTAGTGAATGCTTTTATTTTTCTCATGTACTTGTTAATGCATTTTTATTATTTTTAGAGTTATAGATAAGTGCTTAAATTCTATTTTAAAATACTCTTTTAAATTTGTTGCTTAAAAATTTATAGACCAGTGAAGCAGTGTCTTAATAAAATACCCATTGAGGTTTACTTATCTATGGTAAGATATAAAGGTATATGGGTTTGTTTTTCTTTTTAAGAGATGCTTTCAAGCACATATTTGGGAGAAGATAAAGATCCACTTTAATCAAACATGACTGATGCTTATGCTTCAGTATTTTAAACAGCTGTTATTTATTTCATGTTTCTGTCCCATTTCACTGTATTTTGCCTTATGATATTCATGAGAATGGGTTAGATTTCAAAATACCTTTTATTTAGTATGTACAGTGAAATGTAATTAAATTGTTTTAAAATGCTTTTTTCATGATCATAAAATACCCTTCCAGGACTTTGTTACCTTAACACTCAAATTTGACGCCATGATACCTGGGCATTCACTACATTAAGAATAGTTTAATCTAGTAATCTAATTAATCTTGGGTTGTGCTCTATTACAGGAACTCGAAGAGGGAATCAGCAGCCACCAGCCCAGTTTTGCAGCACTAAATAGAACTGGGGACAGGATTGTCCAGCAACTCTCTCCCAGCGATGGAAGCTTTTTGAAAGACAAGCTGGCGGGTTTAAATCATCGCTGGAGTGCAATCGTTGCTGAAGTAAGGGATCGTCGGCAGAGGTGAGTTAGCCGTGATGACTTAAGGGCACAGGGGTAACGCTCTTTTGGGCAGAGGCTTTTTAAGATGCCATTAGATGAGTTCAAAGTTCTTTTTCTATCTGATATTACAATAGTTTTTCTGACATTTAAGACCTCCTCTCTCCATGTTTTACATTTTTAGAATACTGCTCCTTACTGTATTTTTAGGCTGTCCATAAAGTCTCACTTTTCTATGCAGGTAGCATATGTATAAAAAATGCCTTATTTCTTTTATTTTTGTTTATTATGATGTGGTGACAATGTGACAGGAACTTGAAATAGTTGAAAGAACATTCTGGACTTTTAGTCTGAAGATCTGAGTTCAGGGTCAGGCCTCTGACTTACTCATTTCCTGACTGGGCCTCGTGGTTTTCATTAGCAATCTCTCTCATTAGGTCGTTTTTCCTGTAAAAGGGTGTGCTGTACCTTTATCAGCATCAGTGCTTCATACATAATATAGTTCCTCTTCTACGTAATATAATAGATATGATGTATTATTGTTTGTTTTTATGTTACAATGCCCCAGATTTTATTAGGGTGTCTCCTGGTTGTAAACATGTTTACCAGTGAATATAATACTCAACATTATTTTACACATTACTTTAAAATTATTTGACGGTTTTTTTTTTTTGAGATATCTATGTTTAATAGATAATTTCTACTTTGCTTAATACCTTCCATTTTATAGATGACCTTTTTTGGAAGGATTAATGGTAGTTTTGGGTTAAGAAGTCCCAGATATTTTTTCTGCTAATTTTAACTTTGTAGATGATGAATCATTTTAGTGATAAGCTATTGTTTTGTTAAAAGCTAATCTTTTTCAAGTCCAGTATAGGCATACCTTGGAGATAGTGAGGGTTTGCTTCAATATCTGCAAAAAAAGCGAATATCATAATATAGAGAATCACAATTTTTTCCCAGTGCTTATAGAAGTTACATTTATACCATATTGTAATCTGTTAAGTGTGCAATAGCATATGTCTAAAAAAAAAAAAAACAATTTACATACCTTAATTAAAAATACTTTATTGCTAAAAAATGCTAACCATCATCCAAGCCTTCAATAAGTTGTAATCTTTTTGCTGGCAAAGGGTCTTATATTCAATTTGTAAGAAAATGCAATAATAGCTGCGAAATGCAATAAAGTGAAGCCCAATAAAATAATGTATGCCTATACAATAATGTAGCATAAAATATACAAGTATGAATATTTGGCCTTCGGCTGCTTTTTATAAAATAATATCATCTATTATTTTGTGTGTTTTGTTTGGTAAGAGGCAAACAATAGTTTGTGTGTTTTGGTTAGGAGATTGCCATATGTCCTGTGTTTGGCACCCTGTACACACTGCCTCATTTAGTCCTTACAGCTACCCTCTGAGGGGACCCCCAGGCCCATTACACTGCTCCGGAAACTGAGGCTTAGAGAGGAGAGGTTAAGTAACTTGTCCGAAGTCTCACAGAAAGTTTGTGATGGTAGTAACTTACATTCTCAAATACTGTGCTTTACTAACTTGGGAAGATCGCAGAGCTCTCTGGCCAAGATTCCTCCTCTGTAAATGAAAACTGTGATATCTTCTCAGAGGAGTATCATGACAGTTAAATAAACGTGTTTGTAAAAAGCATATGCCCAAACTATTCATAGTGAACACTCAAAATATCTAGTTCTTATAATAGTAAGTTAACCTAGAACTTATTCTTCAAGTGTATTATTGCTGAATTTTGCCAATAATTGATTGATTTGATTAATATTTATCGAGCTTTGTATTTAGCATGAGATACAAATATGACTAAGGACTAAGAAGAACACATTTAAAGAAAAAGTGGTGTGATTTAAAACACATCGTTAAGAAGATACGGTGCTGTTACAGAGGCGGGTGATGGGCCGTGGAATTGAGGCATCGCAGGGGAGGGATCCTGAAGCTCAGTTCAGAGCATTTATAGCCATTTCCCATAAATTCCTTATAGGGTGTGCTTTGTAGAGAGAAGAAGTAGAACAGATAAAGGTGGGATTCATGAAATAGTATAGCCAGGTGGGAGATCTGCAAAGGTTCGATGGAGAGGAAGGCTCAGGGACCTCTGCCAAGATTGGAAGCTGAGGTCCCCTGGGACCTTCTATGCCATGCTAATGAGTTTGCATGCAGAACCCTTCTACCTTGAAAATGATTTATCTCCCTGGCCTTCTTAAGGAAAAAGATGTACCTGCTGGTGTGGTTTTAGCAATAAATGCAGGAATTCTCCTAAAGATTTTCAAATGGATCTCTGTGGAGTGTGGTAATTATTGCTCCCAGAACTAATAAGATGCAGCCAATACATATTTTACTCATTTTTTGGAAGAGAAAAGAGTAATGAATCTCTTCTCTGGCATCTTATATTTTAACTAAAGTCATATTTGTTTTCATAGAGTCATGTTTAACTTCACTTCAGATTGTCACTTATCTTAAATTGAGGCCACCTTGGAACTTGAAGAGCTTACATGTGTACAATTATCAGAGTTACAGAGAAATAGCACACGGTTCCATCTGTTTTTGTATTGAGGGCCTGTAGTTAAATACTTGCACAGTCCAGCAACTTATGGTGTTATTCCCTAATGAGCAATTGTTATCTACTGGCTGAACATTAATTTATAACTTGTTTTTACTCTTAGGGGTAACTTTTAAAAATGTAGGCTATATTTAACCAGTTTTCAGATGAAAATTTTGTGACTCAAGTATGTCCTACTGAAATTACTCGATAATGTTAATTTCCTTCATAGATGTATTTTCAAAATAATAAATTACTTATGATTATGAAACATGGGTAATTTAAATTCCAGCTTCTTTTTTGGAAATACAAGGTCTATAATAGTATTTAGTAAAAATAAGAGTACAAATACTCTTTGATACAGAGGGTAAATTACCTGTTTTGGTATTGGTAGTCTTAACAATTAGTACTCTCACTTTATTTATTTATTTTTTATATTTTGAAGCAATAGTCTCTCCTGATAGATACTTAAAAATGAAAACTTGTGATTTTATGGTGATTTCATTAGTTTTTAAACATTAAAATAACTTTCAAATATTATTGATTAAATATATGTTTAACATTTATATATATTGCATAATTTGGGCCTTTTTGTAATTAAAAAGACAAAGTCATAGCCAAAGAAATGTAAATTCTTATTAAAGATGACACAATGTGATTCATTAAAAACTGCATTCTGTTTTTAAATCAACAGCTAGTCATAGGAGCTATGGAAATGATACCACTACCAAGCTCTAAATAGCTTTCAAACCCTGTCTTAAAAATACATAATCTTGTTTGTTATATGAGTTCAATCATATTCTCATCTTCTGACAGATGGTTTATATATTTATAAATGTTATTTTTATAACATTTAAAAGATCTAGTTAAGGTAGTTCCTTTTTTATATTCATATGACTATTTGTTTCCTTATTTCCTTTAAAACTTTTGCTTTGTATTCTCTAGATCTCTTTTTATAACTCTGCTATATTCAAGTAAAATACTTACTTTACTAAACTGACCAAATTTTCATTTTTCTTGTATTTTCTTGTATTTTCTAATACTTGTGTAAAAATTTCCCATTGCCCTGTTCTTATTGTTTCTTTCCTATGAATAAAGTAGAGTAATGGTAGCCACCTAATGTTAATAATATATTATATAATGATGCCTTTCTATCTCCAAGGAATACTCAAAGAGAATTATGTGCTTTTCCTTGTTATTTTAGATAAAGACATTTTCATGGTTTTTCAAGTTCATTATGCCATACAATGGTATCTAGCTTTAAAAAACTTTCTACTAAGTTTCTATATAATTTTTCATGATGAGAGAAGACATTTTTTGTTTCAGTGTTTTTGAATTTAACAAAGGAAGAATTCTTCTTACATCATCTAATAATCTTTGGTATTACAGAATGTATACATGACTATTAACACATTTAAAACACATCATCAAATAATTATTAGGAGTTATTTCTTTGTGGTGTATTTAGTCTGAACATACAAAGTAAATTTATAATGATCTACTTAACTGGATAATTTTTCTCAATATTTTTAAATAATATATTCTTTTAGGCTAAAAGGAGAAAGTAAGCAGGTGATGGAATATAGAAAAAGATTAGATGATATTATCTGTTGGTTAACAAAAGCCGAGAATGCCGTGCAAAAGAGACCAACCACTGAGCTGGAAGGAAATCTGAAAGAGTTAACAGTAAGTGGTTTGTCTCTATATTTGCCAATGCTTTTTGATGCATGAACATTTACACTAAAATTAAGATAAAATATTAAAAGAAGAAAAGGGGAAGAAACTTTGTACTTTGTGGACTACGTGGTGACCTTTAAAGAGGAATATCTTTATTTATTTGTTTTTTTAAAGAACAGCTATATTTTTTTTTCTTCACAGCTAAGGCTTTACTTACATAAAAGTGAGAAATCATGTGGTTTCAATATCAGACTTAAGGTTTTTAGGATATTTTAAACAGACTTCATAATTTTAGAATATAATATTGCTATGAAGTGTAGTTTTTGCTTTTAGATTTAGAAGACAATTACTGATTATTATCTATAAATTGAATTGTATAAAACTCAACACTGTAAATGATATGAGAGTAACCCTTCTAAGTTTATCATTATGATGTATTAATGAAACATTTTGTTAATCTGCAACCAACAAGAATTGTTTATAGTTGTATATGTATACTGTACATAAAAATACATAAATACATTCGTACATTTTATATTTTTTGTGTTAAGAATTAAATTACTTGTTGCAGAACAGTAAGCATAATGAGCTCATATTTTTATTAAAAAAAAATTTTGTTTGTGGCTATACACACATGAGTATGCCTCAAAGTACGCCTAAAATGATACCTACTAATTTGATAAGAGATCTTGTCTAAAGGAGTGTTATAAGGCATTTTAGGAAAGAAAATTATTAGTAATGATGAAAAATATTATGTGGTAAACAATTACTAAGTTTCTTTTCAAAAAATGACAACCATCTAACAAACCTGTTCCTGTTTTAACTAAAAATTTCAATGGTTTTCTTGGAACATCCCTTTTGTAAAGCATTGGGAGCAAAAGATGGGATACCACATTAGGGTAGGTAGAGATAAGGTAGAGATAGATGCATAAAGTGCTCCTACTCTTTCTTTTTTCTTTTTTCTTTTCATTAGCACAGACTTCGTTTTCATTATGGAAAAACAATATTAAATTATCAATGTAAATATGATATCATAGGACCCTGTTGAAAGATGGGGTGGCGGGTGGGATGCACATGCTCACAAGTGCACACTGAAGGTGGGTGGTCATTCTCATATCAGTTAGTTTGTTAACATGTGTTTAGGCTTCTTAGCAGTTTATTTTCCACTTAAGAAATTAAAAGGCCACGTTTGTGAGAATACTTTCTCAAAACTCTGTTACTTTCTAATACAGTTCTTGAGCTTCATCCACTATGACAACCTTCTAACCACACCCCTTTCTGACACCTTTAGGACTTAACCCAGGAGATGGACGTACAAGCTGAAAAACTCAAATGGCTGAATAGAACTGAATTGGAAATGCTTTCAGATAAAAGTCTGAGTTTACATGAAAGAGAAAAAATTTCAGAAAGCTTAAGAACTGTAAATTCGACATGGAATAAGGTATGCATTAAGAATTACTGTGATACTTTTCACATGTTTATTGATTTTGTTGTCAAAGAAATGGCATCATGTAACTGTTTTACTTTTAATATCTAAATATGGGTACATTTTACTGATGAATATTAATGTTTATAATAATTATTTTGCATCTGTTATAGACAGAAGCATATATTCTCAAAGAATGCTTTTTATTTTGCATGCACTTTTTTGGCCTACAAAATTTATGCATTGTATATTACATTAAATAAAGAATATATATTAGAATTAGGCAATAAAATGCCAATAATTATACTCTGAGAATGAAGCCATTAAAATAACTTCCTGATGTTATACTTCACTTTCCATATATGTAAGTTTGTTTTTAACAATGTTATTCATTCAACATACATTTATTAGATTCTAGGTGGAATGCAATGGCTTGTGGCCTCAAATATGACTAAGATAAGGTCCTTTATCTCAGACCATTACTTTTTTTTGCAGTTGAAACAGTTAAAGGCAGATAAAGTCTTAGATTTCTCTTTATTTTGGTTTGGCACGTACTGTATCGGAGTATGAGGTCTGTCTGGGACATTGAATTGATATGTATGTGCCCTTGGCTTGGACGGGCCCCATAACAGTCACTGTCTCCTCCCTCAATCCTTTCAAAATGGTAATTGACATTGTATATCTAATGATGCAGGTGCTTTATCGATCTAGCCTCGCTGATTGAGAATTAACTGTCTTGATGAGTCACTGTTACTGATGATTCACACATCCGTGTCTCTGGCCTGGACTTCTCTTCATGCTCTAGACTTACCTATGCATCTGCCTGCTCAGCAGCTCTATTTGGATGTCAAAATAGGCATCTCAAAGTAACATACAAAATTGAGTTCCTGATCTCCACCTCCCTCCTGTGCATTAATATACTTCTCCAGCCTCAGCTACTAGTAATTATATCCTTATTATCATGTAGGCCCAGAATACTGAAGTCTATCTTATGATATTTGATTTATATCTCAATTAAAAAGAAAACCCAAACTTGGAGTCACCATCATCAGCTTCTTCAAAATACATATTTATTTGATGAATGAGTATATGGCTAGATACACGACGAAACATAGCAAAATGTTAACAGTTGTAGATGCTATATGGCACATGGGTATTCCCTGTACAATTTTCTCAACTTTTGATAGGTTCAAAGAACTTCACAAATTTGATTGCTTCTCACTACCTCCATTTCCATTAACATGTTTCAAGTCACCATCACACCTGTTTTTGATCACTGCAAAGGCCTTTTCATTGGTCACCCTGTTTCCTCCTTTGCCCTTTGTCAGTCTCTTCTCAACAAAGCAGCCAAAGTATTTGCTAAAGTAATTTAGATCAAGTAACTCCTCTGAGCAAAAGCCCACTAATGGTCTTCTTTCTCACTCAGAATGCAGGCTAAAGTCCTTACTGTGATTTATAGGCCTTCATATTCTGGCTTCCTGCTATCTCTCTGACTTCATCTCTACTCTCTCACCCTTACACTCTTTTCCAGACATGTTGGCCCTGTGTCAAAGATGCTAGGCTCAGCTTGTGCATATTCAGTCGGAGCACATGTATTTATTTAACGCAAAGGATGCCACTGGTTATTGTGTAGAATAGGGCATGGTGGACACTTTGGGAGCGCGATGTTAGCTAAAGCAATGCTTTTTTTCACTCTAGACTCTACAGATTTTGCTCTACCTAGGTGAATTGTGAATGTCCAAGACCAAGCAATGCTTATTGTGCAGAGAATTTTAACAAATACACTTTGGGAACTACTACTCTGGGATATTTCATTCATTCATTCATTCATTCTGGGATATTTCATTTCATTCATTTCATTCATTCACTCACTCGAAAGATTTTGATTGGACTTTCACTTTATGCCAGGCACCATTTTAAAAACTAGGAATATAGCAAAGAGTATGTCACTCCTTCTAACCCAGAGAACTTATTGTGATGAGAAAAGTAAAATGGTAATTATAAAATAGAGATATCTGTGGGGACATAAAGGTAGGGTACTTATCTGGCTTTGGGGGTTAACCGTGGAAGATTTTTTTTGGAGGTGATTGTATCCAAGCTAATTTATAAAAGATGAATAAGAATTGGTCAGTGGAGAGTGGGGGAAAAGGCATCTTAGGGAATAGAAGGAACAAGTGAAAAAGGGTCTAGAGGAGGCAGAGAATGAGCACAGTGCATATGGGTCCTGGGATGGCTCAAAATAAAGTAGAAGGGTGAGAGATGCTTGCAGAGATCAGATCCTAGAGGCCTCACCATGCCTCACAAGGAATTGGAGCACCATCTTCAGAACAGTTTACCACCTTGAGTGGGGTGTGCAGCTATTGATAGATTTTAAGCATGCGAAGGTTACATCTCGGAAGCATGCTATAGCTGAGCTATAGAGATGGATGGAGTGATCTTAAGGATGAGTATCCTTAGGTATCAGGATATCAAGTAACTCCTCTAAGCATTATCAAGATCGGAATAACTGATCTGGAAAAGATCACTTAGTTGTTAAATAGCTTTGTGAGGGGTTGTCAGGGAGACAGGATGAATTCAGATTTGGACATGTTTGAATATCCAGTTGACAAAGAGAACCAGACTGAAGATATATTTTTGGGAGTCCTTAGCCTCTTAAAGCTCTGTATGGTAAACGATACCATTAGAAACCAGGACCCAGGGAGAGAGGCCAAAGTCAATAGTAAAAAGAACAAAAAAAATCCTACCCTGTAGGTTGTTGACATTTAATAGATGGGCAGAGGAGAATGAGCTGGTGAAGGACACACAGTTCAGTCAGAGAGGTAGGCGTAAAGTCAGGAGTGCAGAATATTCACAGAAATCAAGGGAAGGGCAGTGACAGCATTAACTATTGCAAAGGGCCAGGGCAGCTAAGAACTGTGTGGTATTCTTGATGGTAACGCCAGGAGAGTGGGGGCTCAGGCAAGACAAGTGGACACTGAAGGTGGAGACAGAAGGTTGGGCACTGAGGAGGAAGAAAAACAGCAGAGCTATCATTTGGAGTAGTAATACTTCCTCTTTCTAAGGTATGACTGTCTTTGTTTACGTAGTACTCTTCTCTTTCTGTTTGGCCTGATGCTGTAGGTATGCAGAGAAGTGCCGAGTACACTGAAGGAACGCATCCAGGAGCCCTGTTCTGTTTCTCAGACAAGAATTGCTGGTAAGATACAGTTTATTCCTTCACAGATTTTTTTTTTTTAAATAAACATAGCAAAATATTATAATTATGAGCATCATGTATGAATTAGAAAAACTTAAAAACACTATGCAATTGTGATCTGGTATTCTACTTTCAATTATTGACAGGAAAGTCTTCTTTAAACCCAAGACATATTTGACTCCTCCATGTGTGCAAGGTAGTCATGGTAGATAAAACTTTTTGTCTTTCCTGGGACTAGAGGGACCAGGGTCTCAACAGAACTTACTGAAGGGACTGGACGAGGCAAGGCGGGGAATTCAGGAACATGCAGTTTTTTAAGAAAATCAGCTATAACCTGTTATGCGAGCATGTTTTAGGGGTGTGTAATTAGATGTCGATCATTACTAAAAACAAAAGGGTTAAATATCCTTGGAACTAGATGGGAGAAGGGGATTTAGGAGAGTTTTCCATCCCAGGGAAGCTATTTACTGACAGATGCTGATCGCTTAGATATGAAGGAAGGGATTTTCTCATCATTGATCTCCTCTCCTTGTCTGGGGTAGGGTGCAGGCTCCGGCAGCAGAGCCGCTACCACTGCCTTGCCAACTCTCGGTACCGCTTGGCCCTGCTCTCCCTCTGTTGACTGTTCTCAGTCTTTTCCTATATTAATTTTAAAATCCGACATTTCAATATATGATTTTGTTAAGGTACACACAAACTTGTTGGGATTTTTTTAAATTCAAATTGTGCTGAATTTACAAATTGACTATGTTTTGTAGAAAATTATTTTAGCCTCATCTAATATATCATATGTTAAAGTGGGTTTCAGGTGGGTCTAATAATTAATTCAACTACGTCTTGTTTAAGACTAAAGAAAAATAGTAACTAGCCACCCATCATTAAAAACAAAACCATACAAAGACAAACAAAAAACAGAAGTAAAATCTTTACCCAATCTTTGAAGAAGTCAGGAATCTTTAATAATCTCCCAGGACAGTTTTAGGGACTTGATCACTCAAGTTTGATAACATTTAAATGTTAAAAAGAAAAAAACACATTAAAACTCCTAAAATACAAGCAGTGTTTTCAGCAATTTGGCAAGGGTTCATTTTCCTATAAAAAGAGTTCGTACACTTTAATAAGGAAGCAGATAAAGAACATAGACAGTTATAAATTATACCATGTTTGGTTAACCAACATGATAAATATTTAATCTCACCGATAATCCAAAAACCATTATATAAAGGGAACGCTGAAAGCTGTGTGTTTATCCATTGAAACAGAATATTGTTTGTGTGGATGCAGGATTCACAGTTCCACATGCTGCTCCTGCAAGTCTAAATTTCCAACTTGTAAGGAAAGAAATTTGGCAATAACTATTAAATACATTAAGTTTTTTCATATTTTCTGACCCAGTCATTATACTTTAGGAAATCTATACCAAAGTAGTGATCAGAAATGTGAAAAATACTCTACTCAAAAAAGATTTTCCTTGCAAGTTTTTTTAAGTAAAATTTAAGCAATGTAAGTATCCAGGTGTAGGAAAGGAGTTAATTAACAGTTAGTGGGTTTATATGTAGATTATTGCCATAGGTACTCACAGTGATGTGCATTAAGAATGACTAATGCTCATGTTTTAAAATTAAGTAAAAAAGAAGAGAAAACTATGAATAAATTGGCTTTATTATTAAGGTAAACATCTTGACAAAATAAAATAACACTCCTAATTTTCCCAGTTAATGTATTTCTATTTTATTTTCTCTTGGTATCAGTGTTACCTCTGAGTTATTGCTGCCATAAAATGTTCTGAGACTGTGTTTAATTTGCTTCACAGCTGCCAAAATCATAGATACTGTAGGAATACCATTGCCATTTCAGTATGAAAAAATAAAAATCTGCCTTTTTTTTTTTTTTACTTAAATTAAATTTTATTAAAATACATACACATGCCACCATTATACTACCACAATCAGAATATCCTGTTGATTTATTAATACTTGGCTACATTTTAATTTCAGCTCATCCTGGCGTCCAAAAGGTGGTGCTAGCATCATCCGCATCAGATATGCCTGTTCAGTCTCCTCGTACTTTGGAAATTTCAGTTGCTGCTGATCTGGATAAAACGATAACAGAACTAGCCGACTGGCTGGTATTGATCGACCAGATGCTGAAGTCAAACATTGTCACCGTCGGGGATATAGAAGAGATCAATAAGACAGTTTCTAGAATGAAAGTAGGTGCACAGTGTAAAGGCTTGTCGTGGGAACACCACAATGCACGGGTGACAACGTCTGTTTGGACCTCCTTGTTTATCCTAAATTCTGTGAGAATAATCTTTAAAAATTCTTTATCTGTCAAACAAACAGCCATCCCAGGCTAGCTCTGAAGAGTAAAGCTTTTCTTGCCTTTTTACTCTTTTGATCTGATATGCTTTACCGATAGAGCCATAGACACAATGTACTTTTTGAAGATCTAAAATTGATATTGTAAATCTAGCCACATCAGTGTAAATGTGAGTGTCACAGTTAATGTCTAGTGTGATGTAAGATAATTTCCTAAAGCACCTTTTTGACTTATGTTTCATGAGCTTATTTGTTTAATTGCTGACATTGGAAGTGAGTTCTTCTTTCTGATTATAATTTATTAGTATACATATACCACCTAACACCAGTTTGTAAAATTCTTTTTCCACATTCACTGTGTGCTAGGTTCTGGACTGTGTGTTATATAGGGATACTAAAAAGAATATACCAGGTAGAAATTGGGAATGAACCAAAAATGATCAGTTATTGTTAACTTTCATTAAGCTCTTCATGTGTGCTGGGTATTTTTCTAAGTAATTTATGTGTATTACTTCATTTAATTCTTTAACAATCTTGTGAGATAGGTACCGAATTTATCCCCCAAATTGCAAATATGCCCAAACTGAGATGGAGGCACAGAATGCATATCGGTAGACAAGTCTCTGTGGCAAAGCAGAGTGTACTAAAAGCCACAGGGCAGGTACAAGTGACCTGTAAGGGAGCCTGGATGAGGAAGGGAGGTACTTCCACAATGATAGAAGGCAGACTATATGGGATTTTGACATCTAGGGATAAAGTAAATGGCATTCCCGATACAGGGAGCAGAGTGAATGAAGAGTTAGGGGAGCGTGAAGGACGTTGGGTCAACGTTTGTGCAATCAAGAAGTGTTGTAGGAAGTAAGGTAGCAAAGGCAGCTCAAGTTCATTCTTTGAAGGAGCTTGTAGGCTACACAAAGCCCTTCGTACTTTAGTTCTGGAAGCAATGGGTAAGCCTCTTTTTCCCTTTTTTCTTTTCAAAATCGTGGCTGGAGACTGATGATAACAGTGCTCTACTTTAGTAGGAAGACTGAGAATAGTGTAAGAGATGTTTAACACAAGGAAAAGAGCCCTTTCTGAGTGGCTAAGATGCTGCTGCTGCAATTAGTGGAAATAAGGAATAGAAGAAATGAAATGTTGGATAAGGGTTTGATTGATTTAGTTTCGGATGTATTGTGTTGAGAGGTTCTTATGCCATTTAGAAGGAAATGATCAGCGTTCATTGAAATGACACTCTGGGATTCAGGATTAGAAGTGAATAATCCATTTAGAAATCATATTTGACACTGTAGGAGTAACTGAAGTCTGCAAAATTAGTGAATTCATAAAGAGGAAGAGCTGAGAGAAAATCTTTGCAATAGGTACAACATATTTGTACCTATTGGAAACTGTATTTTCTAATCTTCATGACTATTTTTTAGTTCTATACTTAAATCACACTATTTTTCTGTTATTAACTTTTCTCCCATTTTTATCTGTACTGAGATAAACTCTAGAACAGCAGTTTTCCATGTCTAAAGTTATTTAGTTTGCTATTCCAATTAGTGTTTTTGTTATACCTCACCCCCATCCTGTAGGTGACATTAGTTTGTGTTCCTATCTGAAGTAGGATAGGTATGCAAGGTGTTATCTGCAGAAATCACTGCTAACGTTTTCAGACCATTTTTAGTTTTTAAAGGGACTTTCTTTATTTAATCTCCTCAGACTTGATGTAACTGAACTGTAAGTATTTCATTATTTCTTTTCGTGAAGAAAAAAAAGAGAGGAAATGCCTTGTCTGGTGAATTAGATGGTAAGTATCAGAGCTGCAATTTGAACCTAGGACCTCTGACTTTACGTCCTTCACTTTCTCTGCCATGTCACCAATGCCTCACCGGCCTTTATAGGAGAAAAACAACTGATGTCAGCCCATCAGTTTTGCTTCATTAGTGTTTTTATTGTGTGGCCTATTGCATTAATAGTCATTTCTTCTTAAACAGATCACAAAAGCTGACTTAGAACAACGCCATCCTCAGCTCGATTATGTTTTTACACTGGCTCAGAATTTGAAAAATAAAGCTTCCAGTTCAGATGTGAGGACAGCAATTACAGAAAAGTGTAAGTTTCAAAGCAAATTATATGTCATCATCCACTTTCACTGAAAATAGTCACACATAGACTTTCAAGGATTATTTAACCAGAAATTATTATTTGATATTTGATATTCTTTATCTCTCTATAAATATAGCTTTCCCTTGTTTATTTTTTTGTGAACATTGTCACAATTCTCATTACTTCCTTAAAGTATTAACACTATTACTTTTAAGTAATTACTGATTCACTGTATTATTTGCTTTTAAGTTGGGATTTCTTTTGAAAGAACCAAGAAAACAAAAGTTAGAGAAACCCATAGGAATGCAAATCCATTCTTCCCTTGTAATTCGTTTACTAAAACTACATTTTACCATGTCTTTTAACTCATCTTCTCAAAATTCATTCCAAAAATATTTATTGAGCAACTACTATGTACCTCCTGGCCTGGCACTAAATAATTTGAGAATACTTTACTTAAAAACAAAATTAAACCAAACAAAAGATAAACATACAAAACAACCACAGCCAAGATCTTTGTTTTGAGTTTGCTTTCTGGCTTAAAAGCACCTGGTCAATCTGTATGACATATAAAACTCATTCCTGAGAATGTTACCTTGGGACGGATGGTACAGCCTGCTTTCATCATCCCTTCTTCCACGATAGCCCCTGGGCCCATCTGTAGCTATTCTGTACTATATATATTCTTTAAAACATCCTGACATTTCTTAGCTTCTTACCTTCATTCACATTATTTTTTTCCCTCTTGGCCTTTCCTCCCCAGATGAAATACCTACTCAGCTGCTAAAATGTCACCTCCTCTTTATAAAGTCTTTCCCACCCCTCTTCTAGTCCCTGGTGAACTGTTTTCTATCTTTATCTGCCATGGCTTTTTCCCCCATAAATTCATTGTGAATCTCACAGTTACTTTAATTCTTTCTCCCCTCCATAAATTGTGAATATTTACCTTTCTGGCCCTGGGGCACCTTTCAGTGCCCGATACAAATTATGTACTTGATAAATATTCGTGACATAATATAAGATGGAATGTATTATATTACCTTGTCTAATATTTCTCAAGGGGAAATGTCATCTATTCCTATAAAAAGCATGTTTCAATTTCAAAATAAATGAGACAGCAACAAGGTTGTTATAGCAGATGAATTAGAAGAGAACTTTGGTCTCACAATGTTGGTTTGTTTTTACTGAATGAGCCATTTTCCTTCTTTCTTCCTCTCTTTATTGATTGATTGATTGATTGCTGTGCCTGTTACAGAACTCTGGAGGGATCCTTCTTCCCCTCAGGTGGCCAGGAAGCTTGTCTGCTTCAGCGACTCTAAACTATTTACAAAGCCATCACCATTTTGCTTTTTCTACTGCCTTACATTTTTTCCCACCAGCTCTCTGTTTGTCCAGAGTTTCTTTTAAGTATTTTTATAAGACTTCTCTTAAATATCTTACCTTTCCAATTTAAAATCCCAGTGTTTTCTCTACTTTTTTGGAGGGGAAGGTGCATAGTGACGGCATTCTTTGTCACTGTTTATAGTATGAAAAACCATTCTCAGCTGGCGTATGCTACCAATAGTATCCTGTTTTAGTCATTTATTCACAGTGACTAGGATAATTTGCTTATTTTTAGCAAAATAAGCAAATTATATTTTTAGCAAAATAAGCAAATTATCCTAACTTGTGGTATTTGCTGTCACTTGTATTTAGTTTTATTGCTTCAATATTAAGGATTGTATGAGTAACAATTAGTCATAAGTACTTTATGTAACTTTTTAACTGACAAGTCGAAGATAGATTTGTCTTCTTAAGTTAAAATCTTAAAAATTTTTTTCAATTACAGTTGACATTTAATAGTATATTAGTTTCAGGCGTACATAATGATTAGACATTTATATAACTTATGAAGTGATCCCCCTGACAAATTGAGTACCCACCTGACACCATACATAGTTATTACAGTATTATTGACTATATTCCTTATGTTGTACTTTACATTCCTATGACTATTTTGTAACTGCCAATTTCTATTTCTTAATCCTACTTCATCTTTTTCACCCAGTCCTCTAAACCCCATCCTATCTGGCAACCATCGGTTTGTTCTCTGTACCTATGAGTTTGTTTGTTTTGTTTTGATTGTTCATTTATTTATTTTTTTAGATTCCACATATAAGTGAAATAATATAGTATTTGTCTTTGTCTGACTTATTTCACTTAGCCTAATACCCTCGGTGTCTATCTTTGTCTATATGTTGTCACAAATGGCAAGATCTCATTTTTTTTTTTTTTTTTTATGGCTAAGTACTATTCCCTTATATACCTTTATCCTATGACACTGAGATTGCTTCCATATCTTGGCTATTGTATATGAAATATCCTTCTGTGTTTTTTGTTATAGACTGTATTAAAGTCTATTTTGTCTAATATAAGAATTGCTACCATCTATTTACTTTCAGTCTGTGTGTGTCTTTTGATCTGAAGTGAGTCTCTTATAGGCAACATATATAAGAGTCTTATTTTCTTCTCCATTCAGCTACCCCGTGCCTTTTGATTGGAGCATTTAATTTATTTACATTTAAAGTAATTATTGATAGGCATTTAGTTATTGGCATTTAATTCATATTTTTGGTCTTTTATTTTTCTTCTTAAAAAAGAGTCTTTAACATTTCTTATAATATTGGTTTGGTGGTGATGAACTGCTTTAGCTTTTTCTTATCTTCTAAGTTCTTAATCTCTTCTTCAATTCTAAATGATACCCTTGCTGGGTAGAGTAATCTTGGTTTTAGGTCCTTACTTTTTATCACTTTGACTATTTCGTGTCAATTCAGCTAGTCTTCAGTTGGTTTCCGAGGTTAGTGGTTCCATAATTTAGTAATTTTGTTGTGGTCATAAGAGGAGCAAACACAGCATTTATTTATTCTGTCATTTTGGCTAGAAGTCTAAAATTTTAGACTTTTTTTTTTTTACTCAGATGATATATAGTAGATATCTCATAGAACAGTAGAACGGTTTTTTTAGAATTATTACATGTATGTATAATTTGCAGCTTTCTGAACAATCTTAAATTGATAGCTTTTATGGTTTGCTATAACCTTTATTATCCCAAGATTTTTACCAAAAAGTCTCATTATAACTCACTGGGAATGTTATTCTTGTAGTTAAATTCTTCTTGGCCTGATTCTTAACCACAACCTTCAGGCTATCAGGTATTCAGAACATTTTATAGACATTTGTTTTTAACTTTCTACCTACTTATTATCAATGGGTTATTGAAGATACTCAAAGCTGTTGCCTACTGGTACTTCAAGATCATGAATTTCCCTGGAATAATTAATTAATCAAAAGTTTATATCCTTAGATTTCTCTTTTCTTATCTCCATGTTAAAAATGAGAAGAGGATAGAACAAACGGGAGAAGGCAGAGGGGAGAAAAGGAGAAGAGAGAAAGAGACAGAAAATGAAAGAAAGATAAACAGAAGAAACAATAAAAAAAAGAGAGGAAAAGAGCCAATGTGGATTTTTGTTTTCAGTGATAGAAGAGCTGCTGGCTACAAAGAACTCGAATCTTCTTTATTTTTAGTGTTTCTCTTGAACTTGAACATATAAAAATACTTCCTTTTAGAGAGGCTTAATGCTACAGTGAAACAAATGTGAAAAGTATTCTTAGAATGTTTTTCTTTTGAAATCAAGACTACCTTAGAGCATCTCCTTTGTGGCTGACTATGTCTGTGTTCTATTATAAAGTACTGTTAAACTCTGCCTTCATCAAATCAGGTTGTGTACATATAAAATTGCATAGACTGTTAGTTTCCTTATAATTTTTTTCTTTTATCAGTTTATAATAGTAGATATTTTTATTGTGATATTTTTGTGCATTTAAAATAGAGTTTCATCCAAAATTATTTCTTCAAGAATGGTTTCAGATATCAATTGTATTTAGTGTACCAACATGTACTAAAATTCTTTTAAAATGTGTATATCAACTTGCCTCCTTTCTCCTTTTTTATTGATAGTCTTATTTGTGATCAATTTGGTATTAGGTATTTTTTTTCTTTCCTGATAGTTTCTTTCTGGGATTTTTTTTTTTTTATCATGCCTCCTCCAGTGGAAAAGGTCAAGAACCAGTGGGATAACACGCAGCATGGTGTTGAGTTACGGCAGCAGCAGCTGGAGGACATGGTTATTGACAGTCTTCAGTGGGATGACCACAGGGAAGAGACCGAAGAACTTATGAGAAAATATGAGGCTCGCCTGTATATTCTTCAACAAGCCCGAAGGGATCCACTTATCAAACAAATTTCTGATAATCAAGTAAGACTGATTAGATATCTTTTGACAGTATCTATTTGTTGGATGTACTTTTTTGTTCTATTTTTAACCGTAATTTTTCAGACTCTTGTCATGACGTTTTCTCAAGGTCTTAGAGTACACATTGAAATTTATATAGAGAGAATTTGACCAGAAAGGTTTCTGAAAAATTTCTGGAGGCATAACAAATGGAAATGTGCATATATCTTAGATTTACAGCTCACTGATTGCAAATGGAGCACACCCACAAACCAGCATCTGGAAAGAACATTTTCAGGATCCCAGGAACATCCTTTTGCTCACTTCATGTTTACCCTAAAGGTTATTTTTATTTATAAAATTTTCTGAGACTTTCATTTGAGGGATACTGTAGTGAACAAATAAGGTAGTGAACAAATAAGTTTCTTTTAATAAATTCATAACCAAACTGTTTTATCAGTGTCGTCAGAGTAAGTACCTTTTCTGTAATCAGTGTGATTATAGAGTTTAAGATGTTGAACATTTATGATGTTTATAAAGTGCCATTTTAAATTCTGTCTAGCATCGTAGAAAATCTTGAATTAGAGGTTATGGTGTTAGGTTATATTTTAGTGTAATATTCCTTTGTCTTTCAGATAGCCTAAGATGAAAGTATATATTTGTGAAGAATATAATAATAAATGTGTGAAATCTAAGACATGAAATATGTTTTTATTCTTCACACACGTAGACATTCCATGGTTACAATGTAAAAAGCAAGTGGCCAGGTGTCCTGAATTCCTGGATCATTCTCTGTGTTTTTGATACCTGCTGATTGGTTTCACCAAATGACTCAAAACTAATAATCAACAAAGCCCTTGACACTTAACTGAAAGAATACAACTAAAAGTGACGTCAATGCTTCAGTCCTCTTATTCAGAATATTCTTTTCTAATTGAGTATGGTTATTTTCTTCTGAAACTTTAGAGTGGATTTTTCTGTTAATTGCTACAAAAAGCACTGTAGAAATGTTCATTTGTCATTTAGATTTCTTGGGGAGCATCTTGATGAAGGGGCTCTCAGAAATTGAAAAAGTGTGTCAAGGAACCGATGCTGGCACACATGCTCAGCATCAGTTGAGCTACCTTTCCATATAGGGGAACTTTATGGTAAATTTATTCCTATACAATGCATGTCCCTATGTGAATCAGATGTATAGCAGAAGGAATGAAAAAAGACAAATGGTTTGAGGAAATAAAATATCTGAAAGAGGAAAAGATAATTTTTTAAGTGTCATTTCCCATGTACCTGATCCCTTTCTTAGACATTTTCTTTTTCCACTTCTGTATTGAGCTTCTGTGCAAGAGTTTGTCTAATAGTTTGTTTCTTCTTTAGATATCTGTGTCTAAAACATGTTAAAACCTATAGAGAGGACCAGTGTTTTGGTGATACTAGTTACTGAGTGACCAAGTCTAACACGTGCACCTGAAATTACACCTTAGATACTGCTTCAAGAACTGGGTCCTGGTGATGGCATCGTAATGGCCTTCGATAACGTTCTGCAGAAGCTGCTGGAGGAATATGGTAATGATGACATAAGGAATGTGAAAGAAACCACCGAGTATTTAAAAACATCGTGGATCAATCTAAAACAAAGGTAATGCTAAGGCCCTGGCAGGTACATGTATGTTGTCAGTTAAGAGTTTGGCTTTCTCATGGAAACGTGCCAGAATATGTGACTGCTAGAAGTACATTTTATTATTGTTGTTTCTATTTTTATACTGTACTGAGTTAGTATTATCATACTTATACAGAATATATATTCATACAATATATACTTGAATTTCTGCAATAGAGATTTTCCTTGAATAAGTCTAAACCTTGCCAATGATCATTAATGTGTTCTGATTTTTTTTTTTTTTTTTTGCCTCATGGTATTACCTGGAGTACATCTTGTGGTACTCTGATGGAGTACGTCTTATAGTACTCTGATGTAAATACTTAGATATTTACAGCGTTAGGAGAATATTATCCCTAATGATGATTAAAATATTGTGCTGTTTGGCCAGATTACCCTCAACTGAGGCTGAGAACATGTGATCCAACACTAGACTCCTGAAATATGCTAATATGTATTTAGGGCTCCAAATAATTTATAATTTTTTCTTTCCATTACTCTGTGTAGTCAGCATATTTGATATAGCCTAAAATAGCATATGTGTTTGTAAGAGACATTTTTCTGTCACTTGAACACCTAGGACTTGAGGACCTATAAACAGTGGTTAGCGTCTCTTTGAGATGGCATATTTATATTCATCATCAGTAAAAATGTGTTTACTTCCTGCATAGTGCCAGGAGTACCTGTGTCTAAGGGAAATTATGGTTTCACACACGCATCTTTATATATTCAAATGCAACCACCTGAAAGCAATCAAAGATATCAAAACGCATTTATTTTGCAATGAATAAAATGGATACTGTTAGAACACTTTATGATGTATATTACTGGTAATAAAGTATGACCAAGCATTTAATATTTAGCAACAGTCTCACATAGAGGTGTTTTATACATTTTTAGAATGTCATTTTTAATTAGAATTTCTAAAGTGGATTTTTGGAAATCTCAAAGAAGAGAATTATGAGGGCAGTATATGAGCATGACTGTGATGCTAGAAAAACCTAGGATTCTGGAGTCAATAAGCCTGGGGTAGCAAATACAAAACTTCATAGATGGTCAGAGCAGAACATAGTTATAATGCTGATCTTTCTATCATCTTATAGAGCTGTTTTTCTTTTGTTGTAACAAGTTATTAGGATATAGAAGGATCCCAGAACTAAGGCAGAGAAGAGGGTGAATTAAAAATAGCTTTAGGAAAGTTAGAAGCCTGCATGGAAAAGATGAGGGGAGGAAGAAATACAGATTGGTAGTTCCAAAATAGTCACAGTTGTAAAGTACAGCGTAAGGAATATAGTCAATGTATGGTGCCAGGTGGGTACTAGACTTACCACGTTGTAAATTATATGTCTAACCACTGTGCTGTACACCTGAAACTAATATAAAATAATATTTAATGCCAACTGTAATTGAAGAAAATTAAAAAAACAGATTTAAGGGACAGATTTACAGTTACCTGGTAAGTTCTAGGACTGTAATGTACAGCGTGATGACTATAATTAACAATACTGTATTGTGTATTTGAAAGTCGCTAAGACGGTAGATCTTAAAAGTTCTCATCACAAAAAATAACTGGCGATAAATGTTAACTAAACTTTCTGTGCTAATCATTTCATAAAATATACGTTTATCTAATCATTATGTTGTACACCAAAAATAATAAATACAGGATCGTATGTCAGATATATCTCAATTTAAAAAAGAACACGCAACTTTAATAATAAGAGAGGTGGTCCTTAGTCGTACTTTATCTGTGTTTCCAAAAACTCATGTATAAGAGTTATGACTTTGTTTTTGTTGTAAACAGTACCAGAAAAATTGATTGTGTAGGAATGTAAGGCCTGCTTTATTTAGCACCTCCAATTCTTTTTTTGCTTTTACTTTGTAAATATTTTAAGACAGACTATAGCTGTAGTTAGAATAGATGGAAGAGGCAATTAAAAATGAATTATATTCCAAGGTGATCTTTCATTTATCATAGCTGAGACAGCCACAGTGTTCTAGTTTTATGGTAGCTACAAGTAGTTGTTCTTATTCTATTTAATTCTCCATTTTGAGGGGAAACAATTATATTAATATTTAGACGTGATTGAGGTATACCGAAGCAGGGAAAATACAACAAAACTGCAGCTCCCTTCATGAGTGACAACTAGGATTTCTACATATTGAGAGAATTTTCTCTTTTAAACACAATGATATTTACAGTTTTTAACTGTTTTAATTAGAGCTTTTTCTAGAATATAAAAATCTTTCCCTTTTTAAACAAAGTATGTAAACTCATTCAATATTTTTCGATTTCTTGGCATTATTGTTGTGAAGATAGAATTAAACTTTAAGAGCTGTATGCAACTTTATGGTTCATTTAAACCAATATTTCTCAACCTTGTTTTTAAACATTATCTGCCCCTAAGAAACCTTTTTAGATCCTCGCCTTCATGACATTTCAATACCATGGGTATACTGTGTATCTGTTTCTGTACTTTATAGCTGTACTTTATACATAAGAGTAAGTTTTTGGCCACTCCCCTCCCCACCTTGCCCTGCCTGAGAAACACTTATCACCTCACTTAAGAGTGCATGGTCTAATCTAATGCTCTCAGGCTCAGAGAAGTTTAATGACATGTTCGAAGTCACATAGCATAAAACAAGATGATATTTTTCTCTACTAAATTATGATCATGCTCTGAGTTCTGAAGAATTGGTAGTAAATTTATTCATACTGCTGTGCTTTGTGAGATTTTGTACTTTCTTTTTAGTGTATAAATTTTATTGTGTATCTTCTCATTGTCACATACTGTGCTAAGCTCTTCACATATATTACTTCATTTAATCCTCACAACAACCATAGGAAACAGGGAGCACCTTCATCCATCGTATGTCAATGAATAAACTGAAGCAGAGAGAAGTTAAGCAATAGCCACCATCACACAGTTCATATGGGCAGAACTGAGACTGGAATCCAAGCCTTTTTGTCTGTGCAGTCAGGCTGCTTTCCTTCTCGACAAATAATTTTATTTATCTTCTTTGCTATCAGAATGTCAGCTATTGCTGGTGACTGCTCTGTGTACCCACCTATTGGACCTGTTTACGATTCCATTTACTGGTTCTTATTTTATTGGAATTTAGAATCCAGATCTGATTAAATATATGGGGGCCTCTGTAATGAATAGTATTAACACATTCCAGTGTGTGGCCATTGTGCTCTCTGAAATGGCTTCTGAGAGGCCTCAGACCATAGCTCATCTCTTATCTCCCAGCTGTATTCTGAATATACATTATTGGCAGCCAAGTCTGGAGGGGTGAAGGGTTATTATACTTACCCATGGAATACGGTTATTGCAGCATAATGTGTGACATTTAATATCAGTGTTCAAAGGAAATGTTTTGTGTGAATTGAAATTGGCCCAAGTAATTTGGCCATTCACAGTTACTGGTCCACAATCCCTTATCTGCAGTGCCAAAATTCAATACGCTGTGATAACAGAAAACTTTGACTTGACATGAGGCTATTTATTATAGTCTTATTTAGCCTGCTTTGTGTGAATAGCCTTGTTTCTAACTAACTGCAGAAATATTAATGCATTTGCTGCCTCAGACCCTCCTTGGGGGTAATACGTCATATAGTTACATTCATAGAAGTTTTCTAGTATATAAAAAATTTTAAATTCTGAAACACAACTCCTGATGTTTTGTATTCTTATTACAATAGATCTGTCTCTAGCATTTTGAACTAATTGACATATCTTGGCCAATTATTTTAACCTGCGAAATTTTTTTCCTTACATCTCTTAATGCCAATTAACAAATTTTTTAATGCAAATAGCGATAGTGATAGTTGAAATATGCTTATAGTAACTTTTGGAGTGTAGATCCCTGATTTGGGTCTGAAATATTTTAATCCTAGAGTGCCTGTGTATATGTAGAGTATATGTATGTATATGTGAATATGTATAGGAATAAGTATGTACGTACATATATACGTACATACATACAAATATGCACACACATAGTTATTTATGGTAAATTATTATAAAGGAAATGAGACAATATAACTTTATGTTATAAAGACTATCTTATAGATCATTAACTGCTAAGTATTCTTCTCTTTGCCCATCTATTTTGGGAGCCATATTTTGCCTCACCTCTTTTAAGGCAATTCTTGGTTTATACAGGCAGAATGGAAAGCACACTGGCTGTGGTATCTGGCATTTATGATTAACATCCTAGCTTATTGGTTTACCATCTGTGTGACTTACCAGTCTTGAGCAAGTTATTTTAAATCACTGGGTCTCACTTTCCTTGGTTCTAAAGTAGAGAACATATCTAATGTATAGGATTATTGTGAGGATCAAAGATTATGTAAAGAAGTTCCTCATACATAATATGAGCTCAGCAAAAGGTTCCCCAAATTATCATGTGCTGTGTCATATTGTCTTCCTTAGAATTCCATCGTGCTTCAGTCTGTTTTACAATACCGTCTATGGTTAAATTAGCAGAAGGTCGAGTCACTATCATTTGTTTGTCTGTAGTCATTTTGAACAGCCTCTACTTACATTAATGACAAAAATTATTGATTATCTGATTTACTGAATGCAATATAGATATTGTAAATGTTTCTTGCTAGATGAAACTTAGAACATGCAACTTCCTTGGTTAGTGTCTTAGTCCGTTCAGGCTGTTGGAGCAAAATGCCCCAGGCCGAGAGGCTTATAAACAGCAGG
>NW_006438088.1:3925420-3926859 GCF_000325575.1 Pteropus alecto | reverse complement strand
GTTCTGGAGCCTGAAGTACAAGATCAGGGTGCCAGCATGGTGGGGTGAGGGCCCCTTTCTGGGTCTCAGACTCCTCGTTGCGTCCTCACGTGGCTGAAGGGAGGAGTAAGAGAGTGCTCAGGCATCTTTGAGAAGGGCCTTAATCTCAGTCATGACTCTGCCCTCACGACCTCATCATCTTCCGAAAGCTGCACTCCATCACATTTGGCATTCAGATTGTAAAATATGAATTTGAGGAGAACAGAAACATTCAGACCACAGCATTTAGTAAAATCATCACGGGCGCTGAATTCATGTTGCATTTAAGTGTTTTCTGCCTTAGCAGAAGTCTAACCATCCTGGAAAGAAAGGGTGTAGTGTTTAAAAAGACAGTTATGTCACGTGAGAGCCACAAATACAGATTTATCTAGTCAAGGAACTTTATTTTCTTCTTTTGCAGTGATGTTGTCCTTCTAATTAATGTTCATTAACTTAATAATGGTCAGCTGGACATGTGGAATGTACATAGTTTTATAAAGGGTTATATGAATACTGTGTCTACTAAAGACTGAATTTGTGAAGCCCTTGACTATTTTCAAAATGGATTACATTGCAGAAATTTGAATTTACCTTTGATTGCTTTCCTAGTCATTTTGTTGTTTATACTGAAACTTCCATTATTTCTGTTATTACTTTTTCAGTAGTACGTGTTTATTGTCCCTACAGAGTAATAAAAATGAAGTGTTCTTCTTTAGCATTTATCAGTTGTATATTTGGTCAGTTCCTTTAAGCAGTGATCGATAGAAGATACTCCTACTCATATTGAGATTGTGCCCTATGGCCTGACACCAACCAGGCTCAACCTTTGCAATCTTAAAACGAATGCTAAAGCACCTGTCACTCCCAAATCAATGGGCTTACGTGAAAAGTCCTGGTAGCTTTATCTTTCTAGCCTGTACACCAGTATGAGGCTCAGAGATATGAGTCAGTCAACTTCATTTATTCTCTCAGAAGCTTACTTTGTTTCCTTGAAAGTAACCTTTATTTTTTTCAACCTGTTTCTTTTATTTTCTTTGCTAGCATTTCATTTTTAGTTTTTCCTTCTGAGCTGGGAAAGAAACTGGCAAAGAAAAAAAGTATAAAAATTATAATCTTCTGTATCGTTTTAATATTTCAGTCACGATTTTATTGTCTTTAAAAATTACAAACAATGTCTTTGTGGTATATGCCCAAGAATGCTGATGTTTTCATTTCATAAATATCAACCTCAAGTATACAGATATTTTCTGAGTACATTTAATTCCATAATGAACTAAAAGACTGGTGCTTGTAGTCTTTGCTTTCATTTGTTCCTTTTCCCTTTAATTAGTTAATTAATTAAATGTGTATTTATTTAGCCTCCTGTTTGTCCAGCTCTGTAATCAGCCCTGAAGATTCAATCATAAACAATCCCGCGCCGA
>NW_006438088.1:3903778-3925357 GCF_000325575.1 Pteropus alecto | reverse complement strand
AAAATATTACATAATTATGGGTGATTATTTTGGAGGAAAAGGAAATGAAGGAGGTGCTATATTAGAGGGGGACTTATTTGTAAAGCATAATTTAGAAGGCGTTTGAGCTATTCAGGTTAAGGGAAACCATCTGAAAAAAATTCTAGAGTGAATGGCAAATGTAAAAGTCACGAGGCAGGGAAGAGCATAGAACGTGTTGGAAATATAATGAATAAAGGAGTTTAAAATGGGTTAGAAGAGGGAGGCAATGGCCAGTTCATGCTGAACTTCATGACATGGGAAGGAGTTTGGATATTATATGTATAATGGGAAGCTCTTGGAATTATGAAACAAAAGAGTGATGCTGTCTAATTTATAATATTAAATGTAATCCCTCTGAATCTCATGTGGAGAATAGACTGTAGGGATATAAGAGAATAATTGGGAAGACAGGTACAGAAGTGATTGTTGTGGTTCAGGTGACAGACAGTGGTACCTTGTGCCATTGTGTGCCGGCAGTGGTGAGGAGATGATGGCTTTGAGATGCACTTTGGAAGTAGAAAAGATGTTTTGATGGGTTAGGTAAGTGGTCTGAGGGAGCAGAAACAGTCAAAGATGGCACTTTGTTAGAGGATGAGTGGGTGGGTACCATTTGTTGGGAAAGGCTGTGGGAATTTCTGGGGGAGAAAAATCAAGAATTGGGTTTTGACATGTTGATTTGAGATGCCTACTGGATATCTAAATATATAGGTCAAATAGGCAATTGGATACATGAATCTGGAACTCAGATATTCTTAGCCTGAGATATGCATTAGGGAGTTTTCATCATTTACATTGGGAGGTTTAATCTGTGGCATTGGTTGAGATCACTAGGAAAAGAGTAACGATGGAGAAGAGGACACTTGATTGAGTCCACAGAGCCTCAGGTTTAGTGATGGAGGGGAAAAAAAAAAAAAAACAGGGAGCAAAACTTACTGAGAAAAAATTTCCAGTGAAGTAGAAGGAAAATTTAGGATTTGTGATGTTTAAAAGTGGAGGGAAAAAAAATATTTCTGAGAGGTATCAGAGAGAGGGGAATATTTCTAAGAGGGAATGATCCACTGTGTTAAATTAGTCTGAGAAATCAGCAAAAATGATACAGAACATCATTCATGGAATTCCACAGCTTGGCAAAGATTGGTGATTTTGAAAAGAGCAGTTTCAAGGGAGTGATGGGGTTACAAGCTAGAGAATGAGATGAAGGCGAGGAAGTAGCAACAATTTGTGGGAAGGACATTAGAGGAGTTTGTCGTGAAGAGGGACAGAGAGATTGGGTCATACCTGGAGGGGGTTGAAGAGTAAAGAGAAGTGATTAATTTTTATTTAAAGTGGGGCATGGTAAAGTATGTTTTTATGATCATGGGAATGCTTTAGTAGATCTAGTAGAGGAGAGACTGACGGTTGAAGACAGAGAAGACAAAGTAAGAGGAAAGAAAGTTCTCGAGTAGACAAGGTAAAATCCGGAGAACTGAGTTTGGTAGGAGTTGGGATGCGTTTTCCATTGTGACAGGGGGGACAATGAGGAGATGAGTACAGATGTGTGGATTGGAGCCTTAGCGATTCCTATGCAGTGACTTCTGCTTTCGTTATGACCCATGAGGCTTGCTGTCAGTGAGGTTGGAGGTGGGACTGAGAGAGATTAAAGAAAGAGGATCAGATATAAATTAGAATCCTGGCTGGTATGACAGAGAGTTTCCCAGGGGGACTTTCCAGTATCTCTGGGCAGTGAGTTTATAATAATAAATGTACAGGGAAGATAGACTTATTGTAGTGTTCTTCAGCAGTGTTCATCTACTCAGAGGCAAGTAAAAAGAATGCAGATGAAAGAGAGAGCGAAAAGGGGCAGGGGAGAGGAAGGTATTTGGGAGGGATGGAGACTGGGATTACCTCTAGTCCATAATGGTGTCTGAGATGTTCTTTTCCCAGGGTGGTACAGCCCTTTCCTAAGGCCTGGGGTTTGGCAAGCAGATATTGAGTTGGGTTTCAGGCACCACTTACCTGATGAGGCAGTGAGCAAACTTTATAACCATATACCGTGACCATGGACCTGAAGGTCAAGATATGAACATAATGGATAAATGCCTTATGCTTTGAAAGAATGGGATTTTGCCTGGAAGATGAGAGAACAATGGCCTGGAAATAGCAGTAGTAAGCCAGGAGGAACACTCTCATTCCAGCTCCTCACCCTGAGGAATATAGGGTCTGAGAGAAAAAGGGAGAAAAACTTTATTATAAGTTTTCAGGGGAATTGATGACCCAGGGAAGCTAATTTCACTTAAGACAAGGTGAAGGAATTGATCCGTGGAGTCTGCCGATCATAGAATAGAGTTCTAGACATAGCAGAAGAAGAGTTTTTGGGAGTGGATTGGGGCAGATTGGGGAAGGTACAGAGTTACAGTCTAATACTGGTTGGCTAGAAGACCAAATATCTGGTAGTGACTCAGCTAAAAGAGAGGAGGATAGGCGAGATAAATCCTCCCATGGGAATAGCTCTGTGGTCTTGAATATTTACTTGCAGTGACAGCTGCAGGGAGAGCTGTTCATTTGGGTTACACAAGGTCGTAGGCAGGCATCATGAGGTGGGTGTAAGGGTCGAGGCTCTCTCTTGAGCTTCCTTGGTGGTGTGGTATTAGCAGCTTAGAGCAATCTCCTTAAATTCCATGGAGTGAATTTTTAAGTACTTGATGATGACCCTCAGTGTACCAATGATTGGTCACCAAAAGACCATACACAGATCATTGGTGATATCTGCAGTGACTAATCAGTAAGTCAACTGCAGTTCCCCAAAGAATGTTTTAATATAGTTTTCTACTAAATGTTATTTTATTTAGCAAAGAACAAAATTACTTTGTGAAGGTATCCTTTGAAAAGCTCAAAGAATGTTTCATTTCAGGTTTTCTACATGCCACTCAAACTACTGATGCTACTATTTTCCTGCTCTAAAAAAGATAAATATATTTAAATCTCATGTAACTGTAAAGGTCACCTTTTAAGTATACTAAAATATAGCAACACTTATCTGTGGGTTTCCTAAGATGCTCTTTTCCATTAACGTCTAAGAATGATCTATGTATGTTCAAACACTCTTTTGACCAATTATAAGCACATGCACACTTGATTAAATGATATTTCTTGTAGCATAAAATATCAAGTATTATTTAACATCTCGAAAATAACATTTAAAAAAGTCAGTTATGTGGGTGGCCACATTTTGTTATGCTACAAAATAACCATAAGCTATTCGATTGATCACTATGAGCTATTTTGTAACATCAGTTGCTTTAATAACAAATCTCTTTAAAAGCTGAGTTTACATTTTAAAAATCCCAGTTTCCTTCAATGTAAACTGCTATAAATCTGTCACACATGAATTCCTTTAATCTTTTATGAGAAGCTGTTTATGTTTTTATTCTGCACCATTTCTTGTACTAAAGAATCTATTGTTTGTTACTTATTTTTGAAGTAAAAATTCTTGTTTCTGCTGAAGTTATCCTGTAACTTCAAGTGTTATATCTTTTAGGTTTTCAGCCTGTCCGTATTCTTTATGAATTTTAGGTTGAAAAGATTTTTTTTACAAAACTTCTCCACCTTTGTCTAGCAGCCACAATTTTCCAAACTTAAAATACTTTTTTTCTGTAATAGTGCTTCTTCCTCTACATGCTCTTGTCACATTTCTCAAAACTTCCTCTAGTTCTGTTCTGATCTTCCTTGAGATGTAGCTACCAGACCTGCCAGATAGAAACTCTGCATTGAGAATGGTAGACTAATGTAAGTTCGGTGCTTGGTGTGATCTTAGGAAACTTCCATGTTAGTACTTCTCAACCTTTTTGCTGTCTGCACACCACTCATCCATTCTCATCGGTCACATTATATTGACATGCAGTGATTCTTACGAGGAATTTGAAGCTAGGGATGGGAGTGAAAATGGAGGAACTCTTTTGGCAGGTTTTATAATCTTTGTGATGTGATGAATTATGTAGTTTTAAAATGACTCCTGAAGATTCTAAAATGGGTCCTTTACTCATCCAGTCACAGTCACTTATTTTAAGGGCGAAAAAAACCATAGAGATTTGAAGTAATATACCTCAAGCCATAGAGCTAGTAAATGGCAGAGGTGGTAGAATTAGTTTGTTTTCTTCTGACAGCCGTGCACCAGTGGCATTGATGGTGATTTATTAGGCTGTGTAATAAAGTGTGCACACACATTCCTGAACCTCTCATTTTAGCAATTATCTTTGGCCTTATGGTAGTATGATACATAATGGGAAATTCCTTGAAAATGTATAAAAGATTCTTCTAGTGTCCAGTGTACCATACTCTAGCATTGGATCTAATTTTTAAAAAGACTAAAATGAGAGAACTGATACCTTTGAGGAGTTATATTCTATTAGCAATTTCATATGAAATTATATTAATTTCAAAACTCAAGCTATAAATTAATATAGATTATAAAAATTTTAAATGTGGATTTATTATAATGATATGAAGATAATTAGGACCACTGTAACTAGAGTCTAATTTTCAGTATGTTCATTATTTTTATTAGTTGATTACCTTCATGATAAAAAAATCTGACTCCAGATATATGTGAATTTAAAAAATTCCCCAGGACATGTATTTTTCAGTTGCACATTTGTATGCTATAAATAATTAATTTTTTGAAAAACTAATTTCCCAGTATTTAATCAAATTCATATATAAGGTTAAGGGAAATTATATTTATTGAGTGTTTACTATGCCTTGATACACTTATGTATGTATACCTTATTTTCTCCTTAAAGTATTACGGGAAGCCAGCTGTTATTCCTACTTTTGTATTAATTTATTTAATAAATACTTATTGAGTTGTTCTTGTGTGTATGCCTTGGTGGGGACCAGGTACACTGATGATTCCAAAGCTTTAAACAGACAGGAAAAGTTACTTTCAATCATGATTGGAGGTACAGTATAATGAGATAAGCAGAATAATGGCATGCAAAGATGGGGAGACTATCTTGGATCATTAGGGTAGTCCCGATTCCATTAATGGGTCCTTAAAAGTGGAGGAGGAAAGCAGAAGATTGGATCAGAGAGATGTGGCATGAGGACTCAACACCTATTTCTGCCTTTGAATATGGAATAAGGGGCTACAAGGCAACGAATGTGGATGACCTCTAGAAGCTATACATGGCCAGGAAATAGATTCACCTCTAGAGCCTCTACAAAGAAACACAGTCCTGCCTGCGGCCCATTTGATTTTAAGTCCAGTGAGACCCCTCTCAGAAACAAACCTATGCAATTGTGAGATAAGAAACTTCGTTGCTGTAAGCCACTGTTTGTAGTATTTTATTACAGTGGCAATGGCATGCTAATAGCCATAGATCATGGGGTGCTCTGGGATGAGGCACCAGAGGTTTGGGAGGTGTCTGCACCGAATTCTGGAGGGCAAGTAAAAATTAATGTGGTGGGAAGGAGAAGGTTATTGTGGGGAGGGAAGAGGAAGGGTATCTAAGGTAAAAAAGAGTAAAAAGTCAAGCTCTGGATGTGACAGAGGCAGTGATGACTTTGAGGATTAGTAATTGATTCATTTTTGTAGATAAATAAAGCACGAGACTTGGAGTGATGAGATGATTCTTGGGGAGGTAACCAAGAATCAGGCCTGGAGGACCTTGGATGCCAAATGAGTTCAGGGATGATGAATGATGCTTGCAGAGGCAGGCAGCTGGCCAGGCTCTCGCCGCCAGCCAGTGCTGGTGGCTTTTCTTCCTTGCTCCCAAACGCTTAGTCTTTGTCTTTCATAACCAACAAAGCAGAGTGCTCTTACATCGTCTAACAGTTGTTTTTCGAAAGTTTCCTGCAAAGCGAATATATTTTAATGCGTAATCTCTTTCCCATCGATGACCGGTTCATAATTTGACACTTTTACAACAAATGCCTTAGTTTCTGGATTTGGAGTGTTTCACTGGTCACGAGTGTGTTGCTGGTGTTTTCTGGCCCCAAGGACTCAATACTGTTTAAGGCCAAGTGCTCACGATCTTCTTAGCTCTCTTTTGCTTTGAACCATCACGTTAGGTTTTTCGCCTCTCCTGCTAGCCTGGTCCTTTGTGCTTGTTTCATGTAAAAGTTGTAGGGAATCCTCTGACTTCACCCACTAGGGTTCTCAGACATTTGCATTCTTTGCTCTAGTCTGGGCCTTCTTAGGGTTTAATACAACTAACCTATAAGGAGCTGTTTTTTACATTATCTATTTGCCATATAACTTATCATGTGCATATAAATATTCTCAAAAAGAAAGGATACTGCTTATATAAAATGAAAGTGTTTGCCTTTACTAAATTTATAATGACTAAATTTTATGAGTGTTTTTTAAAAATCATCTCTCGAGGGTGGAGTAATTGCACGTGAGTACTCCTTTAGTTTTTTGCTATCTAGGATCTTTTTGACATAGCCTTTATTTGGCTATTTCTAACTTTTTTTTTTCTGTTGATGTTTTAATAATTGTAAATATGGGCAGGGTTAGGTGGAAGATAAAGCACCACCACCAACCATCCAAATTCTGGTGGGTAACTTCCAAAGTTTAAAAATTAAAGAAACATATGTATTTGATTACAAAAAACAATTAAAAAGTCACAGGGATGGGGAGCACGGCATCGGGAATGCAGTCAGCATTGATATATTGGCTACGTGGAAAAGCAGAGGAGAGAAGGAGCAATTGGGGGGATCGTTTTATAAACTATATAAATGTCTAACCAATGTACTGTGTCCTTGAAACTAATTAAAATAAATAAATTAGAAAAAAATATTCTGCCTTGCGAAGTCTATTTTTCAGCTCATAATCATTACAATCATTTAAAAATCAATTGAATCCTGAAGTTTGAACTAGAATACTGTGTCACAATATGTTAAACTAAGATTTTCATAAATAATGAAGCTTTGCAGTTATATGGTTCTCTAAAAGTGTTATCGATGATAATTTCTTAGCGAGATTAAAAAATATTTTTGTAAAAAAAAAAGTACAGAAAGGTTTATAACAAAAAACATGACAATTCACTACTCACCACACTCCCCTTCTGTAGGGGCGGTTACTTTCTCTTCTTTTCGCTTCTCTTTCTGTCATTTATATTTTTATATTTTAAATAAAACGAATATATCATTGTCTTCTAATTCATCGATTTTAGACATTGTCTGTTAACATCATATTCTAGCAAATACATAGGATACAACGTTCTTATGCCACCATTCTCTTCCCCTCCTCATTATTGATTTTTTCTTTTCCACTTTTTAAAATTGTGGTAAAATACACATAGCATAAAATTTACTATCTTAACTGTTTTTGGTTATACGGTTCAGTGGTATAAAATGCATTCGCATTATCGTGCAATCATCACGGCCATGCATCCTCATAATTCTTTTCATCCCGTAGAGTGAAACCATTTGCCCATTAAACACTTAACTTCCAATATCCCCGCATGCCCCGCAACCACCACTCTGCTTACTGACTCAATCTATTTGTCTACTCTTAGTACGTCGTGTAAGTGGAATCGTACAGTATTTGTCTTTTGTGACTGGCATATTTCACTTAGCATAAGGTTCATCTATGTGGTAGCATGTGTCAGAATCTGCTTCCTTTTTAAGGCTGAATAATATTCTGTTGTACATATTATAACATTTTGCTTACTATCCATCCATCATTTTAGCTATTGTGAGTAGTGCTGCTATGAACATGGGGTACAAATATCTCTTTGAGACCCTGCTTTCAATTCTTTGGGGTATATACTTGGACGTGGAATTGCTGGATCATATGTTAACTTTATTTTTAATTTTTTGAGGAACTGCCATGTTCTCTACGGTGGCTACACCATCTCATCACTGAACTTTTAGATAAGCAGATATCTAGTGTTGACATTATTGTGACTGTCTAAACATTATTGACAGCGAGGCATTGTAGTTTACTTTCATTTTGCTTCTTCTCTGTTTGTTTCACCTGAAATTAATAACTGCCTTGTTTTTATATGCTAGTTGTCTTTGCACCTATTGCTAATTCTTTCTGCATTTTCCAATGACCTGACAGTACAATTTCCCACAAAGTCAATCACATTAAGCAGTCTGTCACTTCTAATGTTTTTCCTTGGGGATGTGCTTTCTAGATCTGCCGCACGACCATCATCCTGGGGGTTTTCTTTGCTTTCCTCCTAGTCCAGAATCCCTATTTCCTGAATCTCATGTTTTCTTTTCTTTCTTTTTGGTCCTATTTTGGGTTATTTTTTTGTTTTGTTTTGTTAAGATATATCCTTTGTTAATTTTGACAAGTTAAAAAAAGAAAGTGGTTATTGGCATGGTGATGACAGCCCCCATCCGATCCAGTTTGGATTCATCACCCTCTTTTCTGAGATCCTGCACCATTAGCATGGGAGCCTGTTTGCTTCTCCCTGTATTGGATCTCTTGTTTTCATGTTTCTTGTATCTGTTTCTTTCTGGATTTACAAACTGAATTTTGTGGAGGACATCTCTTCTAGATAAAGTGGAGCATTCCACTTTGACCTGAACAGAGTATCAGAGAAAACTTGGGGATAAAGCTGGAAACGTAAATTAGTGATAGGTTATGGAGGGCATTGAGTTTCAGTTCAACAATGCGAATTTATTCTGTAGGCAGCCAAGCACTCCTGGAGGTTTTTACTAAGTAAATACAAGCAGAGATGAAGTTGCTGACATTCCAGAATGTCATACAAATGGAATCATAGTATGTAGTTTTTGTGTGTGGCTTCTTTGACTTAGCAGAATGCATTTGAGAGTCCATCATGTTGTTTTATCTATTAGTAGTTTGCTTATTTCTATGGCTCAGTAGTATTTCATTATATGCATATCCTACAATTTATCTGTTTACCAGTTGGTGACATTTGGGTTATTGCAGGTTTGGGGCCATTATGAATAAAGCTGCTACAAACATTTGCATATGGGTTTTGTTTGGACATATGTTTTCATTTCTCTCGGGTAAATACTTAGGAGAACGATTGCTGGATTGTATCTTAAATGCATTATAGACTTTATAAAAGAAAATGCTAAACTGTTTTTTAAAATGCCTGTACTATTTTCCACTCCTCTTTGCAATGTATGAGAGTTGCAGTTACTCTATATTCTCACAAACTCTTGGTATAGTCATTTTTCCTAAAGCGTTTTTAATATGTAGGGATATCTCATTGTGGTTTGAATTTATGTTTCTCTGATGACTAATGATGCTGAGCATCTTTTTCTATGCTTATTTGCCATCCATATATCTTTTCTGATGATATATCTGTTTAAATTTTTTATCCATTTTTTAAAGAATATGTTTATTGATGTGTAAAAAAGATACCTATTCACCATAAATTCAAAAGTATAAATAGGAGAGTATACCACCTTAAATCCCAGCACCTGGAAATAACTATTTTAATATTAAGTTAATGTTTGAGACATTTCTCCCTCTATGTATCAAATAGAAGAACGGATGGATGGCGATGAATGGGTGGAAGAGTGGACAGATAGAAAATATGTATAAATGAGATCATATTATAGGTGATGATTTTAAAATTGTGATATAGTTCATATACCATGAAATTACCCTTTGAAAAATGTACATATAAGTGGTTTTTAGTATATTTACCGTGTTGTGCAAACATCACTACACTCTTAATTTCAGAACATTTTATTGCCCCAAAAAGAAACCCACCATTAATTAGCAGTCATTTCCCATTGCCTGCCTCACAGTCCTACTCAACAGCTACTCCTCTCTATGTATTCACCTCTTTTGGTGGTATTTCATATAAATGGAATCACACTATACGTCACCTTTTGTGTCTGGCTTCTTTCACTTGGCATACTTTTTTCAAGGTTCATCGATGTTGTAGCATGTATTGGTACTTTATTCTTTTTTATGGCTGAATAATCTTTCCTGTTTGAATATACTGTATTTTGTTAATCACTTCCTCTCTCAATTGATGGATATTTGCTTGATTCTACTATCTAGCTATTAGAAATAATGCTGCTATAAACATTTGTATACAAGTGTTTGTCTGGACATAATGCTATCAGTTCTCTTTGGTTTAAATAACTAGGAGTGAAATTGTTGGTACCTACTTTTTAAATTAAGTTGTTATCTTATTATAGAGTTTTGAGGTATATAAAATTTTAGAGATTGAGTTTAGAGATTCATACATCTCTTAAATCATACAACTCTAAGATAGTTCTGTTTTAATTTTGACATAGATTTATTGAATGGTTTATAAAAGCTTGGTTGTCCAATGTCCAAGTATAATATTATTAAATCATTTTAAAGAACCAATTTGTATTGATCTGAATTATTTAACATATATAAAGTAATCCCTTTAAATTATTTTTATTTTCTCTTATATGTTTCTTTAGATTTTACTTCTTCCTAGAATTCATTTAGTCACTTATTCTATGAATATTTATCGATATTGCCTTTTTTAGTGTCAGGCATTATACTAAAGTATTGAAATAAAACGTATGGAGAATAACCATACAATTATGAGTTTTAAAATGTAGTTGTACTGTAGTTTGTTAGTATTTTGTTAGTATTTGTTAGATTTTGTTAGTATTTATAGGTCTCTCCTCCTCTCCCTCTTCTCACAATTCATATTACCCCTACACTAAGGATTATTCTAGACACACATATAAATAAATCTCCCAGTTACGTTAGGTACTTAAATAAATAAAGGTTCCCTTGAAGCTGTCTGTTAATTTTCTTTTTAGGGTGTGCATGATGTGGACTGTCACACTGTAAGTAATGGAGATGTGCCTGTCATGTTGTCACTTGCAGCATTGCTGACAGACAGAGTGCCTTGGAGGCTGAGCTGAGGACAGTGCAGGCCTCACGCAGGGATCTGGAGAACTTCTTAAAGTGGATACAGGAAGCAGAAACCACAGTTAATGTGCTTGCGGATGCCTCTCAGCGGGAGAATGCTCTCCAGGACACTGTCTTGGCCAAGGACCTCACACGGCAGATGCAGGCAAGTTCACGGCAAACTGCAACCAGTGTTTTTACTTACACTATGCTTGTTTGATCCATTTGCATGCAAATTTATTACCATTAAAAGGTGAGGTTGTCACCTTATTCTGTTATGAAATCCATGCTCCCCTGTGAATAATTGGTTTCTGGAAATAAGATCTATATAACACTTTTACTTAATAATTGAGGAAAAATATCATATTTTATGAAAGTAATGGTTGTTTATTTAGAATTATAGACTCATAACTGTTCTATTTTCTGTTATTTTAAGCCCTATTACAGTTAGCCTTATTGAATCTTACATTTATGTAAGAACATTTCCTCTTAATATGAAGTTGTTTCTCCATTTATTATAAATACTTAATATAAAAGCTGCAAAGGCTCTATTACTTAGTTTATAACTAAGAACATTGGGCTTGAAGATATTATTTTTATATCTTCAGCTTGATAAATACCCTATATTTAGTCCCAGTTTCAAGTTTTCCATTTACATAAAGTATGATAATACAAAATCTGTCATTGAAAAAACCTTTATGAGGAATCTTATGAAGCATGTCTGAATTCTTTTTCTGTCCCCAAGTACAACTGCGTCATTGCCCATGAGCTGCCATTCTCTTCATGTAGAGTGACATAGATTTATCGAATGGTTTATAAAATCTTGGTTACTTAACTCCTGCCAACCACAGGCCTTCTCACTTTCACCTTGGTTTAAAATCTGTTTCGATGGAGAATTCTCCTTGTCCACCACTTGTCCACCACAATTTTACATCTGATGATTTCTTTATGCCATGTCATTCCCACATCATTTGGACAGTTATTATTTTTGATACGCTGGTGAACTCATGATCCATTGTCATCTGATGCATGTCTCCTCCTCTCTCAGTTGATCGCATAGTTCTACAAGGGCAGAGGTTACATTATTTCATATTATTGCCCACACGGTGTTCTGTCTGCAAACTTAAGTAAATACTGACTGCTGCCCTGGGACCCTAGCTTCACTTCACCATTACGAAATTCAATACGATGACTTTTTTGAATATTTTCTTAGGAAATGGATAAAAGGGTACAGATACTTTCTTGGAACTATTTTATTCTTACAAATTTTCTCTAAGTTTGAAATTGTTTTCATTAAAGTTACAAAAATTTTTTTCTAAAGGATCTTTTTGGAATAGATTTATATATAACTCATTTCTATACATAAAGACCATTAGAGTGTTTTATGGTTGACTTCGCAATTTTAACAAAACTCTGTGTATCCTTACATTCCTACTTATTTCTTGTTCATTGTATAATATACTTGTGACTTGGTAATGTGAATGACCAGGTGCATATCAAAGTTAACTTTTTCTTTTGTCTCTTACCCTATTCATCTGATCAGGTCGCCATAAATGTTAATTGATAAAATATTTAGCTATCATCTCATTTTTAGGGGGTTATAGAAGGCTCTAAATGTGAGTAGATGTTAGAATATGTTAATTTTTATGACATAAACAATTATAAGCCTGATCTACAAATCTCGTAGACACTTAATTTATATAATGATGTTCAACTCAAAAGGTACCTAGGTTGTGCACATGAGTAGGTAACAGCTTATAGACAATGAGCAAAGGAGGCTTGAAATGAACTTGATGGTGAGCACCAGCAAAACACAGACTTGTTTTAGGGTTTAATAATGTCTTCTGATACATTAGGATATTGTCTAACCATAGCCCGAACTCATCTCAATATTTACTGAGTATTCAAACTGCGGCAATAAATGTAAATAGAACTGTTCAAATCTTTCTAAATAAAAATAACTCTGCACAGGATTATTCGTTTTATAGCAACCAGCATCAGGAAGGAAAGGTTGCTGATTAAAATAATGAAATACATTGCAAGACATATATTAAATGCCTCTCAAAAGTAATTTAATATTGCTAAAATAGTCTGTTTTGGTTCATAGGAAGTATTAAAAAGGGCACTTATTAGGAGCCTATTAAAACCACTTTATCTAAAGATAAACACATGCACTTGTTTATATTTAGGATGTTTCACATTGTGGCAATTTGCATGATTTTCACTCCTTTGCTCCTTATTAAATACTCTTAATTTTAAAACATTTTCTCCATTTTGTTAAAAGAAATTTGTTGGCTTTATTTTTGGCTCTTTGTAGGTTGATGGTTGTTGGACACTTAATACCTTTTGCTGAGTATTTCTGAGGCAAGAGAATTTTTATTTTCCTATGGCTTTTCTAGTAATGACTCTCCTTTTGTGTGAGTGAATAGACGGTTAAAATGAAAACTTATTTGGAAATGGGAAGATGTTTGTTGAAGAAAATGAATATACAAAAGTATCTGAAATCATAAAGTAAATTTTCTGATGGCGTGGTGGTAGTGGCAGTGGTAAGAAGTTTCTGTGTGCAATAAGAAATACAAACTAAGGACCTCAGAATATGCGTGCTCCGTGTACAAGGGGTGTATGTAGAACTGTTTACACAACACATTCACTGGTTATACTTGCTTCATGTCTGTGACAGCTGGATGCAGGTCCATGGGAGCATTCCATGAAAATGAAATTTATTCTGTATTCGGCGTAAGGTGAATTTGGGTAAATTTAGGTGAAGGATAGTTTGGGAGCACAAGGGGAAATGAAGATTTTGGGGAGTATGCTATGATACATGCTATTTCTGTGAAGGGTGGGTGATCGTTTGGATTTATGTATTTTTTTATGATTCATTGCCCTGCTGCAAGGCACTTAGGTTTTACTCCTCAGCAGAGGGCTGGTGAGAAAAAATCTGATCCTTTGGAGATTTGCAGGAAAGAGAAGCTCCTGGAGAGCTGAGCGGTCCAGATCATAGAGGGTCTTGTATGACTTGCGAAGTATTTTATATTTTAACCTGGTGGCAATGGAGAGAGGTCATTAAAAGATATTAAGCAAGAGAGTGACGCAGTGGGGTTTGTATTTTATAATGGTGGTATTATGAGGGATGAGTTTGAAACAGGTAAGATTGATAGCAGTCTGTTAGAATATGCTTGTAGCCATCTGGTCAGAGGTGATAATGACTAGAAATGAGGCCGCAGCAGGGAGAGTAGACCTAATAAATAACTCGATAGTATGGGTCCACTAAAGTTGGGAATGTAGGGTGTGTGATGGGATGGTACATTTCATTTTGACCATGTTGAAATGAGGCATTTGAGTTACATCCAAGAGGAGATGCCTGACATGCAGTTGTCACTATGGATCTATGTTCAGATGAGAGACTTTGGCCAAGGATGCAGAAACTTTTTTTTTTTTTTTTGCTTTTGAATGAAAGTCTATTATTGACCTCCCAGTTTATCTATTAACTCAAATACATTCTTAATTTTCATGCCCACATACTAGCATATTATCATTTTAATGTAAATTTTGCATCTTGGAAGTGCCAATGAAATGAGATGTTCTTATTCTCTGCTGGGTAAAGTACTGCAGCTCTCTGTCTTTTAGGGGTGTCATTACAACAGGTGACTGTTTCTGCTTTCTAACAATATGTGTTTCGGGCTCATTATATTTTCATCTCCTGTATTCCCCTTCAGCCCAGTTTTCACCCTCTTGTTCCGTTACTGTAGACTTTGATTGTTTAGATTATTTCCAGTCTCCCCCTGGACCCGGCTCCACACCCCGTGTGGTGTTTGGGGGAAAATACGTGTGTTGTGGAAACTTCCCCTGCTGGTTCAGGAGCACGGATTACAACTTCACTTTCTTTTTCCTTTTTCTTTCCTTTTTTGCTTTTCTTTTCTTGAGAACAGCTTTATTGACATATAATTCATAGACCATACAATTCATCTATTTAAATGTACAGTTCCATTCTTTTTGGTAATATTCAGGGTTGTGTAACCATCATCATGATCAAACATTTTCTTCACTTCATAAAGAAACCCTGTACTCCTTCGCCGTCAGTCCCCCACTGCCAACTCCATAATCTCCCCACCCCTAAACCATCACTAACCTATTTTCTGTCTCTATACATTTGCCTAAAAACTTAACATTTTTAACTACACCATTATTGACTACATCCTCTGATTTTGCCTTCATGTGGATATTTTGACATTGTTAGCCTATCCAGAAGGAGGCAGTATAGGTTCTCAGTATAGACCTACAGGGAAAAAAAAAATACACAAGCAGGAGCCCACAAAAACACTGCTTGATAAACACAACTCTGTAAGACCTACTAGAGGACTTTAAATCATGCTGAAATGAAGGCCTGAGAAGGCGGATAAATAAGATAAGCAAATACTTTAAAATACGGTGTTTCTTTTAAAGAATCATAACAATGGTAGAGAAAGATGAAAATGCAGCATTATCCCGGTTATTAGTTTGAGCAGGACACTGATAATGAGAAACGTCTGGATTCTATTTTTGGTTGTGCTCTCTGACCTAGTCATTTAATCATTCTGTTATTTTGCTGATTTCCTAATAGTGCTTCACTCCAATTGGTATTTATGATGGTATTCAAGCTGCAGTAGAAAATGAACCTCGAATTGTACACATGCCTATAAAACTCAAAAATTCTGTACTTGGTCTTATATTTCTTACTCATTATATTAAAACAGCTTTATGACAAATAAAATAAGATCATAAAGATGCTAAAGGGAAATGCAGTAATTTGAAATGTTCAGTAGTCAATTACAGACTTTTTTTTTTTTTTTTAAATTAACTTTGCTGTTTAATTAGAGAAGTCCTAACCTAACATTAGAAATTTGATTTCTAATGGCTTTCCTCCTGGGCAGGCATCTGTGAGCCCATGGACGACTCTGCGTTTAGGGTGTCTTAGGTAAAGCCAAATAGCCCTGCAGGTATTTTTGTTTTGTTTTGTTTTAGATGATCTTGTTCTAAATCACCTGTCTCAGGTGATTTATTAGCACTTAACGTAAGGGCTGATATCATTAGACTCAGATACCCTTCTGCTCTTCTCAAGGTTTCTAACAGGGTCTCTTCAACTCATCGCACAGAGCACAGCCAGAGCTGCATTTAGTTGACTACTGAACGCATCCCTCTAAAGAGTGAGAGTGAATGCCACTCTATATCTTAATATAAACTGGCTGCGAGGCATGCACCGTGGTGGTGCTGTGTTGAATCTCTGTTCCCAGGGGATGTCTGCTTTGTATCTGCAGCTTTAATGTTTCACTTAATATCCTTTTTGGCTACTGAGCGCACTCCTTTCCAGCAGCAGGCAGCGTTTGGCTGCTCAACTTGCTTTATTTCCTGGCTATGCCGGACTGAGCAAGTACTGGCTGTGAGGATCTGCTGGGGGCTTTCTGTGTGGTGTTTGTATACGTTTTTTTTTAAACTGAGGAGTTGAAGGGAATACCAGCCTCTTTTTGCCTAGAACCTGAGCCCCTGTATCTTTCAAATACATTCCTGGAAACGAGCATGCTCAGACAACTGGCAAATCGTTGTCCAGTGACCGGGAGGAAATGATCATTGCTCTTCATTTATAATGCAAATTCTGAGGTGTCTCCAGAAGTGTGGTAAACTTAAAATGATGGCTGTGGTGAGAACGTCTCTGCAGAAAGTTGTGGTTTTGTTACATCGTTTACAAAGGATGGCAGTTTCTTCTCCTCGGTATCAGAAGCTCTGTAAGGTAACAGTGATTGAATATAAGGATCTCTGGTGTCTGACAATTCTACTGTTTCTAAGGCTCTAAAAACTAATCTTTCGGGGTTCTTAGCAGAAAAGATTCTTTTTCTTAGTGACTGTAAAGCTGTTAAAATGAACTGCTAATTAGAGTTTCTTTAGGAATACAGGAGCAAGTACTGTTTTGTGCTTATTTTATTTTGCAACTGACAAAACCTTGTCTTCTGAGAGGGGCTAGTGAACTATTTGAAGAAAATACAGCAAAACTACATTCATTAAGACCTGTTACCTCTGATACTTTGTAGTGTTTTAATTTTGAATGGCACAATAATTTTATGTAAATTTTAGTAAACTTAAGAGTTTAAAATAATCTTTTAGTAGATTACTTAAAAACTGTCCATCTCTTTATAATAAGCTAATTGTTTTTCAATTTGAAAAATTAAAGCACATTTTGAAAACTATTAGACTTAAATTAATATCATCATACAATGTCCCCTATATTCTTGAATCTATATATATTATAATTAAACTCAAAGAACTTAATTTTATTTGGACAGGTGGATTAAGTACACTTTCAGGAGGCAACTTGTTTGACAGTTGCAAATTTCAAATACTACGTCATCCTAAACATTAACCATTGAATGAGTTCCTGTAATTTTTAATTTAACTATTATATTTTTGATCATAGCTTTATTTTATTTAAACTACAGTTATATTATCTCATTACTTTTGTCAAAATTTGGAGTATTTGAATGTATTTGAAAGGTTTGATATAAAAAAAGGAAGGAATTATAACAGGAATGTTAAAGCAGTTTATACAGCACCTCACTACAGAATTCTTCCCTCATATCATATTCCTAGTACCATTTCCAAGAATGTATCTTCATTGTACTGTTAGCTGCCCAGACTCATTTGTAATTTTAACAACTGTCTCTAGGACAGTATTATTTTTCTGATGCTATAAAATATGGCGTGTCTAAGCATCTAAACTGTGCGTATTATATAGCAGCAGATTGCGGGGGAAGAGCAGTATTCTATTAACTTTATCGTATATATTTTTATTTCTTGTAGGTCGATCAATTAAGGATATTTCTGTCTGGAAACCTTTTTCTTTGAAAAGTTTTAAGAGACAGATTAAGATAGTGAGGTATTCTTTGCAGAAATACTTAGAAGTGTTTTATTTGCATAAGAAGTTAATTAAAACTTAATAATTAATTCAGTTGTAAAGAATTGTAAATTATTTTAATGTGTTATGTTTTAGCTCACTTCAGAGAATAAATTTATTCTGGTAAAACATTTATATATTTCATGAACAGGTAGTTTTGTTAATAGAGAAGAAAAAGCACATTCCCTAATGCATGTTATTTTATCTTTTTAACTACAAGTATGAATATATAATGCATCCTGTTTTTATTAGCTGGGTCATTTTTCTGATCCATTTATATGCATACTTTCACAAAATCAGGTAATTTTCTCCAGTCATGTGACCAAAGTATTATGTTAGTCTGAGGTATGAAATGGAAGAAGTTCAAATACTGGAGAAAGTTGCTTTGTTAGTTTCATAATTACACCCTACATAAACAGAAGTTCACTTACTGAAGTCAGTGGGTAAATTAATTCTCATCAGAAATACAATTTGGGCAGAATTGTTGAGATTTATAATTTCCTAAAGAAACCATTACAATTAAGATGTTTAGAATGAATGTTACCTTTTCTTTTTTAGAAAATTAAAATTGTATTATTTGCAGGCGAAATGATATCTTCCACATTTCTTTTCAGAGATGCAAAATTAACTGCCCAGATAATGAAATGAGAAATATAGAATTCCGGTACTTTCCAGCAGGTGTCAATATAAGGCAATGATATATGAGGTTTTGTCTAAAGAACTGGAAATCCAAAATAGGAAGTAGCAAAATTACTATAAAATAAATCAACTAGTAACAGATATAACTTACTTGCTTGGTTATATTTTGAAAGCTGATCTTAGTTATTGACTATGTTAACTCATATGTCATAAATAAAAGTTTAGTTGCAGAATTAAATATTCACAGTTGCCATCTCAAATACTGACATAGATATCTCTACAAACTAAAAATAATTTTATTTTATTTATCAATAGCCTGCATGTAGTACTTAAAGGTTTAAGTGAGTCTGGTATTTATTTGCTTCAAGACACTGTAATTCTCTTCCCCTTAAATTGTAAATGCTATAATGACTTTATCTCTACCTATACCTCCTACATTCTTTAAATTTAGTTTCTTAGAAGGGGAATGCTGTAAATTTCAGTATTTCTTCATATAAATATAGAGGCAGTCTATATATTACAGACTGACATGAATGAGAAAAAAATGTTGCATAATCTAAGGGAGACATGACTATTTTAAAATTCACATTGGCATTTTAATTCTCCCCTTTTTTCCTTTTTGAGATTTTTCTTTTACATATATGGAAATTATGTCTTTATCAGACTTTTTCCTTCGTGGTATCTTGTCTTTCTTTGCTTACTTTTATACTTCTCTTATCAGAAAATAGTTTATGCATTGTGCAACTGAAATTTTGTGTTGAATAGTCTCATTTTGTGGTTTTTCCTTATATTTTGAAGAGAGAGGAGAAATGAAAAGAGGCAGTTGGAATTCACAGCTCTCAGAGTTAAAATATGTCCCCCCCAACATATTCACACATTTACATGTATTTTTTGCTTTTTAAAATATTTCTTCCTGGTTATACATCCCATAAAATTTGGGCAGGAAATTGAAACATAAGTGCTGCTTTCTTGGAGATATAATTAACAATGTTGAAAATTGCCCTGATGACTTAAAATCACGTTATGCTGGATGCTAATTTTTCCAGATTTGGTTTTGATTGCTTAGTTCTTTTAAAATATTAATGACTGTAAATTTTTTTTTCTAATACAGCACAGTAGAATCAAAGCTGAATGTAAATGATTTCAAAGATGAAAGTTGACTTTAATTTATTTTCATTGCTTTCTGATTATTTTGGGATATTTTATCATTAAATCTTTGGATTAAATGCTGATCGAGATTATATTGAATCCGAAAGGAAATTTGTAAGTCATGATTTCTTTCTTAGTGTCAATTTTTATAAAATATTTATTAACTGAAGACATGGTAGGAGCGGTTGTTTTCTAAAGTAGATTGAGATATGAACCATTATAGAAAAATATAAAATTAATCTTATAAACTGAAATTCTCATGATTGAAGCATTTAAAAATTTAAATGTAGTAATATAACTTTTATTTGCCTGTGTATATATATGTAAATCACTTTAGTTTACATGGTTTTGGTCATCTCACTTTTTCGATCATGTAGTTCTGTTAGTAAAAATATTTTAAACACCTGTCTGTCTAGCTATCTTTCTATTTATTTAGAAATTACACACATATGCCATTGTAAAATCACATATTAAATATTAGTAGAGCATAATTTTATTCTTACTTTCTATGATTCTTTTCTTGTACCCCTGTTGGTTGTCTTGTTCTCTCTATGTGGTATACACGGGTGACCACTGATTCACACGTGCAGTGAATGTGTGCTGATCTCAAAATCATGTCTGAAAAACTTTGTCTTTTGTGGTACTAAGCAGCTGACTCCAAGTACTTTGTGAGAAATAGAAGTTTACCAGAAGATTTTACCCAGAAAGTCTTGCTTGATGTGTGATGTCTACAAAAAAAGTGTGTGTGTGTTTGCATGTAGACAATAGAGAGCTATGTGGAGGTTTGTAGTGCCAAGGGGCAATGGTGCATGACCACAAAGGCACAGAGTCTCTGAACAGATATTCAGATTCATTGATGAAGTAAGTTCATATACCATTTTTCATCCACATGTGTGGGTCTTCTTTATTTAGAGGTAGTTATGATTATGTGTTTTCAAAGAAGACACAGTGGAATTGTGTCTTTTCAAATGATTTACATCCCATATAGTTAAATTATATTTTTTATTCCCCCAAACTCCCCCACCTTTTTTTTTCAGATTGAGAACCATTCTATCTTTGAATAATTAAATCCCCAATTGTTCTAGAGCATAGAGCTTTAAGAAGCGCTTTGGCATGATCTGAATGTTGAGATGCAGATATTTTAGGGTCAGCTCTCACATTCTCTCCATAGCTCTCTGTAATCAAATCACACACATATTGTCTGAACCATAGAAAGGTCAGAGTCAAGGTTACTAGCTTGGAGGTAGAACTCTAGTTGATCATATGAAACATCGTCTCTTCTTGGTTTTATGAGAAATTCTTTTTTTTTTTTTTTTTTTAGTTCAGCAAATTTGTGAAGGCTGAGATGTTTAATAGAAAAAAAAATGCCAAATGCCAAAGGACGGGCCTACATCTAACCCATCTGCATTGATGCCTTAGGCATGTTGCGTCTGAGCTGCCTGGGCACCTGGGTGGGTTGCTTCCCTTACTCTTCCCTTGCTTTCTGCACTCTCTCGGTGGGTAGAGATTGCGGATAAACTGGAACGAGTCATGAGAGACAATACCTACATCTCTACTTGTCACTAGCTACAGCAGTTCCCTGTCATCCATGCTTTTTCTTTCCTCGGTTTCAGTTATCTGTGGTCCGCTGTGGTCCAATGATGTTAAACGGAAAATCCCAGAAATAAACGTCATAAGTTTTAAATTTTGCTCCATTCTTAGTAGCGTGATGAAATCTTGCACCATCCAGCTCTGTCCTGCCATCCCTTTGTCCAGCATATTTATGCTGTACAAAGTACCAGGTATTTTGAGAGACTACATTCACATAACTTTTATTATAGTATGTTGTTGTAATTGTTCTATATTATTATTAGTTATTGTCATTAATCTCTTACTGCGAGTGATTTACAAAATAAACTTTATCATAGGTACATACCTATGTACCTATGTATAGGAAAAAAATTAGAATAAATAGAGTTTGGCACTATCTGTGGTTTCAGGCATCCACTGGGGGTTGTATCATGTATCTTTGTGGATAGGGAAAACTACTGTG
>NW_006438088.1:3864642-3903749 GCF_000325575.1 Pteropus alecto | reverse complement strand
CTGTAAAAAAATAGAATTTTTTTTTCTTTTTTTTTTTTTTTAGGTGAGGCAACCCTTGGTTGGCCTCACAGATTGCAAGGGTGCAATTTTTTTTTAATTTATTTTTTTACTCCTATAGCACCTGGTCTTCCTAGGCGGTCTCCCATCCAAGTACTAACCAAGCCCGACCCTGTTTAGCTTCTGAGATCAAACAAGATTGGGCGCGTTCAGGGTAGCATGGCCATAAGCTGTAGTGCTAATTTAGATGACTCCCTGTTCTCTATTTGGTCACAGCTCCCCAAGACAATGTGTATTTCAAAATTATTTTTAAAAACGGTTATCTAATTTAGTAACATTTTGTTAATCAGAAAACTCATACTATCAATGACTTTAAGCTAAAAATAGTATAATTAGATATGATGTAATGCTTTGTCAGTTAACTAAAAAATAATTAAAACCATTCTACCAGATTGCATTTAAAATAGTTCTTTAACAGTTAAGATATCATTATTTGTGCGAGTCTAGATCTGTGATCTACAAATCGGGCAGTCATTCCGACAGTGTCGGATTAAGAGATGGATAAAAGATCTTTATTTTTAGAGTATCATTAGATAATTGTGACTGAAACATTCATGATTTATGTTTACCTAGGGATAAAGTTTATTAAATTTCAAGGGGAAATTTCTATGTCGAATGCACTGCTAATTTTTAAATGCACAGACATTATCCACTCCTTTTTACCAGTGATTGTGAACACTGCCAGCTTCTCTTAGTATAGTTGGCACTTTATTTTTAGCTCTCTAAAATAAGCAATTAGTAGAACTCCTACCATAGAGATAGAAGAATATAGAAAATTTCATGCTATGGTGGTAGCTTTCTCAGTTTCACAAAGTTGATTCATTTCTGGGCAAGGTAAATAAGTTCAAATAATTGATCTTGGAAAGGATGTGAAGTGCATCAGAGGGTTTCTGTTTATTTTTCTTCTAGTTTATTCAGTTCTTTGGAATTCTAGAAGATTAATTTATAACAAAGCTCACGTAATAAAGCAGACAGAGCCTTTTACTGCTTAATAAATAATAGGCTGATATGAAAATATGGCTTCATAAAGCTTAAGTGAGAATTTTGGAGAAACATCAAATGAAAGAAGACATTGAACTGTTTTCACAATAGACTATTTTACTCTTACTTTAAGAAATTTGAAAGAAAAGTGGCCAAATACAGCAATAAAATAGCCACAAGCTTTCATCATTGAAAAGTCTTGTTACCACTGATAAAATTTCCATTAATTTGTAGTGTTTAAGAGTTTACAGTGTTTTCTCATGTATTTCATCATTAATACATAGAGTATTAATTAATAATTATATTATTATTTATCCTCAAGAGATAGATAGCAAAGAAAATTGTCATTATTCCCATTAAACAAGTGGTGAAACAGGTTTTGTAAATTGACAGGTAAAGGAACATGTCATTAATTACTCAGCTAGTATGTGGCACAACTTGTACTAAATATGGGCTTTCTTTTTTCTTTCTTTTTAAATTAATTAATTAATTTTATGGAGACATTGGTTAACGAAATCCAATAAGTTTCAGCTGTACACTTTAACAGTAAAGCATATATATATTTACACTGTGTGTTCACCTCCCGTAGTTAGATTTCTTTCTGTCACCACATATTTGACCCCCTTTACCCTGTCTACCTCCCCCTCCCCTCTGGTAACCACTAGTCTATTGTCCATGTCCATGATAAACATGGGTTTTCTGATTCCAGATCCAATGCCTCTTCACACTTACTTTCACATAGTTTTAGGAATTATACTGGCTAAAAGAGCCATGCATTATAAAAGGTACAGAAAGAGAAGTCACATTAACTAGGTAGTATTGTTTCATTTTAAATTATCTTCATGTGCATTTCATTTTCTGAAGAAATTTAACCGATAATATTCTTTAAAGCATGAACTATAGAATCCTGAAGCATGAGGAGTTGCTAGAAACCATCTAATTCAACCATTTCATTTTACAGATGAGGAAACATCGTCTAGAATGGATGTTTTATTGCTGCTAGTTTTGTGGAGTGGTGATGTACTTGTTTTCACCTAGATGTTTTAACATAATGAAATATGTTCATTTCAAAACTACTTTTATATTCGAGTTCTGGCTATATAATTTGAAGAAAGCAAAAATTTGTTCTAGTTTAAACTTGTATATTGTATGGTTGTTTTAGTGGGCTCATTTTGTAGTTTTGTAAAAAAGATGGATTGGTTCATTTTAATGCAAATTAATGTAGTTGGTTCTGGGTTTTGAGTCATAATTTAGTTTGTTTTGAGTCTCCATATCACAAGTATTGGATTAAGTATTCACTGAACCTAATTCTTTATTCTCAAATATTGTTTTTATTATTATATCTAAAAGGTCATAATACCGCCTTAAAAAATAAATTGAAAAGTTAGTCAACTAATTTTCTAGACTGGATCCTTTCTATTAAGAATATTTTTTTAACGATTCAGCTCAAAGATCATGTACTGAATGGCTGTCGTGTGTCAAAAGGACATGTTAAGCAGCATAACCATAAAATATGACATTTTTGCATTTTCTGCGCAAAACAAGGATGTTCTGATATCTTGTTCTGAAGAAATTTAATGGTTAAGAGAGTTCATGTTAGTCTAGAGTTAGACTGTGTGAATTCAAATAATTGTGGCTTTGCCACTTAGCAAAGGGCAAGTCATCCAATATGCATCTCAGCTTCCTTTTCAGAAAATGGGTTGGAATTAGCCCTCCTCTCATCCCCTCACGAGTGGTTGTGAGAATTTTAAAAGTTAATATTTATAAAATGGTATCACAGAGGCTGGCACGTAATAAGATGTCATGTGTGTTGGTTGCTCTTGTGACAGTTGGTTATTATCACTATTATAATTATTCTCACACATTGGTTGCATGTGGATCAAATGAAATAATCCAAGTGATGTGCTCAGCACAGTGCAACCACTACTTGAACATAGAGATTCCATAACGTCTCTTGGGTGTTGGGTGTTATCATCATTTTTGTTATCTTTATCCCTAACGGAACCCTTAGATCTTGACAAGGGGGTTCACATCTCAGGTACCCAGGGAACTTTTCCAAAAGATTCGTGCCCCACAGATTTTGGCTTACTGGGTCTGGGTTGCAACATGGGCCATTCCCACATTTAACAATGGAGTAGGGAAACTACATCTTTGAAGTTTTTTTCCAATTGGTTATTTTCTCTGTTTGAGATTCAACTTGAAGAAGAGCAAAGAAAACCTTCCTTTGACCAATGAGCTTGTGACAGAAACTCTTGTAGGCTGAGTATGCCCTAATTAACGAGAGTACTTCTAGATTATTGACTAGGCTCCCAGATAGCACCTGAAAATGTAGTGAACCAACAATGAAACTGATTTAATCCTGACTTAGGTAAAACATCATATTAAGACATTCTGTTCCATAACCAGAAACTGAACAAAGCAAAGGAAAGAAGTTATCTTTACTGTAACTCATACTGGAGGAAAAACAAACATGTTTGCTTAGAAGAGAATGAAGAGAAATATAGAAACTCTTAAATGTATTTTCAACTCTTTAAAAAGTATGGTTTTTGATGCCATTAGTTTTAATTCTAAGTTCACTCCCAAAACATCTGAATTTACTTTTCTTGTCATAGATATTCTATTTATTAATCATGGCCTTTTCTGATATTTAGCTCAAAAATGACATAGAACGAGTTATTTTATTTCAGGACATACTTTGCAAGTGTTTATAAAATAAAGGAAAAAGGACCTTTTTTGTTTTATTTTACTTTTTTAATTTAAAAACATTATCTGCGACCATATTTATTTGCATTCAGAATTTGAAGAGCAAGATGTGTGTGCACTTACCCCACGTGACCTGCAGGCGGGAGAGCATCCCTCCTGCCAGCGTGCTTGTGATATGGAAGCAAGAGAATTATTGTTTGTGATGAGGTTGCTTTTGGGATTTTATAACCTTTTAAACGTTACACATCATGGATGTTTTTCCATGTCATTAAACATTTCTTACATGTGATTTTCAAGAGTGTAAATAAAATTCTGTTGAATGGCTGCAGGATAATTTGTTTAAGCAATCCACTGTGGTTAGATAACTACGTTATTACCAGTGTTCTCATGATAAATAATTCTTGACGAACACCCTTATAAATCATTGAGTGCATCCCGATTATTTCCAGGATATGTTTTTAGAATTGAATAACTGGACCAAATGAACATTTAATGACGTTTGCTACGGATGGCCAAATTTTCTTTCTGCAAGGCAGTACCTATTGACCTGCCCACTAGCAGCTTGAATGCCTAATTGCCTGTACCTTCCCAGGAAAAAAGGGGTATCAATTAAAAATATTTTATGAAATTGTTAGATGAGAAATGCAGCCATGTTATATAGATTCTAAACTAAAACCTAGTGAGGTTAACTGATTCGCCTAAGTGTGGGGACAAACAGTCTATCCCCAAACTGTCTGAAATCCAGATGCTGAGCTGGGAACCCAAACACTAATATCCAAAATGAGATGTGACAAATACCATGTAACAAAACTGAAATCTGAACACAGAAGAGTCATTTCTGACTTGAAAACGTCTGGGAAGTGTTTAGAAAAAGGTGGTTAAGGACCTTGAGGAATAGGTAGAGTTTATAGGATAGATTATTCTGGGAATAGACATCTGAATGAGAGAAGACACAGGGCGCGAAAGTGTGTGTATTCAGAGAACATTGGGTATTTGTTTATCAAATGGCTAGGACATTCACTCATTAACATTTATATTTTCATCTCAATAAAGGATTACTCTTTTGATTGCCAGCTATGTCTGCCAGATCATTACTGACTTTTGACTGTTCACAAAATTTAGTCATGTTCTAAAGGGGAAATGTTTGTGAATATTGGAGATATTCAAACATGGAGAACGTTTCCAAAAGGGAATTCTAAAATGAAGAATTTCATAATAATCATATCTTTGAAATAAGAACATAGTTCTTCTGACTGTCTCCTTTAAAGAGAACAACTTCCTTGGGATGAAAGTCATTTTGGTGTGAGAGTGACAAAAAAAGTTATGCTTTTGTGACTCAGTTGACGAGCGAATGACACAATAAATCAAGCAAAAATGAAAAATAGTTCACAGAAGTCAGTCTATCTAGTATTAAGTTATAGATTTCTAGAACTTCAGAGTTAATGAAATTATAAAAATTATTTGACCAGTTTCCCCATTTTATATATGAGGAAATGATGCCTTAACATTTAAGTGGAGGTTTGGCCTTAATATGCTTTCATTTTATTTTATGCTGCCCAAGGTCACACAGCCAAGTGACACTTGGCTACATATTTGTTTCCAGGAGACTACTTTAGTGTTCTTTACATTTTATTATATTTATTGTACTTATTTTTATAGAATTTACATTTAACTTGGCCTGGTATTAGTATAGTTCACTATTTATTTCTCTTGAATTGTCAATTTCTTGAATTTCGGGGGCCTTATCTTATTTTAGAGGAATCTTTTGAGCAGCACATATTTGTAAATGTTGAATAAATGGCCCAAATTTCGAGTTTTTCTTAGATTTACAATGATATTATAGCAATAGAAATGCTATACTTTGACTCCACGTATTCTTTTAAAAATAATTTTATTGAGCTATAATCGATATATAATACAATTCACTCTTAAAGTATACAATTCAGTCTTTTTTAGCATTTTCACAGGGTTGTGCAACCACTACCACAACTAAATTTGAGAACATTTTTCTCCTTCTCCTACCAAGAGAAACCCCATACCCATGAGCAACCACTTCCTGTTTCCTCCCATTCCACTCCCCACCCTGGGCACCCACTGATCTATTTTGTCTTTTCTTGTTAACACGAGATTGGGAGTAAGAGTTTGGAACCATCAGTGTTAGGTAAAGGGAGTGGAAAAGTAATTCTAATTTACTGTAATAAATTTACTACTGTATCTTATAGAACTTCATAGTTTTTGAATTTTAATTAATAATAATAATTAGGATCGCTTTTGTTGTGATTTGTTAACCTCATAGCATTCTAAAATATGTAATCATGTTAATTATTTAGAGTACCGTTAAAGTAAGTATAATGGGAAAAATGCTGAATTTGGAATCAGAAGACCTAGGTTTGATTACTTAACTTGCTGTTTGATCTTTTGTGATGCTCGAGTAATACATCAGTCCTCAGTTTCTTCGTCTGGACAGTGGGAATAATATGCATTCTATTACTTTAGAAAGATACGATAGGACAGATAAGTTAATTTTTATGAATTTGCTATACAAGGTTAGAGTATTAATAAAATTAAAATATTAAATTTTCTGTAATTTCTTTTTCTGTAAAGCAACCACTAAACACAAGCAATAACAGTATTTATCCACATGCTTTTACCACAGTTCCCTGCTGGAATAATTTTTGAAACAGCGAAAGAACATGCTAAATAAAAGCTTCTGTTTGTCTCAGCTCAGGCGGCAGAAAGTTGAATACCAAAGTGCAATGCAGGGTCATTTCACTTTTCTCCTAAGGCACCAAGCCAGCTTTCATATTAAGGTACATCCTCTACCAGTAAAATCGTACTATTTCCAAACAGCTTAGATTCACATTGGGGTTACATGAAAAAGGACATATCTTCATTGCAAGACTAATGGCCCCGGAGGGTTAGTATCTAGTCAAAAGATATATTCTGAAAGTTTTATTCAATCCAAAATTAGGGCAGCCATACTTTTTATAATCTGTACATTATTTATCTCAGTTGCTGGTGGGCATATATAAAGCTTGGGAAGGCTTAAGGTCTTTATTGAATTTCAATAAGAATTAAACATTCTGATAATTCTCAGATGATTTTTTTAGTAATCTTTATTTGGAGAGTGAGGCTTTGCTAGGAACTGAATAGCCTGAATTAATGATTATGGTGACTGAGTGCTGTTTTCCATTAATTCTTGAAGCAAATCCTAAATCGCTTCGTTACATAGCCCGTCGTTGTGGAAGATCCACGTGGTGTGGTGGTAAAGAAGGGAGACGTTTGCTCTTTTTTGAAGTAATTTCTCCTAATGGAAGCTAAATGACCTATTATGCTTATTTCTAAAAGCTGAGCAGCAAAGCTTTATAGGAAGCTAGTGAAAGATTTGAGAAATGATAATGTAAACCAAAAATTTCAGGAAGCCCCATGTGGCTGTGAATCAATAACCTTATGACAATTAAATTATTCAATAATTCACTTGTGCCTAATGTCATCATCCTTACTTTAAAAGCTTGAGTGATTTCTAGAAATACATCCATCCCACTGACGGCTGGGGTAGAGGGCTGCTTCTGGCACGTGTCTTGCACCTTTTAGGAGTCTTACGGTTTCTCTGATTTTCATATTGCAGGTTGAACAAGGCAATGAGAGTTGAGATTTCTTATGGATATTGAAATCATAAAACTTAATAATCAGTGGCAACTATGGATATTTTCAAGTTTAGTTCCTTCATTTTTTAAAGATGGGATGTCAGAGATTTATAGGGGTTAAGTGAACTGTCCCAGAATATATCAGTCGTGGCAATGGCTGAACTGCACTGGTAAGGAAGGCTATATTCTATTTTTGGAGCTTATGGGACTGTTTTATAAAAGTGTATATTTTATAGGTTTCTGAGGTGGACTATTGAAACCAAACGAATCAAGTTGTTGGTGTGAATAAATTAAATCAAAATTACTTGGAAGCGGTTCCCAAAAATAAATATATAAAATATTTCACTTAGATAAAACCCATATAATAACATCTTAACAGTTGTTAAATCTGGTTTTCAGCATATGGGTGTTTATTTTACTATCTTTCAGCTATTCTATATGCTTGAATATTTTCATGATAAATTATTTCAAAAGTAACAGCAACTCTACTATGATAAAGGTGGGAGAGATTACTTGAAACTCTGAAAGTGTAACTGTTGAGAATCATAAAAAAAATTTCAATTTTCCTCTCTATATTCTTCACATTTTGTTAACATAAGACTGTGACAAATGCAAAATAGTTTAAAAGTGTTTTGACTTACCTGATGACGAATATTTACTGAGTCTGTAGCTCTTCTTTCTTTTAGGTTGTTTAAATTGAACAAAAATCATTTTTAAACACTCTTTTTTCCTTTATAAAAGCTGCACATGCCTACTACAAAAGTTTATGACTTTCCAAAGCATGAAATATGTAGTATTGATACCCTCATTTGTTATAATTTATTAATTCCTGTAGAGATTGGAAAACAAATTGCCCTTTATGAAAGCATTCATTATTTAAAACTCAATATAATAGGAAAGTTTGGTTTGCACCCCTGTTTAACAAGATTTTCCAAATCCTGTTTGGAACTGATAACTATTGTCCAGGCAGGCTAAGGGGCTCTTCTGTTTGCAGTGTTGATATGATGTCTTTGTCTTTCACATTTGTGAGGTTAGTAGAAATTTATCAAAACACGGTTCTTAAACTCCAGGACTGTCCTTTATCTAGGAAAGACACATAAGCATTGTCAAAGGAACAATTTACTCGTAATAGGTTACTGCAAAAGCCATTCATATTTGCATCTTTTTGTTTTGTTTTTCCCATTTCTTCCAAGTTGCTACTTAAAGCTGCTGTTTTATAATTTGACTCAGTCGTATATGCGATGGTTCATTTAGGATACATTGTAGTATCTTGAAGCTTTTTGTCTTTTATAATTCAATATATATTATATTTTTCACATTGCCAGATCAACGGAAGTTTCTTATCTGGTAAAAGAATGGTAGGAATTGTAATTGAAACCTAGAGTTGTTCCTTATTTACTGAAAGTTGTATGGAACACATTTTATGCTGTTTTCCAAGAATGAGTCGGAATAGCATGTTACTGATACTATAAATAACTGAAAGAGTTATTGGGTGATTTCAAAACGTATTTATTTATTTATAACATGTATTTTGTGCTCCCGATTAATTGCTCTTGATTAAATTAAGTCAATATTAACAAATATTTATTGCAGCTCGGGAGAAACCTCACTCAAGGCTTAAAGCACTGTGCAGAGCACTTGACTGTTTCCTTTAATAAAAGCTAAAAATTGAAGAGTAGAAGCCACCACCCCATTTCCTGAGATACAGCTGTTTAAGACAGGCGTGCATCAGGAAACGGGGTGGTTAATTAGGGCTGGAAGGAAGTGAGGAAGGATACTCATTTAAATAGTTCTCTGGGATATCATCTTACATTGAAAAAAAATCTTTGGGGAGGTTAAATGAGAATCAAGGTACGCATGAAGCAGTGAGTGGTAGCAGAGAGAGCCCTGGAGGGCAAGTGAGGAGAGCATCTTTCTGGACATACCGTTAACTGTATTGAGCATAATGGGTAAACGACTTAACCTTTGCCGAGCCTTGGGTTTTCATCTTGAAGTTGGTCTAAAAAATTATTTTTAAGAAAAATGTGTGAATTGTACTGTCAGAGACGGATGGACGACAGCTTTTAAATATGCGTGTGTAGCAAATCATCTTTAATTTTGTTTGGCATATTAAAACATTCCAGTAGTTTTAAAAAGAGGATTTACATTTTATATTAATATTAACATCTTTCTCTATTTTATTTCACTCTTTGTGCATATGTATTTGTATAAAGTATATTTATACAAATTTGCAATCATTTTATAGAATGCTTTTTGCCTTTGCAAATATTGATTTTTTTCTCTCATAACTGTATAAACATTTATATATTTATCTAAAAAATCATAATTTGTTATTTGTATAAAGTACATTTATACAAATTTGCAATCATTTTATAGAATGCTTTTTGCTTTTGCAAATATTGATTTTTTTCTCTCATTTCAGAACAGTATAAGCATTTATATATTTATTTTTAAAATCATAATTTGTTATGGCAATTTTAGGTATTCCATTTGTGTGTGTATGTGAAGTGGACAAATAATTTTTTTTCTACTTTTGTTCTTTTGTTGCTTCAATGGATTCTTTGTATATAAATCTTCAACTGTAACTGATTATTATTTTTAGTTAGGATGAGTTTCTGTAAATGGCTCTGCTGGATCAAAGGTTATACATTGCTAGGTGGCTTTCTAAAAAGGCCGTCCTAAAGTATACTCCTACAGTATATGATAATATTGGTCTCATCATACTCTTGTTAGCCTTGAATTTTATAATTTTAAAGTATTTGTCAATTTGATAGTTTTACATTGCGATCACTGATTACATGTAAGAATTTTTTCTTTAAGTTTATTGGCCCTTTGTCTATGCCAAAATTTTGCTTTCCTTTGAGCTGGTGTACTTCTGTTTGATGTATCAACACCTGGTCAACATCTATTTGATGTTCAGGAATTCCAGTGACTTAGGAAGCAATCTCTCATTGAAGTTATGAAATAAATAGTTTCCTAAGTATTTAACAGCAAAATAGCAGATCTCAGTGTCTGTAGTAAAAAAATGTTGATGTCTTATCAAAAATCAGATATTCCAATAATTTGTTAAAAAAGTCAATTCACAGACATAACTATTAGTGTCCAAAATGAAAGCAGAAAAAGCAGAAGGTACAAGCACAGTCTCAGCATTATTTACATCATTAATATTTCCTGGGGATCTCACTTTTATATTTTTAATTAGTTCATAAAGGGTCCAGTCTTATTTTCATAAGATTTAAATAAAATGTTTGAATTAAAAGATTTGGGGTGTAGTCAAAATATAAGACTTTCCAGAGTCTGAATTATGTCTACGTCTGCATCCTTACCTCTGCTTCTCTGTTTCCATGTAAGTCTAGAGCCTTTAACCTTTGAATTTGGACACTGTTTCACCTCTATTTTGTCGCTTTCAAGCTGTCTGAACCCTAATTTGCACACCTATGTGGTAGAAACAGTAATTCATATCTCTGAGAGTTGTTCATAAGCATTGTAATTACACCTGCCCTAGTGGTCTTGGAAAGACCAGGATTATGAGAGAACAAGAGCGTGGAAAGTGGGAGTAACTTCTACACAGTTATGAATGTTCTTGTCTTAAGAAATCAGTGACCTGATTTTAAGAGGTTAAATAATTAAAAATGAATGTTATTTGAACACTTCATACAATTAAAGGCTGATCTTCAGATATAATTGACATATTATGTAAGTTTAGCAGCTTTCAAGTGTACAGTATAGTTCTGTTAATTCTAGTCGTCATGCTGTGCCTTAGGTCCCCAGAACTTATTCATCTTACACCTGGAAGTTTGCACCCTATAATCAACATCTCGTTTCCCCCACGCCACAGCCCCTGGCAACCACTGTTTTACTCTCTCTTTCTATGAGTTAAGTGTTTTTAGATTTCACATGTAAGTGAGATCATACAGTATTACAAGTGACTTATTATTATTCCATTAAAAGTAAGTTCTTTATGTTATGAGAACTTGGTTCTTTTCCATGTGTCTCCCTAGTATAAGGGGTGGGACATTTTGTAATTGTTGCTCAATTTAAAATATTGGTTTGGTAGCCTGTTTGAAGGCTCGAACAGACAAAAAAATAAAATCACTAAAGTCTGAGAATATTTTATCTGAGCCTAGTCTCTTGTAATGTTTATAGAAGGATGCACTCATCACAGTCTGTCCTTGGCTCCCTGACTGCTCTGTTGCTATTGCGTAAAGTTCTACCATCTTGTAAAAGTTCGTTCAAGTTCCCAGTGAATGCAAGATCTCTCTTTGGCATTGGCTTGATATACCTCTTGGTTCTTAGACCTGATCATATTGCCTTTGTACCAACTAATAGGACCTGTTCAAGTCATCATTTATTTCTTACAGTTATATTCAAAACAGCAAGGTACAGAATTTTTTAACGAAAATAGATTTTTCACACATCAAAATTCTGGAGCATGTCTGTCAAATGCGTGCTGTACACAGAAAATCTCAGCCTTGATATTCAATATTGACACCTAATATTTATTCAAAAATATTTGATGACACGAATTAGGATAGACTGTCAGTTTGCTAAAGCAGAGCATGGATAGAACTTCATTGTTAAACTCCAGTTCCAGATCTGCTCCTATTTACCCTTCGTTTATTATGACTGAATAACTTTCCCCTTATCATCAGTTCGGCAAGAGATAAGCTATCAATTACTTGGAGAGAATTACTTAGAAATGAATCAATATTCTGTTTATTGTGTTGCCTCTGCTTTAAAAGGCTATGGCCCTATGTTTCTTGCAACTAAGCTCAGAATTCTTTAACTTGAATGTGGGCAACAATTCTTTTTGCCTTCCATCTTTTATATCTAACAACTGAACTTAACACCAAGTTTGAAGTAAGAAATCTTCATTTTCAGATTTCATTAGTATAAATGCAGGTTAAAATAAGTTTCCCAATATCTAAGATGTCTAGAAATTAAACAGAAGAAATTATTTTGAGGATGTCAGGTAGCTTTTTATTCTCATTTTGGACCTCCCTTTTCTTTCTTCATGTTTACCTCTGTGAGTTGCTGAGAAAGAATAATTTTTAAATTGTAATCTGTTTTAGTGATCTTTGAGTTCATACTGGTGACTTTTTTGGGAAGTTAACATAGACCGTGCTTTTATAATATTGTTCATGTCTTAACATTTTAATTTGAAGGTATTTGCTCATGAGAACGTAATGGAAATAAATTCTGATTGTATGCCATCAACCTGAAATGTGACAATGAACACAGGTTATAGATGAACTTCATTTTATTCAGTACTATTTATAAAATGTTGTTTAACAGTGGGAAATAAAATAATGAATCTCTTTGTTATTTCATGCGGTGATGTTATCCTACGTTATACACAACTTCAAATCATATGCAGTTTATACAGGCACAGATGTAATTGCTAATACGAATCAACAAAGGAGAGAGAGAGAGCTAGATGGTGGTTAGGGCATATAATAATTAGCATTTTCAGTAACAACATCTGTTGCTGGCAATACTGGCAGTATTGTAGGAGAAAGCAATCATTAAAATTAGCTAATGCTCAGTTTAAGTGCCACACAATGTACTGACATTTTCAATATTTTTACTAGTTTTGCATGTTCTCATTCCAATAAATATGTGTTTTTGAGTTTGTATGAATGCCTTTGCATTATGTTAAAAACGTTTTTCAAACGTCTCCAAATTGATCTGGAGCTAAAGCTTGTATTTCCAGTGGGTCAAAGTAGCGTTGATGCAAGTCGTCACAGACCTATATTATCTAATACCTCTGAGTGGATCTCTGTGAATTTGATCTACTTGATTTAGATCCCCTCTGAGTTAGAAATTCTCCCCAACCTGCAACACACATTTTCCTCAAATCTTCTTCCCTTATCATTCTTGATTTTTCATCCTGGAATTCCTATTTGAGGTTTAAGTGTCAGTATAAACTTAAAAAATTTAGCAGAGCTTAACTCATTAGATTAATTTGACAGACAACTCATTGACTGACTGCAACCTGTGATTCCTCGCTTATAGAGGGTTGTGTTGCTTACTAAGCCTCAGGGGAGCCCCTCTAAGGAGGAGAAAAGTAAGGGGCTTCTGCTCTACCACGTGATGTCCTTGATCTTGTGTAGCTTTTGCTGTATACTTGTTTGCTGATTTGAAGAGTTCGTTAAAGTGAGAAAAGTAAACCATATTTTCTTTAAAGGTGAAACTTACCAGTGAGTTAACATTTGAATTGTATACTAAGATAGAGGCAAATTTGGAGCCTGCATGAGAATAAATGCAGAGCCAGAAATTATGTTTCTGGAAATATTTTGATGAGCTGAAATATTTCCCATTTATATCTTGTTAGTCCTGTGTTTACCAAACTGGATATCTGTTGACTCTTGTCCTGGGAGATATTAAAATGCTTGCCTTGAAAGTGATTTCTGTGGTCCAATTAGTTTGGAAAATTTTGCAAATTATGTCTTTTTTTTTTTTTTTTTTTGATGTTGCGTGATGCACATTATATATTCAAGGCTATGCAAAGTCCTGCAGTAAAGAAACATATTTAACTTTGCTCATCACACTGTTTTTCCAAACATTCTCACTCCCCCCACCCATACCCCTCCGGCCTCCAGCCCAGTTTGTATCATGGAAACCAGTTTAGAAAATACCGTTCCAGCCATCCCCAAGTTTACCTGCTATTCACGTTTGTTGAAGGTTGCAGAAAGGGCTTCTCGCGTTTCCTCTATCCTAGAATCCTATAGTTTGGCTAAAGGCTCATTGTCTAAAGGCTTATTGTCTCACTTGTTAATAGGCTTTTTGGTTCTTTATGATGCTGATGACGTTTTCATGGCAGTATTGACTCCTAGACTTTATCATCATACTTAAAGGTGGACACTCATGAAATCAAAATTCACAAGAAGCTGCTTTATAAACCACAATGAATTTGTTTATTTATATGGGAAGATATCTTTGCCTAAGGCTGGTGTGTCCGTGAACATTTATAAATGTAATTTACAAGGTTAGAGATAAATTGGAAGAATTATTGCTGAGCTTTAGACCAGAATAAGGACGGATGACATATCCTTCCCTGCAAAGTGACCTTGTCCAGTTTTGCTTGGGACTTCCCCGGTTTTAACGGTGAAGTCCCATCATCCTGAGATACCCCTCAGTCTCAGACAAATGAGGATGGTAGGTCACCCAACTGCCCTATAACTAAAAGCACATTTGTAGTGGCTTCTTGTGCTCCCCGCAGTTCATTTTTCTCTTTCCTCACAACTTATGATGGTTAATTTTATGTGTCAACTTGGCCAGGCTGTAGTCCAGATATTTGGTCAAACATTATTCTAGATGCTTTTGTGGAAGATTTTTTTAAAAGATGAAAAAATTTAAGTCAGTAAACTTAGTAAAGTAGTACTCTCTAAAGTGTGGGTGGGCCCCGTCCAAATCAGTTGAAGGTCTTAATAGAAAAAGACTCACCTTCTGGGAAGAAGAGGGAATTCTGCCAGCAGACCGAATTAGAGGTACTTGAACTGCAACCTTTCCCTGGGTCTCCAGCCTGACAGCCTACCCGGAAGATTTTGGACTTGCCAAGCCTCCACAATCAGTCGAGCTAGTTACTTAAATTTAACATCTCTCCCTCCACCTGCTGTTTTTATTTTTTCTGAAGATCCCTAATACAAATGTCAGGGGCTTGTGACCAGATTTTCTTCTTCTGCTCTCTGTTTGCCTGCATTGGCCATCAGTTTTTTCCAAGGCATTTGTTTTCTTAGACACTTTAGTAACTTTGAGTAAACGGCTCTCACTTTCATGAGACCCAAGGAACAGGAATTCACTTTCTTCTTATGGTTCAAATTTAATTAATTTCACTTTTGAGGGTAATTTTCCTGGAGGTATCTCTTTTGTCACTATTGTGTACTAGTTTTTTTTTTTTTTTTAAATACTGAAAGTCTACAACTGAAAGTCACCAGAGACTGCCTACAGAGAAAGATTTATGATATTTCATTATTGGTCACGATACTCAGTAATATTATTATAGACTCTAGCTCTAGGAGACATCTCACAAGGTCATAGTCTAACAAAGAGGACAGTACGTTTTTAAATTTATTTTTTGTTTTCTTAAACGGTGTCAGGGAGAATGGTTCTGCAGCTCTGTTTAGTAGCCTGTTCTGGTGTTTAATCATTTTTTCTCTCAAACAGCTTTTTTTTTTTTTTTTTGTTGGAATCCAAGTGAATTTATAAGTAAAATCATTATTTTTATTTACAAATTCATTTTTCTTTTGTAAGTAATAAGCCCAAATATCTAAGATATTATAGTTCCGAGGGTCATGAAGCTGAAAAGGGAAATTGCATTGCATGTCAGACGCCAGCACTCAGAAAGATAGCAGTGATCTGCTGGAATGCTAAACCTTATTCAATCCCAGTGAGACTGAATTAAGCAAAGATTTAAGCAGATTCCTACACTCTTATGAGAAAATCAAGTACCAAACTATAGGATTATAGGATAGAGGAAACGCGTTAATTTTTGCTCATTTCAATCGAAAGGAATCCACAGAAAATAGTGTCATAGGGAAATTTTGAGAAGATCTTTAACTTTTTCCATTTTGGCCTTTCTGTGGAAGAACGAAGCCAACGCTGCCTTTTCATTAGAGCCTCATTCTTTTTCCTCACCCCATGCAAGGTGAGGGGACATTACCATGTTTTTAAGGTCACATTTTGTATTTCCTCATCCCCTAGGGAAGACACACAGACAGACAAACAGACACACACACACACACACACACACACACACACACACACACACACACACACATTTTTGAGGGAGGGAGAAGAATTTGAAAATAATTTTGTTACCGGACTTGCCCTAGAGATGACTTTTACATGGCCTTAGTGTTTCATAACGACATAGCAGGGCAGTTGGCCATTTCCCTGGATTATTTACAGGGAAATGAGATAAACATGGTTTTGAAGAGTTAAAATTAGTAAGTAGCTCTAACCTGGTAAGCTGTCTTGTGTTGATGAATGTCAGGGTGACAGATACATTCCTTCCTTCGTTTATTTATTCATCCATTCTCAGATTCATCGCACAGCATCCTCAGAGTACCTGTTATGGGGCAGGCCCTCTTCTGGGACTGGGGACAGAGCAGTGGACAAATCTGTCCAAAAAGGCCCTGCTTTCATGATGCTCACATTCTAGCTGGGGAGTGGGGATGAGAGCTGTGATTGGAGAGTGAGCTCCATTTGCGAATCCTGGGAGGACAGACCTTTCATTCTTGCACAGTTCATGATTGAGCAGTTCTGGTTACCCTCAGCTGCCAAAGAAAAAGTAACACAAGTTGCTTTGGGAGATATTTTTGTCCTGCATATGAGCTAGAGACATATCGGTTTCCTTTATATCATGAATATTGATATTGACCAACTTTTAAATAAAGGACATAGGTTCACAGAGAATTTTCACCAGCACTTTCCAAAAAAAAGTCATAAATCATAAAATGAATGTTCCGTTACATTTCTAAGTGCAGTCTTAAAGTAATTGTCAAAAACAAAACAAAACAAAACAAAAAAACCCCGGCAATTTTATAGTCAAAATAGTACCAAGATTGACTTCGCCTGGCTTTCTATATGATCTTTTTTCCTGGTGGACAATAAATGGATTAAAAGTTCTCTATGGAAAGAACTAAGTTTAAATAAAAAAAAAAAAAATAACAGTTATAGTGTTAATGACATTTTTAAAAGATTTAACAAACAAATGAGGATAACAACATATATTTTCCATGGTTAAGTCTGTAAAGCTGTGTTTTTTCACCTAAATGTTGTAAATTCTTGATTTGATGGTGAACTTGAGCCTGGGAATTATTTATGAGCTTTGGGGTTCTAAATGGAGTATAAGAAGGAAGAAAACTGAGAACGGAACTTTAAAAAAAATTGTGGTGAGATTTAATCATATTTTGTAAAGTTAAAAAAATATATACCTACAATATACACATTCAAACATACACATATGTACATACATATATATTTTTTAAACACTATGTTCTTTATTCTGACTATTGAACAGTACTTGCCAGATCGTTCCTATTTCTCCCCCACCTGATTAGTATAGGAAGGAATGGATTCTTTTGTTAGGAACCAGATCCTTTTTCTTTTTTCCTCAAATTTCAATAATGTCTTAGCACTAGAAATGCTCTCAGCAGCCTGCTTCCCATCATTAATTTTTTAATGGATTATAATATATAACATGTAGTATAATGCTAGTATTTAATACTTCCTGCCTGTTCCAAAACATGCTGTTTTCAGATGTGTTAAATGAGATTCTTGGTGGTAAACAAGAACATCAATTCAAATGTTATTTTCAAACGGAGACAGTAGAACAGGAAGGAAAGATCCAGCAGATTCCAGGAAGAGCAAATGAAGGAGAAAAATGAATGAAAAGATACAAAAGGTTCTCAGGACAGATTCCTGAGAGGGTTTCCAATGGGTTTTGAACCTAACCGCTAAGTTAAATATGTTATTTAATCTCAGTGAGTCTTCCTAAATAAGAAAAATTCTAAAATAATTATTTTCTCAGATATATAATATCGATTACCTGTCAGTTTGCATGTTCCTCAAGCAATGAATGAATGAATGAATGAACAAATGAGTGAGTGACTGAATAAAAGGAGCCTGATTGTCAGCTTCCTTTGGCTTGTGGTGCTTCCATTTCTCACAGTAGGTTGGTCAGGGTGAATCCTACCAATTGACTTGCAAATGAGGGATAGTAGTTGAAAGTCTTCTGCACAGTGGTGTGAAATGTGAGAAAGGATAAACTCCTTTTAGTACTTTGAGTTATGAGTCTGTATAAGGTTAGAAATATAACCTTTTCTTAAATTGTCCCCTACCAGGGAAGCCATTTACACTATAATTATAAGAATTTAGAAACAATTCTGATATTAAACAAAAACAACTTCTGTCTTTCAATATATAAATCTTTAAGAAACCCTGAACATTCCAGAAGCAATGCAAATTAGAGCATTTTATTTCGTTATCAAGACTTCACCTTGGTTAGTATAATAAGAGGCCCCTCTTCCCCGGTATTCATTTAGAGGGTGTAAGATATTTGATAGAGAAGTTGAGATACAGAAAAAAATATACTAGATTGTTAAAAAATAATGTTACAAATCAATCATAAGTGTTTTAGTTTATGAAAAACTTATAATTACTCAGAAATACTTCTGTAGAAGAAGTGTCCCAAACTGGGAGATCTGTAGCTTCAGTGAGGAGTCACCATATATGTCAGATAATATTGCACAATTCTCAATGCTGCACTTCCAGAAGTCATTTCTTTTACTATTTGGCATCCTAATATATTCAGTTTTTCAAATGTGGGGACCTAATCTTTTAATTCTGAATCTTAATAGTTATTATTCCCTCCGGCTATGTACAATGTTCTCTTTAGGAGATTCTCGACTAATTCTTTCAGTTGCCAACACAGGTATTACTTCTGGGAAGCCCGTCTCAACACCAGCCCAAGAGTTTCTCTGGACTCATGAGACCCTTTCCCACCCTGCGATCTTTATCTTGGTTGGTTTCTGAAATTTTTTAGCTCAAAACGAAACCGTGTGAGTGACGCTTGATTGCTCATTTTTTTTTTCACCTGTCTTAAGCTCCATTCCTATTCAGACCACATGAGCATGCACATTAGTCTGCTTCCAAAATATGTGCTCAATCAGTCCATTTCTCTCCATCTTCATTGTTAATCAGTCAAAGCCTGGCTATTTTAACTGGACAAATTTAGTAGCCATCTAAGTGTTCTTTTTGCTTTATTATTACTCCCTTGCAGTCTAAGCAGCAGCCTCAATGATCTTTTAGAAACATAAATTAAGTCATGTCAGTTCTCTGCTTAAAACACTCTAAAGATTTCTGGTCATACTTAGAATCAACTGCAAACCCCTTATCCTGCCTTGCCAGGCTCCATATGATCAGGTTTTCATTGGAAAATCACTCCTGTGCTACACTGACATTTGAGCCACACTGACCCCTTTTTCTTTTTCTTGCACATACCAAATGATCAACCACCAACCTTTGCACCACTGTGTCCCCTTACCCTGAAGCTATTTTCACTGATCTTCTTTAGGTAATTCCTCATTAGTAGTAGCCCGGGGCCCTTAGAATGTGTACCATTTTATTCTGTGTTTATTTCAGTTACTCTGAACTAGATAGGCAGTGGGCCGTACAGGATATACTGATGAAATTTTGAACAATTTAAGAAATTTATGACTCTGAACTATCACTTAAATAATTCTCACTGTTAACTATAATTAGCATTGTTACTTTAGAACTACTAATAAAGCAAGTTTGGGGCTAGGATTTAATGGCAATTCATTGAATATCTTCAGATCACAAAAATGAGTCACACCGATGAGAGAAATAACTGTTAACAAGTCTTCTTGGGTCACAAGGCATAGTAATTTGCCACAGTAAACGTTTAAGTTCTAATCACAGATGCGAATGTTACATTTGTTTCTTAGTCAGTCATGGATCAGTGGTTTCTTTGGATATTTGCATTTTCTCCAATAGGTTTTTCTTTGATAGCCTTTTTTTTTTTTTTAGATTTTAAAAATTGAGGTGAAATTTACATAACAAAATTAACCAAAGTGAACGTCTTTTATAGAATTTGAACTTTGATTTTTGCCTATATTACTATGGTTATTTAATATCCTCTAAAAAGACCAGAATGTCTTCAAGTATTTGAAAAGAATTATTTTGTCTCCCCATTTTATATGCCCACTGGCTCATTGGACAGTCTCTCTGAAATCTATGCCAGTTCTGATCTTGTAAATTGCGAGCCTGCAATTTTTGTGCCAGGTCCTACTCCAGGCACAGGTGGGCTTCAGCACCGCCAGCCCACCATGGCACTCTACCACCTGGTGAAGCAAGCTGTCAGGAATATGAGAAGACTGCTTGTGGCTTTTATAGACTATTCCATTGCCTTTGAATCTGTGAACTGAAATCCATGATCGAATAAAGCACCATGAATTCAATTCCGACCCTCCATTATTGATTTTTCAAGCAGAACTAGTGCCGTAATACTGTTAGACTGTTGGTTGCATCAGGGTCAATAGGAATTATCTCTTGAGAAATCAGAGGGCAGTCTTCATTGGGATTCTACAGAAACAGGTTCTGTCTTCCATCTGCTCACGTGTTTTAGGTTCTTAATGATGATATAATACCGCTTTTGGATGAATTAGATCCACTGCATTCCTACTGTGGTAAATAGAAAGGAATGCATTCTCTACTATTCAGATGACATATTTACTAATAGAAACTAAGAGTATTTTTAATCACTCACTGACCCAGCTATCCCAGCCCTGATGTCAACTCATTATTTTAAAGCTATCATAGCAATTTCATCTGATAGTCTCTGTATTTAAACTAGTATAATTGGAAGACCTAAAAGCAAGTTGTCTCAGTTTGTTACCCAGGTTTGCGTCTGACAACTAATTCCTCTTAACAGCATCGGGAAGATACATTTCTTAAAGCTAGACCTGCTGAGGTTATGTGAATGAAGGCCATGGCTGTGAGTGTTGGGTTCTATTTGCTTTGAACATCTTCCAGTCTAAAATCATTGTTGGTCATGCTTTGTGGATCTGTAGGAATTTTATTGCCTTGGGTTTGCATTAGAGTGAACTTAGGCCCTGTACTTCTTCAGGTCGTCTCAGGAGAGTGGAAGTGGATTTCATTTAGAAACATGTCCTTTTTATTCAGCTCTTTGTAATAAATGTTCATCAGCCCTGCTCTTCGTGGCCAGGTTGTTGAAGCGTAATCACTTTGCATTTAATAACTTGCAGAGTTACTATTCTACTAAGGAGCATACTTGCAGGAGAGCATAATCTCAAATTTATTGCTACCAACCCAGTACTGTTCAGAGCTTGCCTGAGAATTTAGGGAGGATTCTGTGAAATACGTAGTCCACCCATTCCTCCATATAACCAAAATCTGTCCCCAGATTTAGCGGACCACTCGGTAGTCCCTACTTTGTATCGTGTTGTCTTCTAAAAGCTTACTTTGATTAAATTGCATCTTGGTATTTTAAAAAGAGAATATATATGAGTGTTAACGCACTTACATGGTTAATTGAGAAGTTAGATCTTTTTTGCAAACTAAATTAAAAGGTATAGCGACCATTCAGATATGCCATCTGTTGCTATTTAAAAGTTATAATTAGGATCATAAATTTTAATGTCATTGTCATATGTTGGAAAAGAAAAACTTTGGGACATCAATTGGAGGTTCTCCCCGTCCTGTAATGCCACACTACTTCAAAATTTAGCCATCTATTTGGCCGAATATTTTTCTTCCAATTTTTTAATTGTGTTAATTTTTTAATTGTTGATAGTACTGGGCAGAATGTCTTTTTGCATGTGATGTTCCTTAATAAACATTTTTTTCACTTCATATGAATACTCTGCTACAGCCACTCTTCAATTTGAAATTTGAAGTTATACTTCTGTGTAATAATTAGGTAAGTACAAAACAACTGGAAGTTAATTAACTGCATTTTAGTTACAGACTAAAACATTTTAGAGTTGATTTTAAAAATCTGTTTGCTTCAAATAATTTTAGTATTCAATGGTTAACCATGAAATTTTTAAAAATAGGTGTCTAATTTTATTTATCTGTCCAACTATTCATTTGTTTGACAGATAATTATTTTTGTGCCTACTATGTACCTGGCACTATGAAAACCTTTGCCTAGTTATTTCCCTCTGTTATAATTATTTAATGTTAGGGGATTAGAATGATGTATGCTTATATGCTTTATTAGTTAGAGCGAGGCATGAAGCTTTATCACCAAACACAACAATACTAATAGCCAAAATGAGCAGAATGCACCAAATATGTTTTATGTATACTCAAAGATTTAGTGGGATATATTTAGATGTATTATTTAATAAGTTTTATGTTCCATTAGAATTTATTTTCTTTCAAGAAGAACCCCTTTTGAGATGAGAATTAAATCAACCATGTATAATTCTTGATGAAATTAAACTATTTGGTCTTTTAAAATTGAACCATTTGATTTCGACACTTAGCAAATAACCAATAGATTATATATAATAGCTTTGTAATCATAGTAAGTTTAAAATCATAAATGACTCAATCATGGTCTCAGAACATATTGCAGCATAGGTCTCAGAACATATTTTATTACTTAAATTTTTAAGAATTATAGTTGACATATGAATTTGCTATCTATGTGATTAAGCACAGTAAATCCATGTTATATTGATCAATACACGTTTTATTATTGTGCTAATGGACTGGTCAGTTTTGGGGTTATTATTAATTTTTAAAATCAATAAGTAGAAGTATAATCACAATTTCATAATCATTAGTAAAGTACCACTCCTTTTTAAGCTATTAGGATAATTTGGCATTTAAGCAGTGCTTTCTACTTTAAATGATGCCATTATCATTTGAGAACTCTTCCTATCAATTTGGTCCGTATGCCATTATAGTATGAAGTAGAATAACTATTAATGAGGCAGTTTACAACTTTACAACCTCCTAAACCAGAAAATGGGACAAGTCCAGTTTACCTTTAAAACTATTTGAGTGTCTGCATAGAAAAAGGTGTTAATGTGCCTTCTGACATTTTTCAAGAAGAACATAATGGTGAATACATTTCTTTTTCCACTTGATTTATTTCTGGAGAGTTACTTTAATCTATGTGAAGTTGCCCTGGAATTTGGTCAAATATGCCAAAATGTACCAGAAATATAAAGTATCCCACCTCTGTGACTTATAGGACATAATCTGAAGAAGGCAAAGTTAGACTGCCACCAAAGGGAAGAAGAGAATTTAAATGATCTCTCCTAGTTTTGAGTATGATTTTTGTGAATTAATGTTTATATTATGATTGATTTAGAATCAGGGGAGCATTTTAAAACCATGTGCGTGATTAAACTCTAGACCACCCAGAAAAGGCACTTGGAGTCTAAAAGAAAGGTCTTTAAATTTTGAGTAGTTCACCACTCTATTCTTTAAGTGTGGACTTACTTTTCTTCAGCCAGAGCTCTAATCCAGTCATCCTGTATACCTATATGAATATAACTGTCTGTCTGCCTCTCTTTCTCTTTTTTTGCTAAGAATGCAAAAGGAATGTAATATATTGGATTCCTCTTGTATCATTAGTTTACTTTAGTTGCTTTCTGCTTATATTGAGCCTGGCTTATTTTGGGTTAGCTTGTGAATTTAATGAGATCATAACACATTGTGATGGCCATGATTGCAGAATGGAAAATGTCACTACTACGTGCCAGTTCATTTAAATCAATTTTAAGTACCCACCTGTGCTACTAAACTCTCCATTTGAATTTTATTGGCTAATATGTTTTCACTCCAGTTTCGGTTCCTTTAACTCTTATATGTTGGTAAATTAATCTGCGTGTGTACTGTTGCCCTTTAGCTTCTGTTCTTGGTCTAATAAAGGCACCATCTGCTTAATTGCTAGACATATCGGACTTTCTTATTTTATTTAAAAATTTAAAAAATACTTTATTATTTAAATTTTAAAAAAAATTATAGTTGACATACAATATTATATTAGTTCCAGATGTACAACATAATGACTCAACATTTATATCCCTTACAGAGGAATCACCACAAGTCTAGTCACTGTCTGTCACCATACATGGTTATTACATAGGCCTTTCTTATCTTAAAGATCAGTTTTAAAAAGCATAGTTTCTACAAGAAGAAGAAGAACCATAACACTTTAAAACGTATTATTTGGACACATTTGGTTTCTGCTGTTGATCTGTTGAATTGTAGTGAATGAGAAATAGCAACCAAAACAATACCAAGTTTTTAGTGTTTTTTTTTTTTTTTTTTACTACTTTTTTTTTTCATCTCTTGTACATCTGTTTCTGTATTTCCTGAAAATATCTGCCTTTTCTGGTAAAGACATGGTGAGCTGGGGATAAGACAGCTCTGTGTACTTTAAAAAAATAAATCCTGCTGCCCTGTTGGTGACATTACCATGAGAATGATGAGGGAATGGGGGATTGCTGTAGAGTTAATGGCAGCCTTGAGGTCCGAAACAATGAGAGGAAAGAAAAAGAAGTGGGAAAGCGTTCTAACTGGGGGCTGGAGGTGAGTTTCAGGTGTGGGATCCTCTTTCTTTTGGTCCTGAATACACATAGCTTGGTTAGGCATGAGGAGATGCTTGTATAGTAAGAGCAGACCTGGTCCAGTGTAATTAGGGTTGATGCTTCAGTGTATGGGTTAGAGCGTGGCTCTAATCATACCCCGAAGTCAAATTGTTTGACCTTGGCAAATTAGTTAACCTCTCTGGGCCTCAATATTTTCATCTGTAAAATGGGGATATTAATAGTAATGTCTACCTCTTAGGATCGTTGTGAGGATTAAATGAGCTACTGTAAATAAAGTGCTTAGAAAATGCTTATTTAATTGTAGTATTCACATTTAATAATTATCATTACTAGGAGTGGGAATAGCAATGTGAGTGAATTAAAAGAAAACATGAATTATGAAACATTTTAGAGAGAAATAGTTATTTTATCACTAATGCGAACAGACCATATAGGACATCTGACTTTTCATGGATCTCCAAAGAAACCATGTGCTTTTCTGCCTTTGGGCCTCTCCTTTTGCCTGGAGGAAACTTTTTTCCTGGAAACTTTTACTGATCTTTCAGAAGTCATTCCAGTTGCCATCATTTCAGTGACTTCTTTCTGAATGCCCCCAGGCAGAACTAGATTACCCCCTACTTGGGGCTCCTATGGTACTTATAAAGTTGATATTTTTAATATGGCACTTACCTCATTACAGAGATTCTCTTCTTACACTTGTGTATTCCCTCCTTGCTGACAAATGTGGAGTCCGATAATTGTCATAATCAACATGTGTAGTCTATGTATTTGAAACAGGCGGAGGTCACTGATATTTGATTAGGTCAGGTATAGGATTCTTCTAGTGTTCACAGGTAAGATTCTCTTAATATCTGAATTCACTGCCATTCTTTTATGCAGCATGTGAGATCCCATTTTGAGACTGTAATAAATGTCTGCTTCATTTCCTAGGAAAGGCTCAAGGGAAGCTGTTGTGGATGGTTATGGAAGAGAACTGTTTATTTTTTTTTCCCCTCCTCCTCCTTTTCCGTTTCCATCTCTTCCTCCTCTTCTTTCTCTCCATTTTCTATCCTTCCTCCTTTTTATGGGTATAGTTGTTAATTTAAAGCTCCTGTTTATTTTTGCTCATTCATTTAGAAATTTACCTAATCTTAGTATAATTAGGTTTTCATTATATTCATGAAGCATTTTATCATATTTTCATGAATTTTTAATTAATAGCCAGTTGAATATATTCTGTTTATAAACTACATATATATAAATGCCATATTATCCCCCAAACCCTGTTATTGAATCAGTGTTTTATCTGGCAACAAATGGTATCCTATTATTAAGAAAAAAAAAATAGTATTATTATTATGACACCAAACTTAAGAATAATAGCCATATACAAGTTTGTGGGATTGGCTGATAAGAGATATATACTAGTTTATTATTCTTAAATGGATTAATAATATGTTTTGTTCTGATATCTTTATAGGCATATTAGAAATCATCTGTATTGTTTTGCTATATCATCTAATCCAAGGGGGAAATAAAGCCTGAACCTTTATAGGCTTTTATTTATAAATGGATCTTTTAGATATGTTTCCTTGCAAAGAGGAAATTTAGTTCTAGGAAACAGGAAAGGATGGCAGAAACTCCCATCTGCTTTGGAAAGTGACTTTTGCTCTCATATTCGGCCAATGATTGTTGCAGATGATATCTATTTCATTTTGAAGCACCTGTATGTAAACATTAGATAAAACTAATTAATATGAGTGAAATGATTAGCAACCCCATAAATATTAGTGTAAAGACATTGCTGGTAATATATGCTTGAAGCGCCAAGTATGAGAGGCATTTTAAAGAAATCCCATGGCAGTAGGCCCAATCAACCTGGTTTCTTCCAGAATATTATAAAAGAATCCTCCATATAAACTTATTTTTTTCCAGTTGTATTGTGTCACCCAAAGTAGTGGCTTTGTTGAGTAGAGGACTGAATGCATGGATATGGGTACTGATTTTGCAAGTTTACCAGCTGTGTGAGTTGGATCAAGTCATTTAAGTTCTCTGAGCCTCAGTTTCTTCATCTGAAGATGAAAAAGGTCAAAATAATTGATTTAGTATGACATTTTATCAATATTAATAGAAACAGTGATATCAGTAAAGCTTGAGCCTATAAAGTCATGATTTCAATCATTTAAAGAACTTAAATATACAAAATACACCTTTGAAATTCTTTACAGTGTGTTGTATTGGTAAATGACAGTGATAGCAAGGTTTAGTGTTTAAGGCTATTTTGCAAATCACATTAAGTGATCCTAATTACCTAGTACTGTACTCTATTTCATACATAGCTAGAGATGGATCCCCATTAGGATACTGGAAAAAGCTTCTTTTAATTTCGTTATGACACAGAATTTAGTGAAGAAAAGGACAGTGCCCTTTGAGGTAGTTACTAAGTCAGCTATTTGAAATTCTTGATGTAATAGGTCTTAGGATCCTGCAAGCTATAGAAATATGAAATGTATTTGCTTTCAACATTTCCAGTTTATTCTTTGCTTTGTTAGTGTTTTGTAGATTTCAAGTTTTTATTTTTAATAAATATTCATGAAATTTTTTCTCTTCATTCAACAACAAGTTATAGCACACATCTTGAGAGAAATTATCCTACATTGGCAGGGGCAAAAAGATATCAAGATGAAAGATATATGATGCCTTTAAAAAACTCTGGAAGTTTGGATGACAGATAAAACTATATCACTGTAGCAATAAAAAACAGGTAGAATAAAGTTACTGAAAAGAGTCATAAAGTCTTCTAGTAATTCAGACCTGGGAGACATTACTTCTAGTTGTGAAAACTGGCAAACTGGTGAATGGTTCTCAAGATGAGAATGGCTGGAAGGGAGAAAAGGGCATTGGGGGCAGCTCGAGTGGTGGCCTAGGAATGGGATGAAGCCATTGATGCTGAGCAGTGCTTATTAAAAGGAGCACAGTGGGAAAATAAGAATAGAAAGGTAAAATTAGATCAGATTACAGAGAACTTGGATATCTTATCAAAGAATTTGAACTTGATGCTTTCAAGATTTGGGGAAGTTATTAAAGGTTTTTAAGCAAAGAAGTACAACACTATGCTTTAGAATGATTAATCTGGCCACAGTGTATAACATAGTCAAAAAGGTAATAGATAGAAGGAAGGGGAAAACAAAATATGATAACATTATCAGTAATTTAGGCAAGAGTCAATAAACAACCGAAGAATGAAAATCAACAAGTAGAAGTTGATTTGGGTGGTTAGAATTAGTAGAAAATAGTCACTGATATCAGGGTATCAGGTGTCTGAGAGGCAGAGGAAAGAGCTGAAGATGTTTCCAAGATTTCGGCTTGGAAAGCCAGAAAGGATGGTTGGAAGGACCATTACCGGGAATAGTGAAGTGATGTGAGAGTTGGGCAGAGAGAGCAGTAGGAAGAGACGAGGCTTACGTTCTGAATTCATCGACATAAAAGTCAGCTCTTCAGCTAGAGATGTCCAGATGGTTGCTGGCAATACAATCTAAGCTAATATAGGAAGTCGGAACTTAGGAGGGCATTTGAGTAAATAGGCCTTGCAATTTCGATTAAAAGTCAGTGGTTGATGAGGCAGTGAGTACGGATATTTTTTTGGCAGTGAAAGTAAACAAAATAACATGAATAGGTTGAGGGAGTAATGGGGCTGAGAGATTTTTTTTTAGGAAAGGAACAGAGCTGAACATCTTTCCACTCAGGGAAAAAGAGAGGACAAAATGAAAGATGTGAGAAGAAAAGAATGCTTCTGAAATTCCATTTGTTACCGTAGCGTTGGGTAAAATCGAAATCAAGGCTCCCAACTGACTGCTATGACTGAATCACTAGATTGGTAATAAAGACCTAAAAAGCATTAGGGTTTATACCCACTTTGACTATAATACATGGAAGAATTGGTGAGATGCTACTGGAAAGAAACCAAGGGACGTAATTGAACTTGAGCATTTAAGTAAACTGAGTTTTAAATGCAGAGCAGGTATAATAAACTTTCATAAGACTAGGTCAACAATGAGTTAATACTGGGTAGATTTTTTACAAAATTTTTCTTCCATGTTCATCAGATATTTCAGATACCCATACAGGGTACCTGGCTTATGAAAAGCTACATAATTATACAATTCTGGGTTGTGTTTTTATGGTTTATACTTTCCATGGAGATATTCGATAGGATAATTTGTTGGTGAGGTGTTTGTGTGTTTGATTCCTTACCTTTCCTATGACTTACCAACTTTATTAGTTTTCAAAATTGAAAATTTGAACTTTTTAAAGAAAGCATTTTGTTTATTTTTGTTTTGAAAATAATAATACCCAACGTAAAACCACTACTATTTTATTTTTCAAAGGAGGCGTTTGAAAAGCTTGAGGGTTCAGGTAAAGAAACTGGTATACTTTGTTCAATGAAATCTGCCACATTTATGAGGAACTATAATAATAAAAATGTTCACAAACTGATTTGGTATAAATATTTTCCTAGTGTCTTTTAATCCTCTATTACTTATTAGAATCAACCCTATGTAACATGGAACAAAACCTAAACACACAGCTCTACGGTTCTTTCTTGTTTTCTTTGGATCAATTGAATACAATGCATTTTACCTTCCTTTATGTGTGCATAATGTGACAAAAATGATTGAGCAGCATTGAACGATGCTAATTATTTTGAAAATAAAAGCAAAATTGGAGATTTTGTAAAGCCTAGTTTTAAAATTGAAATGGGAAATAAATCAATTTCCAGCTGAAAATCTTTCTGTTGACACTAGGCCAAGTAAACAGTTTTCTCTTGAACAATATTTCTTTAGCTGTATAATAAATATTAGGGTGGCCAGTAAATAGTTCATTTTCATTCCTCAAGCTTTAAAAAAATAGGGACTCAGAAAGTCATTGATTAAAATATATGTCAAGTGATGGTTATTTATTTAAAGAATTAATGAGAACCCTGATTTATATTTTTAAACTGGTCTCCCTATTATCTTTCACTTTTCCAGTTTTTTTCTATGGTATTAAAAAATTTATATCAGTAAATCTGAAAAACCCTGCTGATAATAGCAACAGTAATAAACAGTTCATTATTCTTAGCATGGCTTTCAGAAACATCTTGCAGATTTTCTGTTTTTAAATTTTTTATTTTTCAATTACAGTTGGTTTAGAATATTCATCTGCAGATTTTCTGTCCCCCAACCTCCTCTAACTTGAGATTTCCCATTAGGTTAAGGACCAGGTTTTATAAGTACCCCAAATGGTGCCTTACCTCAAATTTCTCTGGGAGAATTGGACTTATTGTCCAATGGACTTATTGTTACCAAAACTACAAGCAACTGCCTGGAAGTGAGCAGATGGTTCCGTGCTCTGCTGCTCCCTCAGAACCCTACTAGCTCCTGTGTTTTCACCAACACTGAGGTTGTCACCTGTGTAACATCCAGTTTGTGCTGTTGCTTTTCTTACACACAGATCACTTGATGCATTTGTGGTAACTGCGTTTCACTTCGCAGCTTCTGATGTATATCTTATGTCTGAGGAGATTATTGGAGAGTGAGATTTGATCTACACAAACAAAACAGACCCAGTGTCAGCCTCCTTTCATCAATCTTCTGCCCCATCCGTGTGTGCGGATGAATAGAGGTGGGGTTAGAGCCAGGGCTGTCTCCAGGAAAAGGGCTGTTGGGTACAGTTGTGCTTCACGCCAGGGGGTGACATCTAAGTGATGTCATTCCCATGTAAAGACCAAAGCTGTGTCTAAGACTGATAGCTGGTATAATAATTTATTAGTTTACTTTTTGTTTCTTCATATGGTTTCGAATAAGATCCACATTTTGAATACTGTTAGTAACCTTTATCTTTCTATCTCTGAATTCACAGCTCTCTTTGGTTACTCTGACTATGAATATGACTTTTTTTATTGTAAAATACACTTAATATGAAATATACCATTTTAACCATTTTAAAGTATACAGTTCAATAGCATTAAGTGCATTCACAGTGTTGTACACCCATCACCACTGTCCATCTCCAGAATTTTTGCATCATCTCAAACTGAAACTCTGTCCCCACTGACTGATAGCTTTCCATCCCCTACTTCCCCCAGCCTCTGGCAACCATTCTACTTTGGTCTCTATGAATATGATTACTGTAGGCGCCTCATATAAGTGGTATTATACAATGTTTGCCTTTTTGTGTCTGGCTTATTTCGCTTAGCGTAATGTTTTCAGGTTTCATTTGTTATAGCATGTATTAGAATTACATTCCTTTTTTAACATTAAACACAAAATGTATTAATATTTATTTTCCTTGTAGCCACCAGAGGAAATAAGCTTACTTTGAATCATTATAGGTTTTATGTATATAGACATTTATGAAATTATATATATGACTTTAATAACAGGTATACTATAAAATAATTGCTTTCGACACCACATTGGCTGATTTTTAAAAGTTGTATGTAATAAGTAAAACAAAATTTATCATCTTAACTGTGTTTAAGAGTACAGTTTGGTGGTATTAAGTACATTTACATTGCTGTGCAAGCATCACTACCATCCGTCTCCAGCACTCTTTCTTCTTGCAATACTGAAAACCTATTAAACAATAACTCATTGTCTCTTCCCCCATACCCTGCCAACCACCTTTTTGCTTTCTGTCTCTACGATTTTGAATACTGTAGGTTCCTCATATAAGTGGAATCATACAATATTTATATTTTTGTGATTGGCTTATTTTGTTTAGCATAATGTCCTCAAGATTCATTCATGTTGTACCACATGTGGGAGTTCCCTTCCTTTTTTAGGGTGAATACTATTTCATTGTGTGCCTATAGCACATTTTGTTTATTTATCTGCTGGTGGACACTTGGGGTACTTCTACCTTTTGACTATTGTGAATAATACTGCTATGAGCACAGGTGTACAGTATCTGTCTAAGTCCCCGCTTTGAATACTTTTAGGTATAGATACATATGACTTTTTAATCAGATATTGTATTCATCTCTCATAGCTCTTGTCCCAAAGTATATTTCTTTTGAAATCTATATGCGTATAGTATTCTTTCATCATTGTTCTCCTGGGAGGAGGGTGGTAGCCCCTTTCTTTGAGATATATACAGAACTCCAGGCTTGAAACTTCCATCTAAATCCGTTGGTTCCTATCCCACAAGAATTCCACTGAAGCTCTGCTCTTTAGAAGCTCAGCTGGGTTATTTAAACTATGCTCTTTAGAACTTCCAACACTGTCAGCTTTCTTTTGATGTTTTCTCTAGTAGACATGCTTTAGGTAAAGCCCCTCCACTTAACAGTTGCTGTCCGGCATGAATTTCCTGGCTCATTAATGCATTATCTAAATTGAGTCATCTAAGTAGATGATATGGAAACATTCTGTTGATTTTATTGCAGTTGGTGAGTTGAGATTGGAGGTTCTTACTCTCTAATGAATATAAGTTCCCACTCTGAGTGATCTGAGGCCATAGGTTCTACATTGGATGATTCAACCCTCATCTCTTTGAGATACACCAGCCATCATTGTAGAGGAGAGCAACCCACCCTGGGAGATGGAGGATCTGGGGTAGGACTGGTTTAACTAATCAGGACACTTAACCTGTTTGGACATTCTACCTGTAATGTATCATGAATCCCTGAGCTATAGAAGTAAGGTTCTGCAACTGTTAAATGTAAATATGACTAATGATTACCATATGTATGGAAAATTGGTTATTACATTTGCAGCTCTCTTTTTGAAATCTTTTATGCTAAGCATGCACACTAGCGACACTCCTATTTTTGATCTTTCACTTTATCTATGAGATACAAATCTTCATTACTTGCCCTCAGTTTTAATGTGATATATGAGCAAAGTTTGAGCATATTTACTTATTTAATTGCTTTTATTTTTCAAAAGGTGCTGCATATATTCAGGCCTAAAAAAAAAAGTGGAAAGATGTGTAGTGAAAAACTTTCTCCTGTGAGATAGCCACCAATACCAGTTTCCTGTGTGTTCTAGAGATACTTGCTATATTGCTTTTAATTGTACAGTACAGCGTATGTACAGGGTGGTATACATACAGTATAAAGAAACACAAGCACTAAGGAAAAAGTTATTGCTGATCCGTCAAAGTTGTCACTCTGTGGTTCACTGCTTGAACTACACCCTTTCTCTCAAGAAGTCACCACTATTCTGACTTCTGTTACATCTATTCTCTGTGTCCAGCAAGGAAGTAGGGACACTGAATTATCACTTCCCTTGTTTCATACATTACTTAAATATAACAACTAAGTCTTTTAAGTGCCAATGAATTGTTTATCATATTTTTTAACTATTTTGCAGATGCAAAATATGTAATCACAGTGCTCCTCGTCAGAACTGAGACTTTGCTTCTTCTTTAGCCACGATGATTTAGGTATTTGAAGAGTAATCCTAACTATAAGAGCACTTTAAAATTGAACATATTCATGTTATTTTATGCATATTGCGCAGCTGCCAATGTGGAAAATGGAAACCAATTTTTAAAATTTTACAGCATTCAGAGATGACATTCTGATTGGGAATTACTAAATTTGTATGTTATGGAAAGGATTAGCATTAAAAAAGAGTTTAGTCTTGTTAATTTTCATGATTTTAGGGGTACTTGATCTATAATAGGTTATCAGTAAATGTTTATTGAATGGTAGTGAACTAAAGTGTTTGTCATATGCATACTTAAGTTTTTCTACACACCAATAATACTTTTTCCTTTGTTTGGTCTCTTGAGTTTAGTATTTATCTACCTGGCTTTATGTCCTGTGCTCCAGTTGGTTCCCATCCTTGTCCCTCACTCAGCTCTCCAATCTTTCACAATAAGTACCCTAAGAAGACTTCTCAGGTTTCTTAGTCTCTATGGGAAATAAAGAAGAAAAGAAGACACTTTCATTATTCCAGTTTCGGTTCTTCTCTCTTCCCTTAGTACATGTAGTTGTATTAAAGGTGATGTTCGCTGACACTGGTTGGGATGAAGCAGAGGCTGACATATCGACTGCAGTGGAAAGACCCTTCTTAGTCCTTGCCTTTTCTAAACCTGATAACTGACACTCCCTTCTAGATAAAGATGGAGGATATATTTTTGAGATTGCCGTACTAGAGGTAAAGACAGAAGTGTGAGTGCGGGTTTATAATGATTCTTTTTAAGATGCCATGGAACTATTCCCGAATACCTTCCTATCTGGAATTCACTGATTTCACCTTGCAAACTCCAGCTATGCTGATCCTTGGTTTTCTTGCTACAAACTTATGTTCCAGTTGTTGGAGCAAAGAGAGGAAGCTTGTAAAGAAATTTCATTTCACAGAACTTATAGCATATTCATGGTTTGTAATTCTTCAACCCCTTTTTCATTAGCCCAAAGAATGCTCGCTGGCGGCGCTTGTGGCTGCAGCATTTACCATGAGATAATTCACGGATTACAGTCCTAACCTCACCCCCAAAGTTTGCCATGAAATATCTCGCTTTTATTATTATTTTCGCATCACTCTGGTATAGCAGTAGTCTTTGGAAACAAATGACATCATTCTATTTATAGTATTCTGTTTTTGGTAGTGGTATTTCCATTTATAAAATGCAGTAATTTTGGATCGCCGAAAATGTCAAATCCTAGAAAATGTAGCATTTCTACATGTGATGTTAATAACATCATTCTCAAACAGTTGTTAGCCAAATATTCATTTGATGAATCCGATTTATGTATGTATTTCTGTTACATTAGGATTAGAGACAAGTTCTGTTTAGAAATAACTCCAAGAACAGTTTTTGTATTTTATTTTCACATTGAAAACCAGTCAAATTTGCTTCAGCCTCAAAGAGCGTGTTTATGTAAAATTAAATTAATGCTGGCAGCGAGCTGCACTTTTTTTTTTTTTTCTAAATGGGAATAGATTAAATTCTAAAAATGACTGGGTAATTTGTGGAAACAAATAATTAAATAAAAAAAAGGTTTATGATGGAAAGGAGGAGTAGGGAGGACAGAGAGCTTGAAACATGTATTGGAAAATCATGGTAATTTAGCAGATAATCAAAGATATTAAGAGCGGTGCTTGTCAGGATTTCCAGGCGGGTGTGGGATAAATTCTTTCATGTCATCTACTGTGGGTCAGTTCTCTAGTTCACCTCTTCTCCCATGTCTTGCCTATGAGGGCCTTGGGCTCTTTTTTCCTTTTTTAAAGAAAGTCTTTTTGTTTTGTTTTAAATTATATTCCAGTTTGGGTTGGTTAGACAATAATTTCTTGAATTTCACCATGGGATACTAATGCCCTGAAAAGAAAGAAAAAGGAAGAAAAATAATTAAGAAGGAGTTAGAAGCTAAATTTTCCATGGTAAAGTATTCCTGAACTTTTCCAAGTAACTCTAGAGGACGGCCATTCAGATGTTAAGGAAAACGTCTTTCAGACTCCCTGCTTCTGAGAGACCTGAGGAGGCCCCTGGGTTCATCGAAATATGAAGAAATTTATTAGAACACATATCTCCATAGGCCTTCCGATGTGCCTGGGCATCATCCAGCCTTGAGAGACAAAGTCGTAGTGATAAAACTCAATTTCCTTTTAACTCAGTTCTATTTGAAAACAACTTATGTTGCAGCTGCTCTAAATGAAAATGAATCATTTTTTAAATTTTGGTTTTTGCTTATTGTCTGTATTCTGTCTGACAGTTGTGTCTAACAGTTAAACAAATCTTTTCCAAGTATACTGAAACATAAAAGAGAATCAAGGGTTGAGAAACATTTGTGGATGTAGTTTCGGAGTCTCAGTAAGAGATGGACATCTCCCTAGATGTAAGATCTAAGAAATAAGAGAAACAGACATATTAAGGTATGGTTTTTATCTTAACTATTTTTTCCCTGAGAAGTTTCAGAAACTTGACGAGCGAAGTAATAGTAAACATGGCTCCCATGTCTTCAGACCTTTAAATGGCCTTCCTTAGCAGAGATATGAAACTTTGTAAAATATTATTGTCAGTATTAAACCATGGAAACTAATTTCTCTGCTGGTTGCAAATACTTCATCTTATATATTTATTTTCACCCTCTGATAATAATGAGGACATGTCAGTGATTTATGTTCACAAATGTTTGGGATATGTAAGAATATACATCATTTTATGTTCTAAATTTTTACCTTTTTAAAGGTATGTTTTTAAGCAATTAATATATAGCATGATTTAGTACTTTGCCAGTATTTCACTGCATATTTGTAATGAAGCATTTAACAAAATAAATTGGAAGTGTATATTTATAATTTGTTTACCTACTTAGTCAGATAATATATTTCTTAAGGAGTAATGAAACTTGAAATATAACCTGCTGCTTCTCCATCTTGGTCAGAAAATTATTATTTTTTTCCTCAGAAGTGTGGCATTATCCATCCTTTTGTAGTGAGGACATTATCTCAGTGAACACACAGTTTTTCTCAGAGAGTCACCAGAATAATCATCAAAGGAAAAGCAGTACCACTTAATGGGCTATTCTATTCTACAAGAATATTCTTTTGAGTTTATCTGAGGAATCGGCTGAATATTTTTATTAATGTTAAAACTGTTTTCATTCTTTTTCTTCCCTTCAGTATGAGAAATTCTTTCAAAATGATTTTATTTACCCCCATTAAATTGAAAATAAATGAAAAAAAAATCTTATTTTGCAGTTTGTCAGAAAGTATTTTATCAAAACTTGACTGTCTTACAATCTCAGCCATAGTTAGTATAGTGTCTCCTTATGAGGTGGAAGGTTCTAGGGTTAGACGAGCAGTGATAGGCATTCTGTCTACGCATGGACATCTAGCTGCACAGCTGAGCATGGAGGCTCAATTTAACAGGTCAAGCTCCCCATGGAAATTCCTATTGTCCAGCCACATTCAAGCAGTCTGTAGGATCATGCTGTTTTAATACTGTGTCCATATCTGTAGGTGGAACACAAGGACAAACTCAGGCATGGGATTTGTGGATGTGAAGTTTCTCCAGTGGTCAAGAACTCAGGAATTTAGAGCCCATAAACAGAGTAAATAGGCCATGAGAACTGGGATTTAGAAAAATCCTGCAGCTAGGGTACCAAGAAGTATCTTGCACTGAGGAATTTGGGCACGGAGCCCTGTTATCAGTTGGAAACACTTTAGGTGTTTATTACTGTGAGACTATCCATTGATTGGGGGGGACAGCTGGAAGACTTGACACTAATTCCCCAGGGGTTCATGGCTAGAACAGTGTAGATTCTTCCTGCCTCTGGCAGTGGTGGCTCAGGAACAGGATTCATGAGGTTGAGATCAATGAAGACTATAGCAGAAAGTCTTGACTTGTTAATATGTTTTTTATTTTTTAATAGGTTTGCTGAGATATACTTCACATACTATGTAACTTACTCTCTAAAATTGTGCAATTCGGTGGTATTTAGTATATTCCTAGAGTTGCACAACCATAACCAGTCTATTTTAGAACATTTTTATCACCCCAAAAGAAATCCCATCCCCCCCTTGCCAGCATTGCCTAATCCCCACGTTTCACCAGCTCCTGACAACCTCAAATCTACTTCGTTTCTATAGATTTGCCATTCTGCATGATTTCAGAGAATCAGAAGCATACAGTTTGTGGTACTATGTGACTGTTTTTTTCGTTTATCATGTTTTCAGTATTTGTCCATATTGTAGCTTGTGTCAGTATTTTTTTTCCCTTTTATTGCTGAATAATAATTCCATTATATGATTATGCCATTTTTACTTATCTGTTCATCAGTTGATGGATATTTATATTATTTCCTCTTTTATGGCTATTGTAAATAATGCTGCTGTGAACAGTCGTGCACAAGTTTTTGTGTGGACATATGTTTTCAAAGTTCTTGGGTATTTCACCTAGGAGTAGAACTGCTAGACTGGTTATATGTTTTTAATTTTTGTATATATTTAGGAATATTGTCAGCTAGAGTAAAATGGTTTTTAAATATAGTCAACAATCTAAAACCTCCAGTTAATTGTGGTTGCCATTAAAATGCTTTTTACATTTTCCTTTTGATATAATAATGTTGTCTGTATTAGTAGACCTCTTGCTATTATTAATAGCAGGCCCTTCTTTTCTATTCAAATTATTAAAATATTTCAGCCTAGTTCTCAATTTCTTTGGCTTGTGATCTCTTAGACAATTATTTTGTTAATTTTTTAAATAAGAATGTGTTGACTTTTGGTACCATATATGGGTGCTTGCATATAATTTATATATATGAATTTTAAGTATGTTAAAAATGATAATATATGTAAGATACTATTTTTAAAAATAGAAAATTCTAAGATATATTATGTTATGTTATTAAAAAACACTTCCCTTCCATTGAAATGCAAACTCTCATGATTTGATTTGTAACTTCATTATGCTTGTATTGAGATTAACTATTTTTAACTGGTTTCTTCAACAAAGTTTTCCTTTAATAATGAAGATGATAAAGAAGCTAGACATCAGCAGCAGAAATATTCTTTTCTCTATATTTCCAGACATTTTTATAGTTACCTTTATAGTTTATTCCAGTGGTATAACTTGAGATTATAGTTGTTTGCAGTGTAGAATTTTATATATGTGGATTTTCATTTGCTTCTTGTGAGTCATTCTGAAAATAACTCTTTTTTATTCCTTTCTCTTTATTCCTTCTCTCTTTCTCACATTCCCTTTCATTCCGTCTCTCACTGGTCCTGTGAAAGAACATGATTGGATTTCTGCTTTGAGCTATCTTTAAATTTAATTCCAAACTATAATAGATAACATGGAGTTTTTGATGATAACTGTTTTATAATGGTGTTTTTGAAATCATGCTTCTTTATTTTTATCATATTATTATGTTCAGAATCTAAAATAGTTAATTGGCTTTTAGGTTATACTTGTATTACTCTCTTCTCTATTATTTTGCATTTATTTATATTAGATTTCTAAATTATAAAATAATGCATGTGTCTTATAAGAACATGAATATAGTAGTATATAAATATTATAAAGTGAAATCTCTCACACTGATTCTCTACTTCCCATGCTGATTCTCTACTTGGCCACAAACCAGAAACACCAGTTTTCTATATAATCTTCAAGAAAATTTTAATATAAATATACAAGCACTTATATTTGCATACATTTTTTTAAAAAAGAAACAGTGTTATTCTATACATTACATGTGTTTCAGTGTCATGCCCCTCCCCCCACCTGTAACTGATGTAACTAATCTCAGCTTTTCTGTTTGCTTTGGCTGCCAGGGAGCTCTGAACTCATTTACAAGTGCCAGGAGCCCTGTGCTCAATTATAGTTGCTTTCCATAGTCTTAATTTTCTGGTTTCTTTTGCCTCCTTAAAAAAAATTTTTTTGGAGGGGGTTATTATGCCTTTTCTATGTGAGTTATTTAAACAATTTTAGTGAATAGAATTTAATAACTGTGAGTAATAGGACAGATCAAATTGACCTTATGCACCAGATATTGTCAGATGCTATTCTGTGTTTGTATAATTTTGGCACTTTGGAAGCTCTAAATATCAAGATAGTATTTAGGAAATTGCTTTTTCAACATGGTAGTTGGTATGGAGTAATCCATAGGCTTCATGTAGTTCACAAA
>NW_006438088.1:3815486-3864615 GCF_000325575.1 Pteropus alecto | reverse complement strand
TATATTAAAAAGAAACAACATTAAGAATTTTCTAGTTGAGACATTTTAAATGATTTTGAAGTGCAGGGTAATTAGTCAGTGACCATTTTATCATTAAAATAAGCTCCATGGATCTGTCATAATCTTTATTAATGTAGTTACACTATTTTTATTGTTACCATATTTAAATAGAAAATATATCCCATGGTGTTTTCTTGTTCTCTCAGTCTGCAGTGTTTTATTTTGAACGTTGTCAATATTGGTTTTATTACCCTTGGGACTGCTTCTCTCTAGACCCTAGATGCTTCCCTTTAACATGGATTCATAGATGGGAAATCACTAGAATTTTTTGTTCAACAAAAAAGAAGTCACTTAACATAAGTCTATCTTTGTTTGCCATTGTATGTAGTTTCTTAGCCTAGTATCCATTTTCTTAGCAAGGGTATTAGGCCTAGGATATATCTGTTTGGAAAATTAGATTAGAAGTGATTTTCAATTAATCAGAGTTACTAATTAGTGTTCTGGATTACCAATGGTATTTAAAACTCATTTTTGGAAGCATTGGGTATGTTCCGTTTTCTTTTTCTTGTATGATAGATTGCCCAGGTATTAAATTGTGGCTCTTGGTTGTGGTCCTTTTAGAGATCATTGAGATGAACTGGCCAATCTGTTACTATCAAGTAATTTTAGTACTAGGATTGCAATTATTTACTTACAAGAGCCAGAACTAAGAATACTGTTCTTAAAATCTCAAATTACATTCATTAGTGGTTAACTCAGCCAATTTTATTTTTAATGTGTTATGGACCGGTCAGGATAAGCCATTCTAGAACATTCATTCATTCATCTTTTCTTTCATTGTCAAACTTCTTGACACAGTTTCTGCTCACATTGTCTTGACTCACTTCCCATTTGCTTTCAACATAATGTAATCTAGCTTTTGCTTCAGCCACAGGAACAACGGTGCCATTGCCAGGATCATTGATGAGTTTATTTATATCAGACCTCTTCTCAGGTCTGACTTTATCATTCCATACCATCTTACACTGACAATACTCCCCTTTAAGTGTCCTCATCTCTTGATGTATCTCATATACTTAATTTTATTGCCGCAGTTGACTATTTCTTCCCTATATTCTTTGTTGGCTTTTTTTCTTTTGTTCAATATTTCCCAGAGTTATGTCCTCAAACCTCTTTTGTTTTCATTTGATGAACTCTTCCCTGGCCTTGGAAACTACTCATTTACCGATGACTCCCAAATCTTGATATCATTATCTTCAGCCCTTATTTTTCTTGAGCTCTAAATTTTTTAATGTTAATATGCTTTATTTAACCCATTATTATCCATAATGTTACTTGAACATGTAAATGACATAAAAATTATTACTGAGATATTTTTTGTTCTTTATTTATACCAAGTCTGTGAAATCCAGCATGTATTTTACACTTTAAGCTCGTCACAGTTTGGACTAGCCTTGTTTGTCCACCATATAGGATGGTGTGAACTCTAAATTCTTATGTGTAACTGCTTACTGGATATTTAAGTTGGTGATTTTACAGACCTTTAAAACCTAAGTCCATTTCTCTTACTGTATTCCTTTGTTTGGTTAATCTTGCCCACTTACCCCAGCCAGAAATTTCAGTATCATTTTTGAATACTTTCTCTCCTTACTCTCCATATCCAATCAGTCAAATACCAATTCTTATTGCTTCTTAGTTATATTTTCTTATCTTATTGCTTTTACTGTCAATATTTATCGAATCATGAAGCCACATAGACAAAATAGCAGGTGTACTTAGTATTCCCACAGCAGCATCCTATGATGCTGCTGTGGGAATACTATGTGGGGATGCTGCTGTGGGAATTTCTATGTGGAAGAGGTGTATGTGTGGGGGTGGTGCACATTTAACCAAGCTTCAAGATGTCAAAGTACACTTTCCAGAAGTAATTATTGGCAGATAGTTCTTAAGAATGTGTTGGCATTATCTTGGCCAAAAGGGCCTGAGGCATTATCAGCAGAGGGAAGGAGATGGGCTATTCCCAGGAAAGGCTGCACTGTGTATTAGAGACTATATAGGCAACAGTAATATAAAGCCGTAAAATCCATCACTTAAAAGGAACATGGGGAAAATGGCTTAGTGAAAGAAAGTATTTTAGGCTAAAAAAAAAAAAAAGAAAAGAAAAGAAAAAGATAAAACTAAGGAGTCATGATAATTACATTCCAGTAAAGAAAAAGTCATCTTTTGAAAATGTGAGTTTGTTCTGTTATATCAGCAGAAGGAGAAAGTAAGACATGTATGTCATGGAGGCACCCTTTTCCTGCTTTAATATAAAGAAGACATTTTGGAATCCAGTGCATTAAGAGGCAGTTTTCCATTGTGTCAAATGGAAAATCATTATATAAAAGTAGACTGGAGGACCTCTAAAGTTCATCCCAAACATAGATATTGAGAGTATCCTTAGTATAATACTAAAGAACTTCAGAAAATTTATAGTTTACTCTTAAGTTTGAAAATATTTGCAAGAGTACACTACTTAATAAACAAAGTCTAAACTCTTTTACATCTATTTTCTCAACAGGTATTATAAATAAAATTTATGTATTTTTTCTCTACTAAAATTGTTAGCTTTCCGTTTCTTGAGATGTTGGTCCCCAAAAATGTCTTTAGTTTTTTTTTTTATCTCTTACAGAGTATCTTGCAACATACTGATTTGAGGCAGGGAGGTATATAATCATGAGTACAGTTTATCTTTATTTGTTCAAAGCTCTAGTCTCATTAAAATTGCTATATAAATACTTGTTTTAACAACTGTTATTATTAGGGGTTTATATGAAAGTCTGCCAACATGGTCCCAATATTTATATTATAAATCCAAATATTTTGAAAATAGCTGCTTCTTAACTGTGATCTTTGTTGTTTTTAAAATCCAAAATGTACTAGAGTTATTTTCATTTAATGTAGTTGAAATATTGCATTTCTATTGCCATTTTTTCCCCACTTTTATTTAAGGACAAGAAGTTCTTGAACAAAGAATATTTATTTCAGACTAATAAGTAAATAAAATGAAATAAGATAACTTTTCTTTCTGGAACTGAAGAAGATGAATTAATAAAAATAGTGCCCTTAATGTTAGTGTCCCAGTGATCTTAACACATTCTCACCAATGACAATAACCTATAATTGAAATTATTCTTTGGCCCTGAGATAATTTTAGGTTCTGGGTACCATGCTTTTATTAAGTGATACAACAAAATGCTAATTTTAGAGTTTGAGTTTTTTCCTGTGCTTTCAGTAAATTCAATGAGTAGAACCCAGTTATTAAGGAAAAAATACTGAAGGCCTGAATAATATTTCCATGAATAGGTAATTAATTAGTGATTGGTTGATTTTGTGCTTTTAGGTCCACAGAAATCTTATTGCTCAGAAATCTTGACACAGGCAGTGCAGGTGTTTACATGAATATAAAATTAGCAACTATATTTAGCTGTGATTAAAATCTAGTATGATATATAAAAACTGTTTGTCTTTAACTGGAACTTATTCAAAGTTAATGAGATCTCAAGGCAGAGTGTATATTCCTTTTTGAAAAGATGATAATATTTTTCTAATTACTGTCTATCTATGTGTGGGTTAGCCAATTTTAACTCAGTTAAAAAGCTGCAAAAACATGGTCTGAAGTTCTTTTTTTTATTATAGCTAATTTTCATTTAATTTTATACTGCTTGTACAAATACCCTATGTTATGAGTCAGGAAATTTTACAGGTGTGGATTTAATTTGTGGCATAGGTCCATAGAGGTTGTGCATATCGTATAGAGCTTCAGATTTTTTTTCTTAATTGTCCTAGTCATTTTTAAATCTTTCTAGTCATTATCTTTACTTTCCTGCTAATCTGACATCATTTTCACCGTAATCGATTTTTTTTTAATGCAATCTGTTGTTCTTCTAACCCTTTTCCCAAGAGGCAAAAATTGATATATTTTGAGAGATTTGGGAGGAATGTTTTTTAACTTCTAAGTTATGTATTTACTTTCTTCCTTCTCAGGTAAGTTGTGCTACTTATGGCTAAATTCCAGCTGTTTTATGCACTAGTGACAGAAGGTCAGTTTGGAAATAAAAAGTCACAAATCTACCCATCTCCTCCACCCTCTCAAGGAACTCTAGTACTTCCCATTTGTTTTAGTCTTTTTAACTGGAAATGCCTTCTTTGTTTGAGGAGAGGAAAAACAACAACAACAACAACAACAAAACACTGATACAACATTTCCAGTCCATGGAGGAGGACATCTTTTTCCAATAGAGCAGTCATTTTTTTCTGAATATAAAACATAGTCACTCCTAGAATTAGGGGAATAAATATTAGTGTGATTCTATCGTATTTCATTATTTTGATTTCCCTGCATAGATTATACTTATGGCTGTGTAGTGTATTATGGGATGTGATTCTTAAACAGATGTTACATAATCAGGAAAATTTTGACCCTGTGCCTAATTCATACTTTTTGGTTTACATAGACATAATTTCTCCTGGAGTCTGTCCGCACCCAGGGCACTTTGTTTCAGTACCCCTTCCATCCAACATAATCCTGTGGCTTTAGTGAAAATAATAGTACGTTGTCCTGGAAAATTTATTAATGGGTGGAGGCAAAATCCAAGGCAAAGATTAAAGGTACTGTGTCAAAGTGCTCTTGTCTTTATCAGGGAACGATGAGATCTAGAAAGTAAAATATATGAATGATCATCATTTTTGAAGCAGAGCAAATTTCATGAAAGTGGAGAAGAGGCTCTAAAGGTAGAAGTTTAAATTTTGATTTATTAGAGTGGGCAGGAAAATGATGTATTTAAGGGAACTACCGGCACCAAAGTCTAGGTTAAGATCCAAAGTGTTGGAAAGAAATGAGTTTAACTTTGCCCAGAGGGAGAGTAGTTTGAATTGAATAGTTTTGATGGAAATATGCAAGTTTCTGTTTAGTTTATAAATAATTAGGTTTTGTTAAAAATCTGTGTTAATTTTGCCGGAGCGCTCCTGAGACTAGATAAAAAATTGTACTACTGTATACTTCTACACACATACATGCACACTTTTTAAAATTATGTTTCACAGGTGCAACTGAGTCCACATTATCTACAGCTTGCCATATTCGTGGTTTAGTTAATTATTTTCATCATCTTCCTGAAAAGGGCAAAATTAGTGGGGAATTTTTCTCTTTACTATTGTGTCACATACAACTCTAACTTATTTTTACATTTACAAAGGGGGCATATATGTGAATAAAAGCATGGCCACACAATTGCTAAAGCATGTCAGCACATGTTTAGGAAAAGCAAAACTTTATGGAACCATGTACAAAACCAAAGAATAAAAGTTCCTAATCTTGATCTCTTATGCCATTTTAAATAAACTCTAAAATCAGTATTGAAAAAGTCTCTCTGACTAGTTCAAATGGCTGGTATTGATGTCGTTTTGGATCCAGTGATCCAAAATACAGTGTTTCATATATAAGCACAATTATTTTCTAAACTGAATTAGACGTTTGGTATAAAATACCAGGGTATAAAGTGATGATCTCTCCTCTGACTGATTAAACAAATTTAAAAGTATTTTTTAACATATGTAATATTATTTAATTTTATAAACTGTTAATATGCTAATAGTAATTCAAAAAGCTTTAAAAATGAAGAGAAAATTATGGTAACTAAGTATATGTTTAAATATGTATTTTTATGTATTAATCATACATTTATTTTTAGAGGCCTAATTTATATTTTTCCCTAACAGTATTTTAGTTATATTTTTTCAGTTTTATCTTTTTTAAAGAACTATAATTTCATAATTCTTAGTTTTTCAGAGAAACCAGCTTTATCATGATTTCAGTAAATACTGATAATGAATTCAAACCTAGTTGGCATAGATTTCTCTAAAGTCCTAGAAATATATCTGTCAGTGATTAAACTTAATTCTTATTCTCATGTAATTTGTTTTTCTTGAAGATACTATAGAGAATTCTTTTTGTCTGTCCTAATTATTATGCATGATTTTATTTATTTAATGCAATAGAACTGTAGTTTACTTTTAAAGAAAAAGTCCTAGAACTTAGATACTATTTAGTTACAAAGTATTTGTTTATTGAAAAGAACAGAAAGCACAAAAATTTAGATAAATGATGGAAATGTGATCTTTGTGGTAGAATGGTGCTTTGCAATCTTAACAAGGTAATTAATACAAGTCAACAAGGTAGATTGACCCTAGCTCTCTGATTAATAACAGGAGACAGAATCTTAAGGGTTAGAGGACTTACATAAGAATCTGAAAAAATAAAATGAGCCAGAGAAAGTCGTCTTAAAGTTGGTAATCAAAAAATCTGCGCTGAACATGGGAGCTGTTAGGGTTTATCAGTAGCAGTAACAGGGGTGGGGTGGGGTTTGGGAATTGGGAAGATATGTAGAAAGCTGTGTTGGCGATGTGACTGTTCTGAGCTACTCAGAGCGTGGTTCTGACTGCCAGACTGTGGGAGATGCCAGAGAAGTGCTGACTGTGAGTAAGGGTAGGAGGGAGAGAGCACCTCTTTAAAAAAATTTATGTCAAAATGGTGTTCAGTGATCCATCAAATTGAATCACCACACCTTTATTGAAAAGTTATTATTTAGCACATGCTTTGGGGGCCCATTTCTCTAATTCTCTGAACTTGAAAACTTTTTCTTGTTGATCTTAATATGGGTCACTGGACAGATCTGTTTTACCTGATTAAATAAACGATAATGAGACTTAGGTCGACTTCTCTTTTACTGTACTTACTTAACAGTTCACTTTGTCAAACTTCTGCCACCTCTATAAGATTAAGAAAATTAGTGGTTATAGTGTAATTCTGTTCAGCTTGAAAAGTTATTGAAGCATGTCTTTTCCCACCTTTTTAACCTTCATATATTTTTTTGGAAGAATCCCCATATGTGTTTGATGAGTCAACATTTCTTTTGCCTAAGTTCAGTAAAATCAAAGCATTATTTAATTTAAAATGTTATAAATCATGTGTGTAAAATTGTTCTTTCTGTAACATTTAATTGGAGACTTTTTTTCTCAGCTCACCAAAATGTTACTAGGTTCCTCTGTGACTGTCTGATATTTGAACAGAGAGACAACTAATTAGAATAATAGAACAGCATGATTGTCATTCCTGCATTTTTATAGGGTTTTTTAAAGGACTTTTTTGGGGGGAGGAAGCTGTCCCCAAACTGTATTATATTACTAAACATTCATACTCATCCTTAAGGCACTTTTTCACTATCCAGATACTCCTTTATTCTCTATTATAATTCCAATCAGGAAAATGGTTGTTTTCTCAAGTTAAGAAAACCTCTCATGCATAAAAATTCAAACTGCTAAAACAAATATATGGGGGGAGGAACTTTTAATTTGACAAAAGATCTTCTATATTACAAAAGAATTTCCTGAAGATTACTTCAAATAGCTCTCTTAGGGTGCTGGGAATCAAATCAAAGGATGTTCTAAACACTTTTTCTTTTATGGGCACACCTGTTCCTAATATTCATATGTAAATAGTAGCTATTTACATGTGTGTCCTGATGTGGAGGGTAGATGAAAACTGGTTTGTGAATTACTCATGAAGAAATAGTCAAGATGGTTTAGTCTGTCTATACTATACTATTTTGTCCAGTCATCCTCTCATCCTCCTTCTATTCCAATCTCAGAGGAGAGGATGGGAGCGAAAGTTCATTTTAAGAAGGCATAATCTGTGGAAGGAGAGGAAACTGTTGGTTAACACTAAATTTGTGGCGTTTTTTTTTTTTTTTTTTCTCCTATTCTAGTTCTTGGTATCCTTAGAATTGCTATAATCTATTATATGTCACTCAAGTAAGTTTTTAGTAAACTGGTATGTTTAATTGGATCCTTCAAGTCCATAGGATTTATAGCAGTCATTTCTGAGAATTGTGAATCTGTTCACCTTTGTTCTTCATAAAATGGTTTCCCGTGTATTTTCATGGAGAGCTCAGATTGTAAGCTTCTTCAAAGTAATTACTTTTATATCTTTTTTCTTGGTATCTAGTACCTGTGCCACATAATAGATGCTTGAATAAAGGACAATATATATTGCGATTGTTAGACTTTCTAAAGGGCTTCATTGTATAAATGCCTGTTATGAATATTATTGTATGTATGGTAATATTACTATTAGTTCAACCTTTAATAAGCACTTACCATGTGAAAAGGACTAGACTAATTATTTTACCTCTGCTATTTCACTGACTCTCAACAAAAATGTATGTAATTTGGAGTATTATTAAAATACTCACTTTATATGTAAATAAGCAGACTGAAGACGAGTTAAAATCTTGCCCAAGGTCAGAAAGTGAGTTGACTTGTGACTTCCCACATTGTCATTGACTCATCTACTTCTTCACTGACTTTACTCCCATTGTGTCCTAAGTAATACAATATTAAAAAACTACAACTTTTATTGCTATTATAGTGATTCCAGTCACCTATTATTTTCCAGGTATAGTACAGTTGTTTACCCTGATGATCCACCTTTCATTTGGTTGAAAAATTAACCGAGAGCATGAGGGAGAGACCTCTGGGAAACACATGCAACTTTGAGATAAACTCTATCTAGTTTTAATGTTAAATTTTAACTTTTAATTCCTTTGTGATATTTACTCAACTGTCAGTGAAATGATAAATCTTCTACCTCATTTCACAAGAGGGCAGCACTTTCTTTTAAAATTTAAAGTGAGACTCTTAAAAAATACATTCAAATTAACTTTTTATGTCAAGAAGTTAAGCATGAGTGGTTTACAAAAGAAAGACTGAAACCTCTCTTTCTTTGGAGAAATTTATGGGCAAGATAAGTGCAAAATCTTAGAGAAACTTGGGAGTTTTTCAGGAAATGGAAAGATGATTAAAATAGCCCCTAGAATTTTTTACTTGAATGTTGAATTAGATTAACTATTTTAGTAACTTTGTAAATGTACGTGTCTGCCAAGATCATGGCTTTTTTTTTTTCAATTGTAAAATCACTTTAAGGATGTAAAATTTTAATAATTTCTAATTGTTTTATTCTTGTCAATGAAAATCTATTGAACAATGGTTATATGTTTAGCATTCTTCAGGTCATTCAAGGGACAAAAGTATTTAACCTTTTTCTCCTTCTCAGAGCCACGCCCTATTAAGGTTAGAGGAAAGGTAAAACAAATTGAAAAAACAACCTTACTTACATATTTACTAAGGCAATGTGTAAGTAAAGTACAGGATAGTAGGGCAGCATAATGGAGATGTAGATAGGAAATTATAAAAGTGAGAGTACAAGCCTTTTTGTAGAGGGTGGAAATTGAGTCCGCCTTGATGGCTGGATAAAATTTAAATGGATAGAAAAAGGAGAGGCTGTTATTTAAGAGAAAAGAATCCTATCAATAGAGAAAAAGTGGAGTGTGTATTGGAGAAAGTTAGAAAAGTGTATCCTTGAGAATATTGTAAGGAAATCACTCCTGGAATATACAGGAAGGTCACTAGCCATATGTGACCATCTGCTTTTAAATTTAAATTAATTAAAATGTGACCCAATAGCCATTCTACTCTATTGGACATCAGAAATAGAGAATATTTCCATTATTGCAGAAAGTTTGACTGGGCAGTGCTACACTGCAGTTTGAATTTTTGGAAGTTGGGATGTGGAGAGCCATTAAGGAAAGGTATAGCGGTTGACGACGTTGATAGTATCAAGAACTTTTGAATTTTAAAACTGTAAGCAGGGGATGTACTTTTTATTTATTATTATTGTTTTCTATGGATCAAACACAGCTTGCCAGATATGTGTATTCATAGATAATTTACATTTGAATTAGCTATTATTATACTTGTTTTATAAATGAGGAACTAGAAGGCGAGATAAAATAAGTGATTTTTTGATTAAAGGAGTGTTTGAAAAGAATTTACTTTGGTTTATCATGCTAATAGGATACAAAAGATAATTAGAGGAAAGAGATGAGAGTCAAGAAGAATGGCTTGAAATAATGTTAGGAGGTGAGTGAGAATATCAAAAAAATTAAGATATTTCGATATTTAAGTGGTCGATAATTTAGGTATATTTATTGGTGATTCCTAGTTGTGTGACGTCTCAACATTTTATGAGCTTATGTAGAGATGGTATGTAGGACATCAATTCAGTAATTCAGTTATTATTTTTTGGTTGTCTATTATGTGTCAGGGACTGCTATAAACTCTGGGATACATCAGTGAACAAAATAGAAAGCGTATTCCTAGTTTAGAACCACTTCACTAATGTGATTGATATATTGTTACATAAAATTGCTTTTTAATAATTAGTGATCAGTGATTAACTTTTTACTAATTTATTTAAATTTGGTTTTAAAATCTTATTGCTAATAATAGCCGATGTTAACACTTAACAAGTTATAAACATTTTGGTGAAAATATACAGAAATGCTAAGAAAACATACACATGCTTCTCAAAATAGTCTATTGTAATAATAATTTTCAGAGTTTTTATTAATGTTTCAGAAACGTATCTAAACTTTGTAGAACCTTTACTTTCTCTCCTAGAAAATTCAGTTCAGGTACTCCTGGTATTGCATAGAATTGTATGAAAGTCTTGATTGTGCTATAACTAACATTTTCTAACTATCAATGATTTTTTGTTGAAACTAATGACCAAACAATAATACAGTACTAATGAACATCTTTCTTAGTAAGAGTATTTGAATGTTTGCTGAAGTGACAGAGGGTCATTTTACTAAGAAAAAATCAAGGTCCAGACAAGGGTTCAAGTGTCTTTTTCTTGGTCAAGCAGCTAAATAAGTGTGATAGAGGAAGTCACAACCCTAGTCCCTTGACACCAAGAATATTATTCTTTCTTATTTATCCCATGAAAGATATAATACACCAAGGCTGGGATGTAACATACAAATAAGTAATCGTGTTCATATGTAATTTTGATGATTACTTTCTCGTAATATTGAAAAGGTTCTGTATTGCTTTTCAGGCTATCAGAGTAATAGTATAGTCTACATAATTTCTAATGAGAAAATTATATTCTAAGGATTTAAAGTTATGACATTCTGAGCTATAATCTTTTCTGTAAGAGTGTGTACTATTGGCTGTAAGATAATTAAGAGGCATTTAAAATAACATGCCACAGCTAAAAAGGAACAGCTCAGAAAATGGGAATAGAGATGGGGTAGGATGAGTCAAAGAATGTTATTATTCTTCAAAATATTTTTTAGCAACATTCAGGTTCCATTGAAGTTTTCTAAATTAGTTTCATATTTTTTCAATATTATGTATTCTTTGTAGCATTCTTAATAACATGCAGTATGTTTTGAATCTACTTATTTGTGATAGATCTTAGACTTACAGTGTATTTTGTGAGTGTGCATATTGCCAACAGTCATTCAGTTACATCTGGTGCTCAAGATGGGTGTTAAAATTTTGGTAAAAGTGGCAGTAATAACTGAGAAAAATGGGATCAAATTTATTTATATGGATCTTTTGTTAATGATAAAGACATTCTGAAGTAATATTCCAAAAGGTTTTGTGCAGTAGTAATATCACTTAGGTATTTGTTTAGCCTCCCAAGGTTATGAATTTGATGGCAGTACTCTTTTTATATAAATACTAGATTTTATGTTGTGCTTTTAAAGGCTCTATTACTACAGTCATCTCATAATTTGATTTTAAAGCTAAAACACCTGCCAGATCAAATTCCGTATTTAAGTTGTGCTTTAAATCCCTCAGTTTGACAATATTTAATGTAGAGCTAGAGATTATAAATCTCCTTCACTATTTGATGAAGCCCTAAAGCAAGGATGTGCCCGATCTTGGTATCCAATGGTTGCTTCACCTGTCGTGGTACATTTCCTTCAGTATTTTGCTAGAGTAACCTTCATAGCACATCAAGTATGTCTTCTCCAGACATGACAAGCAGGGCAGCAGGGTCCATAGTATTTTCTCTCTCACCTACTGTAACTTAGGACCATGAGCAAAATTGCTGTTTGTACTGCAGCCTCTCTTTAGAGGCACACGTAGTCTGCCAGCCCACTAGGTTGGATCACTTAGCCCATTGAGAGATGAAACCATTTTTCCATTTCCTTGAAGAAATCAGGCTAGATATTCTTTTTTGGATGTATATCATCTTATTATAAACATTGCAAAAAATTGTGTGCCGAAAGCTATCACAGTATTAGATGACAATAGAAGTATTGGTTTCCTGGGAATGAGATTGACTTACATTCTGTAATGCCGGTTTAGACACAGTTATTATTTAAATAAACTGGAGTCACTAGTTATAGAGTAACTGATGAGAACAAAAAGGCTTTGTCTCTGTTTCCTTTAGAAAAGTTTACCATTGACCAGCCCACCACTGAAGGCTTGTTTCTATTGAGGCCTGATTTGCTAGAATGTCAGACCATCTGGCACTTCAAAACTTCTGAAACTTTCAGAACAAAAATGATTGTCTCCAGTGGTGTTTACCTTCAAATCTAATGATGCTACCGTTTTAAAAAATAAATATCTACCTAGAAAGATAAATGTGTTTTACTTGGGAATTTTCCCTCTGCATACTGATTTAATTTTACATGGAAAAAGTACCATGTGCCTGTGGTAAAATTTTCATACAGTATATAAGACTTAAGATAAAGTGTCTCTTTCAACATATTCAGATCTCCAGTCCCTCTTCCAGAAGTAACCACATTTTGTCTTCTTACATATCTCTCTAGAAATATTATCTGTAGTTCATATATTGTCCTTTTATATAACTACGTCAGTGTCCCTTTTCGGGGCACATACATATGTGTCCTACATGCATGTATATATTAAGGGTTGTTTTTTTTATCAGCACTTAGCCATCTTCTCTTTTACATAGCTGAACAGCATTCCACTGTTGAAATCTGCCATAATTTATTTACACAGTTACCTATTGATAGACATTTAGATTGTTTTTAGCTTTTTACTGTGTCAAATAGGACTTATTAAGCATCCCTGTACATACGTCTTTACACATGTTTGCAAATTAAATTTCTAGAGATAGAATTTGACTCAAAGGTTATATGCATTTTAATGTTTGATGGATATTGCTAAATTATCTCCAGCCCCAAATGTGGCGGATTTTAAAAGTCAACTCTGCTGCTTCTAATAATCTCCAGGAAATGTAATGGCTTAACTTAACTTTGTCAAACATAGGAATTCTTCCCTCTGTAATCAGCCTACTGATTTTATTATGAGTTGCAATAATAACACAGTCTGGGTTCACTGTTTATAGAACACTTTATTGGAAACTTTGAGAAGAAACAAAGTCATAACGTAGAACTCACTGCTCAGAGCAAACAAATGAGGGGAGTGAGATAAAGGTATAGAAAATAACTAACAATACTAGGAAAAAAAGAGTGGCAACGGTCTATGACTTTTGGGGGGCTGTATTTAAAGGTATAAGTGGCTCATGTGGCAAGTGTATCGACATATTATTAGTGAGATTAGTGAAAATGAATCATGACAGTATTACACACAGAAGCGTGGCTGATCTCACAGGGTTACTTTAAACTTCCTCTGGGTCCACTCAATGTGCAGTTCCTTAAATACATAGTCAGATTCTGGACTCTTCTGGAGGGAGTACCAATTTTTTACTTGTAAGTGAAAATAGCACCTTCATTTTTTATTATTCTTGACATGTTGGTTGTTATTATTAAAATTGGTATTGTATTTTAATTTTGCCTTTAATTTTCTAAATCTGGATAGCTGAGGAACATTGGAAAAACCTTTAGAAACCTTTAGGAACCATCTCCAAAGCCGTGTGTGACTTGGTTACATATCCCACAGGCTTGTGCTGTCAGTGGACATCTGGAATTGTGAGGCTTGGCTGCCTGAGATGGTTTCACTCTTGCCTGATGCTGCGTATTTCTTGGGAAGGATGTGGTTTTGAAACGTTAACTTGTCTTGGCATTATTTTTAGTCACCTAATAAAGTGCTTTCTGAATCATTAAATATTCAGAAGGTTGCTGAAGTCTGACCCCAGCACCTGGTTGGCTAATTCAGAAGCAGATCAGCTGGGATTTCTTTTCCTCAATCCTTACCCCACCCACCCACACTCCCTTTAGAAGAAAAAGCTCTTTGTGCCTTTAATCTGTCTAGTAGAATCTTCTGGCTATAGATTATGGAAATATATAAAGTGTTGAATCTTTTTCTTAAGAATTATATTTTTTCTTTCCCAACTGCCACCTGTGTAATTATCAGAATAGATGCCATTATTGAAGAGGTGAACATTAAAAATAATTCTTTGTGTACAAAGCATATTGTCTGAACTTCCTGGGATAAAAGGAGAGTTCCGCCTTTCATCAGGGGGCTCAGGCCTCCATTTTAGACTGAACTTTCTGCCCTTTAGGGCTGTATATTACTTTAAATAGCTACCAGCTGACAGACTGGGTTGCTGGCTGATGTTAACTAGAAAGCTGTAATGTGTTGCGTAGTCTCTCCTTAATAGAACTACAGCAGCAGGAGACAATGAATTGAAATCTCAGCTCATGATTAAGGTCTTGAAGCTATTTTATTTTTGAATTATAGACCCCGATTTAGTAAAGTTATGAAAAGGGGAATTGTGAATCTTCAAACTTTGTAACCATTATAACCTGGATCTTTCCTTGAGTTAGAATAGGATTATAACAAGTAAATTTTCTATCCATGTCTGAAGCTCTTCGTTTTGAATAAAGCCGTGATGTACTGATTTATTTGTTTTCACCTATCGACCTCCATATGCTTCACTTTAGAAGTTTAGAGGATCCCAAAAGTCTTTTCTTTTTCTTTTTCTTTTCTTTCTTTTTATTTTCTTTTTTCTTCTTTTCTTTTCTTTTCTCTTCTTTTCTTTTTATTGACCAATATAAAGAAAAACCTGTTAGGTTTGGCATAGAAAACATACTTTATAGTTTTTAAAAACTCGAGCTTTGTGTGTAGCAAGAAGGATATCTTAAGATCCACCATATGGACTGTTTTTCAACAGGGCATTTAGACTGCTTTTTTTGCTTCTATTTGACTGAACCCTAAAGAATGTCGTATTGCCTTGATGAAATTGCTAAATAAGTCATTTTTTAACAAATGAAAAGATATACAGTTTTTCGGTATAATAAGTTTTTAAATTAGTCTAGCCTTTGAAAGTTTTTGCCAAAGCCATATAGACATTTAGCTCTCGTCATTTGGGCAGTGGAATGTGGTTTTTATTAAGTCATTTAGATTTAGATTTTATTGATGCCATTGTTGAGTTTTCCTGTGGTTCGGTAACCTTTACTTTCTCATGGATCTAGGTGTCTATGTTTGAGACATGAATTATCTCTCCAAAGTATCTTAGGGGATTCAGTGTTGATCTGTTGCAGGGATTGGGGTAGCATTATGTTTATGCCACCTCTTGAGAATTAGTGCACAATTTTTTTTAAATTTATTTATTTAAATTAGTTTCAAGTATATATTACATTGGCTAGACATCTATATAGTTCATAAAACAATCCCCGCAATTGCTCCTTCCCTCCCCTGGCTCTCCACCTAGCCATCGTATTAATGCTAACTGTATTCCCTCTGCCGAGTACAGAATATTTTTGCACACTAGTGTAGACTGGCAAAATGTCAACTATTTCTAATTTCATCATTCAATTTATTATGTCTCTCTGGTGATATACTGCTTTCACTGGAGGCCTCTATTTTTTGTTTTAATGATTACGGGATTTTAAGAGATAGTCTATCAAAGAGGTGCTTGGTAAAAAAGGAAAGGGCTGTGGAGATGCAAGTCTCACTTCTAATGTGTCCCTCAGTCATCAAAGAGCACAGCACTTTTGAATAATCTATTGTTTAGCTATTTGAATTTTGTAGAATATCTTTGGATTTTTACATAAATAATCTGTCTTTGACCCTTAAAAATAACATTTTTAGTTGCTTTCCAGTGTTTTAGTGAGAATATATTTACCCTGTTATTAAAATTAGGTGGGAATTTTTTGAAAAAAAATTTTTCTTTTGAATGGTTCTATATAGACCCACTGAATATTCTTCCCCCCCACCCTGCCCTTTTTCTCCTAAAAAGTGTGTCATGAAGTTAGGATCATCACTGTCTTAGTCCTTGATATTTTATAAATTAATTAAGGAAGCTTTATTTAAGTGTTTTCTTTCCTGCCTGAGCCAAAGATGTCAGTTCTGAGAAATGGGTTTGGGGCATTTGTGGGAAATGTCAGGGAAGCTAATAGTTGGTACAGAGGCACTGACTTCTGGACACTCCACTCTAGAATTCCATGTGGGGACATATTCTTCCTCTCTTTCCTTATCCTGTTTTTGTCACTTCTAGAACACAGGTGACTAGCATTTTGAAAAAAATTCCCTTCCTCTTATCTTTTGGATGCTGCTGCTTTTCCCTCATAACGATCAGCCTTGTATATAAGGATAAAAAGATATTTGGAACTCTAATAATAACATAGTTTTTGTCCTGATATAAGAACTCTTTAAACATAACAGTCTACTTTAGAGAAAGACTATGGTGTTCTCTGTTGTTCCACAGTTTTGTTTCTTTTTTTTAATTTAGTCTTCGGATACGTGCATTGAGGGGTCGCGTGTTTGCACATGTCTCTGATCACAGACATCCAGCACCCTGGGTGGTAGTTGGAAGTTTGCCCAGCTGAGAAAGATTGTTCTTTCTCCTCTCTCCTTTATTTATTTATTTGTTGTGATGGTGGTGGTGGTGGTGCTGGTGGTGCTGGTGGTGCTGGTGGTTCCTTTTGTCTTGTATTTACGTGAAAAGTTTATTTGTTGCTGTTGAAAGATCTCAGCATGTGGCCCCAGAGCCCTCACAGATCAGGGTCAGCCTGGTCAAATTTCTGTGTGTTTCTTCACTCCATTTCTGATGATTGGTCTTCCTGCCCATGTCAATGCTTTTCTTGGTCCAAACTGTACAGATTATTTTTACTTATCAATTTCTGGATAATCATTAGTTTACTGCATTTGTTTCTGAAATTAATTAGTGTCTGTGTATATCTGAATTGGGCACTTTGAGGTGAAACACATTCTGCTAGAAATCTCATAAAGCCATTTTGCCCCTGGGGACATGTTGGGTTTTATGAATAAATGATGAAAATATTTTAAAAGCTTGTTAAATTTTGTATAGATCCGCATATGTAAAACACATGCTATTTAAATACTGATATGAAAATAAGTTGGGAGTGAAACTGGAAGAAAAATGGTGTACAAATCCAAAAAATAAGAACTATATTGTATACTGTTCCCTGATAGATTTTTGTTCTTTTCTGTCGGTAATGGACTCTCTTTCTACATATGATTAAATGAATGCCAGCAATTTTGATATTTAAGTAATTCAAATAGCCTTTTAGGAGATACATATTCTAATTTCAGGTGTTTGTTTGTTTTTTTTTTCTCTATGCCTTGATACAGAGTAAACTTAGTTATATTAAGATTAACATTCCGTTTGTGTTGGTATCACTTTTAAAAGCATTACATATTTATGATGAAATTCTTCACACAGCTAGAAAAATATGTTTTATGTGGACGTATCTGTCACACTTAACTTTTATTGGTATACTAAATAGCTATGTAATGCAAAAAGCAAAATCATATTTTTGCCTTGGCATGATGTCCACAATAACAGTACAAAAGGTATATCATTTGCATTGAACTTTTTTCTTTAAAACAATTATACTTAAAACTTTGTAGGAGATAGTGTTTTTCTGAGGGCCAGTAATAATTTAACATCAAAACCGATGACACATTTAAAAGTAACTGGATATTACTCACATTTTGAGTAGTTTCACTTATTAAGTTGTATTTCAGAAACCAGTAAATTCCCCACATAAAAACAGTCTGAATGACTCTTAGAGGTATCAATGAGATCAAAGAACTTTCCTTTATTTTCCCCATCGTTGTACTATTAAAAGCTTTTCAGAAATAATACAATTGATCACACGTATTTTGTTTTGTGACTTGTATTGTGGTGTTTACCTACCACCTTTTGTTTTCATGGGTGGGCTCTCAATTGGAATATGAATCCTGGGATCCATTCAGAATCAAGACGATCTGAGAGCTATGTAGTGCATTTTGAGGCAGGGAGGCCTCCAGGAAGTGGGAGTGAGCTTCACTTCAAACTGTGTGAGGGGTGGTGGAAGGGAGGATGCCGATTAAAATAATAAACAACTGTTGGAAAAAGAAGTGGATTACAACACCACCGTCAGATCAGCAAGGGGTGCTGGCGGAGCTGAGGCCGCCCTCGCTCCCCTGCCACAAACTCTGCAAAGGGGGACATGAGACCTACTGCTGGAACTTTTCTCCTGACAGATAGGAGAACTTTTCAAACAGCTTAGTTCTGTTGCATTGACAGCATCCCTTAGGCATAGCCTGACCTAGGGAGACGGACTGAAACTGGCTTGGTGGTTACCATAGCAACGCAGGCTGCCGGTGTCTGGGAGAGTGCAAACCGGTGGCCTCTTGTCCCGTGTTTGGGTGTTTCTTCAGAGAAGAGTACACTCCTTGCTGTTCGAGCTTTACATAAGTCATGCTCTTTGAAAACTGGCTCTTTACCCAGGATTTTTTCTTTTTTTTTCTTTTTTCTTTCTGAAACCAGTCTGAATGGAGGAAGTTGGTAATACTTGGCTCTTTTTTTTTTTTTTTTTTTCTTTTGCCTTCTCTCATGCAAGTTTCCAGGATATAGCTTCTTTTTGCTGTGGGTAATTGAGACCAAACTCTAGGCTTGGGGCCCAGGAGAGACCAGTTGTGGGCTGCAGGTCATTAGTGAGGTGAGCAAAAGGGAATCCTGGGCTTCCCAGAGAAAAAGGAGACCATGCTAGCCTCATGGAATGCAGCTCCCAGAAATTATAGAAGCAGGTCTATTCCTTGCGACCTCCGAAGTCCATGAAAAAACGGACCCACAGTGGGGTGGCTAAAATGTCCCAGCACAAGCTGCTGCTGCTGCTCATGGACCATTGCTCAAGGCCAAGGCTTGTAAAGGATTTTACAAAGGATTTTAAAGTATAGCCAGAAAAGATACCGGTTTTGGAAGTTAAAGGCTGTTGTCTGAAGGAAGTTTGCCGGAAAGATGTAAACTTCAAGGGCTACTGGACGATGATTGGTCTGAACTTCAGCTTACGGGAATTGCTGACAAAATTTGAAAAGGTATGCAGAAAACGGACTTCATGAATGTCCTTTTTTTCTTCTTTTTCTTGTCTTTTTTACTATGCATTTAGGTGGCAGATATTCTATCGACTGATTAATTTATAATTTCTAAAGCATATTTGATTTGATCTGCTCTTAAAAATTTTTTTCAACTAAAGAGAAAATTAGCAATTCTTTCTCTTGGTCAGGAGGGCTTCTCATGATGCCTGTCGGTTTTAGAATTCCACATCAGAAGAGATCTTTTGTACTCAAGTCGGCTGGTAATTTAACTGAAAGTTATTTTGGAGGAAAAAAAAAAAAAGCAGCAACAACACCAGGCTTTCATGCCAAAATCTGACTTCATCAGGCGTGGGTTCTGTTTTCGTTACCTCTCAGGTTTATCTCCTTGCAGTGGCCAAACACAGCCTTTTCTAACCTTTTTACTGAAGATTCAGTTCTGAGAGTCAGGAGAAGACACCTCACAGTGACGATGACACATCTGATCTTAAACTTTTTATTTCTGAGTGTGTCTGTTTTAAATGTGGAGTACTTGCATGCACTGTGGAACTTTAATGCTGGGATCATTAATTTTGCATTTAGTTCTTTTTTCCATAGGAAAGTTCTTGGCACACTCTAGGATTGAGTCTAGTCTGCCAAATGCTACCTTACATTTATAGTTAAACAAAACAGAAAACCTCAACGTGCCATTCATGGGCTCCTGCCTGCTTTAGACTTTGGATGCCAAGTGCCTATCTTCTTTCAACTTCCAGTCTTTAAAGGAAAAGAAAGAAGGAGGCCAAGGGCCCTTATCATGGGCAGACCCTTATCATGATCAGTTACTTATCGGTTGTTACAGATGTGCTCAGTGACTTTCCCCATGAATATCCTATGGTTCATTACAAGTACAAACATAAGCAAGACTGTATTGAGTCATTAAAGGAATAATGGCCTTTTTTCTTACAAAACTACAATTGCCAGGGAAGAAAGGTGTAAAACCATGTCATTTGAAAATTTGAAAGCTTTTCCCCAAACCGTTGCAGTTATTACTGATTATAGAAACAGTATAGTGGGCAGAGTATGGAGAAAGAAGAATTATGCTTTCTCCTCCCCCGTCTCTCCCCACACCCCAACTTTGGAAGTAAGGATTATAATGCAGGGTGCACTTTGACCTCTCACTTTAATATGTTGTTAAGCACCTAAATTCCTGAGAGTAAAGGATGGTTCCCAGTCAACTCAGTTCACCATTTAAAAGGGGTGGAGGAGGGAGAGAATATCTTCTTTATGGCAGCTGGTAACAGCAGGTGACAAACTTTATGACCGTAAAGAGGTCTGTTAGCTTGGTTTGTATAGATTTGTCTGTTTCTTCCTAAAAAGATATAGGGCATAAGTTACATGAATAATTCATTACTTAGATCCCCAGAGAGGCAGTAATGGTGGGCAATAGCTGGACTTTTGTATTGTAATTGCTGCTATTAGTCTTAAAAGCCCAGGTCAGATACCAGAGTTTAAGGACCTCCTTCAGCCTTTTGGCCATTCTAGTACTGGTCTTATGAGTACATTTCCTCTTTTAACTTCCAAACCTTAGTATCTGCATATTTCTTATTCTTATTTTAGTAGCTGAATTGACAGTAAAAGAAGTCTACTGGCTTATTCTTGTCAAAGGCTTGATTTAGGACTTTTTTTTTTTTGAGACAAAGAGTAAATTCAAAGAAACAGTCCTGCTGCAATTCACAGCCTGAGTTCTCCTTACATGTTTATTTTTGTGTGAAACGCCTTTATAAAAATCTATGTGAAAGTGAATCTCTTTGCCATATTTCATTTGTAGGAAGTTGTCATACATGAATGTATTTTTCTCTAACTCAGGTATTTAAAAAAACCTTTTGTGTATTTTCATAAAAGCCGTCTCATATATTTAGCCTATGCTACATGGATTCATTGCCAGGAAAACTGGTATTATGGAAAGGTACCACTGCCTCACACCACTAAAAATCAACTACCTACCTTCCCCCAACTCTGAAAGCAATAATGCCATTTCTAGGGAAGGGCCAGGGCTTACTGCTGTAATGTAAAAGCGACACGATACCTTTAGAAGCTGAATAACAGTCTTTCCTTAGAACCTTTACTCTCAAGTCCCTTAGTCCTGTCTTTTCCTCAGTATTAGCGAACTGCTTCTAGAGAGAATACTAACATTAGTAATTTCACACTTTTCTCTTTATATCAGTAGTTGTAATTGTTCAGTCTGATGTTTAGGTTGACATAGCAAAAAGGTAATTTTGTTGTATTCCTTGAAGCCATTTCAGGCTTTGAGAAAACTAGGGTCCAAGGTCGGGTTGGTGGTGGGGTCTTCCAATGATGGGTTAATCTGAAAAGTTGTAGACTGATCAGATCATTGAAATTACCCAAAGACACCAGAACTTTAGCATAACTTGAGGACAGCAGTTTGTTTGGGAGGTAAATTCTGGTTGCTGTTATAGAATTTTAGAGAAATTCAGAGGCTTTATGATTTATATTGGATATCTGTTCATATTTGAATGTTCAGCACATGATTGAGATCTATGTTTTGGTTATCTAGCCCCAAAACTTGTGATGCATGGATTGTGATTTGCCAGCATAGACAGGAAGGGCAAGTTGCACTTGGTGCTCATTCTTCATCTCCAAAAACCAGAAAAGACAATCCTGGAAGTCCCTGGGATCCAGGAGTCAGGAAGCGTTCTCTATAGGTTTCCCCCAGGTGACAGCTCACTAAGGATCAGAAAACCCCAATTGGTAGGAACCATGAGTATCCCAGAGTGGTCCTAAAAAGGAGGTTGAGATGAACTCACCAGAAGAAGAAGACGACCTTGTAACAAAGATGTAGCTGCCAGCAAGCAGATCCTAATCATCTAACCAGGTGATGAGGGAGGAGCTTTGTGTCAAAGTTGACTTGACACAGAAAGCTGGTCCATCAGTGCACCTCACTGAAATCCAGCCTATGAGTTGGTTTTATTGCCACCTGACTTTAATGAATTAATTTTCTCCTTGGAAAGTACTCATAAAGGAAGCATGTGATGGCTTCGGTGGCTGTTAATATACTGTCATACTTAAGCCATTTGCATTTTGTACTGTCCCATTTATTTAGTAGTCAAAGAGGGTAGAGTAAAGGACAATTTTAGCTCAGTGACATTTTGAGTGACTGTTACCTTTTATTAATTTATGCCGTTCTACTAGATGATTAATGATAATGGTAGTTCTTCAAGGGCGTGTGTGTGGGGATGTGTGCGTGTGTGTAGGACTGCGTGCGTGTGTGTGGGGTGTGTGCGTGTGTGTGTGTGCGTGCGTGCGTGTGTGTGGGGTGTGTGCGTGTGTGTGTCTGAGTAGTATCACTCTCTTTGTGATGACACAGAGAAAATCCGTGCGTGTGTGTGCGTGTGTGTGTGTGTGTGTGTATCTGAGTAGTACCACTCTCTTTGTGATGACACAGAGAAAAACTACTCAATGCTAAATTTCCTTTATGGCAGTTACCTCCTTTACAATCACTAATTTTTTAAATTATAGTTCAAAGGTGTTATTTTACTGCTCAACTTGCAATATCTAATTTTAAAACAAATGTGTCCTTGAACACATTGTAAACTTCTAGTTCCACGGTCTATTCATTTGTTCATTATTTAGTAAATATTTGTGAAGTGCTTGTATCAGGCACCGGGCTGAGTTTAGGGATAGAGTGGAGAACAGTGAAGACTTTCCCGCATTGAGCTTACAGCCTGGTGGGAGGACACAGACATTAAACGAGGAAGTTTTCCACTATAAGTGTGTGATTTAGCAAAAGTAGAGGGAGCTATAACAACAACAGGTAGCCCTAATCTAATCAGGGTGCACAGAAATCTTTTCTGAAGAAATTATGTTGAAGCTGGGACTTAAAAGATGGCTTTAAGAATAAGGTAGGAACTGAGATTGTGTCTGGTGTGTGGGTGGATGTGTGTGGATGCGTGTTTGGGAAAGAAATTAAGAGCTTTCTGGGTAATAGGAAGTGCTTTTACACAGGTGAGGAGTTGAGGAATTGGGTGCCTCAGGATAGTGGTTTTAAACATTCAGTGTGCAATAATGCTTGACTGGGGTTTCAAACATGCTCAATTTTGATTATATTATCTGATTTTGATAATTAAAGCGGGGCAGCAGTTTGGCCACATGAAAGATTTAGTGACTGCTCTTAACTTGTGCACACATGCAGATCAAACCTGTTTATGTAAAGTGTACTTTGGAAGGAAAGTCACTGTATTTTAATTCACTAGGATTTTAATGTATTTTAGTAACAACTGGTATAGAGTCAAGAATTTGGAACTTTTTTGGTTGTGAAAAATATTTTTATTAATAGCAGTGTTTGCTGCGTTGGAATATAAAATGCACTTTGTTTATTGATTGTCATTCAAAGTTGGCTTGTTCAAATTATCTTGAAAGTGCAGTTAATTGTAAACTTGTTCCACTTAGTAATTTTACTTTTTAAAATTCTGTTGTCTAACATGTATTTATAATCACAGAAAATGGGAAAAGAGCATCGTAAATGCAGCTGCAGACCAGGTGATAACACTTCCTCTTGTCTGTCAGACTATGATTCCGTAATTATTAATAGAGTGGTTAAAATCTATGAGATTAGTTGTTGAAAGAAAATGTAGTTTATAAATAATTGATATCAATACATTAGCTTTAAGAATTGACTAAGTAATTGCAATCACTACCCCAGAAGCCTCACAAACTGTCTCAAAGTATATTTACATATCACATAACAACCCTTGGTGATGTTATTTGGTTGTCGTCTTATTTTTTTAGGTAGTAGCTAATTTTTTTTTAAAGTTATAATTCCTTGTTTTCAAACCTAAAGCTCTGGCAATAATCCTACTGGGCTCCTGGCAATCACTCCTAACCTATCTCTGAATTCCGGTCTTACTTTTGACAGGAACAGTGGATTTCCTTTCCCCTAACGGTTGACTTTGTTGATTTAGCCTGCACCTTGGGATGCAGTAGGGAAGTTGTTGCTCACCTCACTTCTTCACCTTCAGGAAAGGGGTCAAGACTACTTCAGAGAAAACATTGCTGTGGCCATGTAGGGTTAGATACACATGTCGTGGAAAAATAAACCAAACTTATGTCGACAAGGCCCAAAGACAACGAATCTATTCTAGCACCAGTTTAGTTGTTGGAGACTTTTTAGTGGCCCCTTTAATGAACCTCTGTTTCCTTCAGAGGGTTCAAATGGTTCTGTTTATCATAATCTAAAGAAATATTTTTGCTTACATAATTATAGCCATTGCTTGATTATAAAATATTATAATGAAATAAAATGTATGTGATATTCCTTATAAAGTGTTTACATATAATATCTCTGTGGGTTACATCATTAAAGAAATGTCCAGGGCATTTGATATTAAGGGCAAAGTTGATATTAAAATATCAATTATTAAACCACTAAGGAAATAAATGTGTTCCTTTATTTGTGAATTTATTTTGACTTGGGTAGTAGGTGTTGTATACAGGAAGACTAACTGTTGATTAGTGAACCTCTGTGAGTTTTTTTTAGCTGTCTTCTGAAAGTGTGCAATCTTAGGCTTTTTAAGTGGTGTTTTACTTAGAGAAAAAGAGGAAAAAGATGTAGTCCTTTTCTTCTCAGCCCTGGCTTTTCTTAACCTTCTACATTGTGCTTACATTGTTTGAACGTATATTTCAAGCCTGTTAAGTGAATCCTTAAAATATGTCATCTGTTCTGTTATTAAATGTTGGTTTCACTGCATGAATACCTTGCTGTGGCCCCTCTGTGCACATGACTCACTTGTGTTAAATGCTTGGAAGAGCATTACTCTGTGCTCCTAGGTGGATTACATTTCTATAACGAATTATCAATAACCATTTTGTGCTGGTTAATGTTCAGAAAGGCTTTCAGGGGACAGAGGTAAGCATTAGTAGGGCAAGTCTCCCAGCTATACAGTGAGAATAAACCCTCTTCCATGGAACTTTACTTTATTTTAGCATTTGATGCTACAGGTTTATGATCTGACAGCCTCCCTTGCTGGCATCTTGATTTTAAAACCAGTGGATCATTGCACATTGATCTATGAAGGGGCATGATTCATTAAATGCGTGTAATTCTAAATTTCCAGGTCAAATCGTAGGTAAGACTTCACAGTGGAGGCTTCTAAATAATTTTAGGTTTCCCATGTTAAATTTTTGAAATGAGGAGATTAAACAAAATGATTACTACAATTCCTTCTAATTATTTAGTGATCTGATTGACTGGCTGATATACCAGTCAATCATACATTTATTCATGCATTTATACATCTGTCCATCTGTCTGTCTGCCTATCTGTCTATCTGTCTGTATCTATTTTATATTAGGCTCAGAGGCTAATGTGAAAAATACAAAAGAAATATTGAGATGATTTTTTGCCTTTAGGAGCTCTTGATATATTTGTTCAAATAAAAATGCCACTAAATGTTCAATGAAAAAATAATGTGTGCACATTTCTTTTTCTTTGATCACTTTCTGGTTGTTGATTTTCTTCCTAACTTTTGATGAGGCTCATGTGTGAAAGGATTTTCCACATACTGAAAGTTATATTCCAGCATGAACATATGATCACTGGTAGAGCTCTTAACCCAAACTTTACGGAAATGCTAATAATGATGACTGGGCCAGTGATGTAGTTCTGTTTTACAACATTCATCATTGTGGCTAAGTTGAAAAAGGCATCACCTAATCTGATGTGAGGAGCCAAATTTGCTTCATGCTTTTATTATCCAAATTTCCCGATGTTGTGAAATACTCTTGTGAAACTTAGAAAACTACTTATGGATCTTAGTACATTTCTGTCTTTCTGTATCTCTTGAATGGGAAGGGAACAAATAGGTCTGGCTACTTCAGAAGGGTGTGGCTTGAAGTTGCCTTGTGATTTTAGGTGTGGTCCATTAATAATGATGTTTAGAAACTTAAACAGGAAGTTTAAGGCCAGAGTCTCCTTGGCAATACATAGCAAAGACCTGCCTTGCTCACTGTTTCATTGAGCTTTCTGAGAAAGATGACCGTCATTCACATTTACTGTACAAGCTTAAAACTGTGGTTTTTAAATCTATCTCTTTAGATGTCTTAAATGCATTCAGGACACTAAAATAGAATAGTTCCATCCTAAAGAATGGGACAGTCTTGTTCAGGAGGTGATGCCTGAGAACCTTGCAGTGGAACTTCTTTTTTTTTTTCCACTGAGAGTTTCTATTAGAAGCATCCCAAACTAAGAGAACGAAATTGCCGTTTTCCATGTGTAATGTTGCCTAACTTGAGAACCTTGAATCGGTATCTGTCTCTTCTCCTGCTCCCCTGTCAGTGTCTGCTTTGCTCTCTCTGGGTTGGGGGTGCTTGTGAAATGTGGAAGAGTCAACAATCTCAGAATTTGAGTTCAGTGGCTAACTCTATTCTGGATGTACCCAGATCACATTCTGCAGGTGAACCTGATTTGGCTGTGTCATTAGGGTCAGATAACCTGAGTCTAATAGCCTTGCAAATTTGAAGCATCAATTTCATGGAAACTGGCCATAGGACTTTGTGTTCATCTCTCCTACTTCTTAAATAATGTCATATTAGACATCACATATTTTCTCAGAAATTATAATACAGCAGTTCTGCCCCTTAACCTTATGTAAGCGACACCTTCTTACCATGCTGATTGGATGAGTGAGGTGCAGAGACCTTTCCATGCATCCTTCTGGTTAGTGCAGGTCTGTAGGTGCTTGAAGAACAATCACGTAGGTGCTGGCCCCTAAGCCTTGGTTCTTGTTGGAATACGTGGGTTGCTTATCAGGAATGAGTTCCAAATTAATAACAACATTCAGGGTGTTTAAACAATTTCTATTAAAATTTTTATTGCGTTCATTTAGAATTAGAGAAACTTAGGAAGAGTGAGGTTTATAAAAGAAAACCAAATATGAGAAGGGTTATAAAATTATAGCGTTTAAGAGCTTGTTCTCCCTTTAGTAATTCAGATTCATTACCTGAAAAATGCATTTTTTATGTATGCAGTACATAGCCTTAATATTTATTACAAATTAATGCCATAGAGACTCACCCCACACCTTCATGATTCTCTCTGGTGTCTGTTTTCTTTGTAAGTTCAGGCTCACTTGCTGAATGATGGCAGCTATTACATTAGAGTTAGCTACAACTAGATTGCTTCTAATTTATTCAGGAAGAAAAGATAATTGCCAAATTAATATAGGTAATTGTGTTGATGACCGTATAATGGGAGAGTATTAAAAATTGACAAGACCCTCTGTATTTTAAATTTTAAATTTCTTACATTTATCTAATTACAAAAGGAAACCTTGTTTTTTTATAGGAACTTGGAAACTCAGAAAAGTATAAAGAAGAAAAGTAAAATCACCTTTGATCCTCTCATATGGAGATTACGCTGTTTAGATTTATTTCTTAGTTTTTAATGTATGTATGTGCAGTGTTCTATAAATACATACTAATTAAAAATCTCACTTTAAAATTAAATTGATATAATACATAGTTTTGTATTTTTCATTTTTAAACTTAATATTATGTTACCATTAATGCATTGTACTAATTTTCACTTTTTCTCCCAGTTTTATTGAGAAATAATTGGCATCCGTCACTCACTGTCTTAAGTTTACGGTGCACAGCATGATAGTTTGATTTACAGATATTGTGAAATGGTTACCACAGTAGGTTCAGCAAACATCTATCTTCTTATATAGATACAGTACAAAGAGAAGAAAAAAAGGGAAAAATTTCCTCCTCGTGATGGGACTCAGGATTTACTCTAACTTTCCTGTATGTCGGATGGCAGCGTTAGCTATTGTCATCACATCGTACGTTACATCCCTGGTATTCATTTATCTTCTAACTGGAAGTTTGACCACCTTCTCCAGTTCTCCTCCACACCCCCTTCACCCCTGGTAACCATAAGTCTGATCTCTTTTTTCATGAGATCATACTACGATGTGTGTCTTTTTCTGGCTTCTTTCACTTAGCATAATGCCTTCAAGGTTCATCCATGTTGTCACAAGTGGTAGGATTTTTTTCATTTTTTATGGCTGAATAATATTCTATTGTATATATATCCCACAACTTCTTTATCCATTCATCCACCAATGGACACATAGATTTTTTTCAATGTCTTGGCTTTTATAACTAATGCTGCTATGAAGTTGGGAGTAGAAATATCTTTTCAGGTTAGTGTTTTAGTTTCCTTTGGATGTATTCCCAGAACTGGAATTGTTTGATAGTTCCCACTTTTTTACTTTAAAAATAATCAATGTGATAAAACTATTTATACATAAATCTTCCTGGGATAGGTAATGTTAACAATCTTAAGGCTTTTGATATAGGTTGCCTTTGCTTCCTCAAAGTCTAAATCAATTTTTATTATTAATAATCATCTCATTTTACTTAAACTGCACTAAAATTTATAAAAATAAACAAAATATTTTCCTATGTAATAGGACAAATATTATTTTGTCATTAGTTTTTATTTCTTAATGCGAATAAGCATTTTTATAAGTGTTTTAAAATTTTAGAAATCAACTTTATTAGATTGAAAGATTGAACTATTAGTTTATGTAAATGTAAAAAAATTAAAATATGTAATAGTTTAGCTACTTCTGTAAAATTTCATATTTTAAGGGGAATTTTGCTCATGTGTAAAGGGAAGAAAGAACCTGGATATTGAGCAAAGCTCAATGATTTGACAATAACAATTGTATAACATTTCAAAAATTTCTTATTGAATCTGAAATACATCTAATTAGCTGATACATGAAATTTAGATCATAATATTTTCTGTTTTTAAGAACTGGAAAATCGATGTATTGAAGCTTTAAGAATATTATTTTTAATGTAAGAATTGTGGAAACACCAAATTTGTTATCATTTAAGGTGAAATGAACTATTTTACTTAAAACCTCTTCTGTGGAATATAAAAAGATAAAGCTCTGTATAGCAATCTCAAAGTAATATTGACACTAATACCTAATATTTGTATTATCTCTTTGCTTTTCCCTTTTTAGGATATCCAGGCGGAAATTGATGCCCACAATGACATATTTAAAAGTATTGATGGAAACAGGCAGAAGATGGTAAAAGCTTTGGGAAATTCTGAAGAGGCTACTATGCTTCAGCATCGACTGGATGATATGAACCAAAGATGGAACGACTTAAAAGCAAAATCTGCTAGCATCAGGTCAGAATAGTCAATATCAAAATAAAACTAATGGGGGAGGGTTTTGTTTTTTTTAAAAAAAATTTCTGTATATCAGAAAGAGACCAAGAAGCCTTACTGCTATGCTGCTTCTTCAGAAATACTTTAAGATTTAAATGCAAAGACTATTGCTGTGAAGACCTACTTTCAGCTCCATTTATGTCCAATGCCCTCTAATTGTTCCTTACTATTCACAAATTTGCATATCATTTTAAACCAATAATACTAATATCAATAATATTACTAACACCCGCTAATTACCTAATTCTCTTTTTACCTTGACCAAGTACTGTGTTAAGATCTTTACAAGCATTATTGAGTACTCAAAAAATCCTAGTAAGGCAACTATTAAAATCTTTTCTTAACTTGAGGCTTCATGAATACAAGGAACTTGCCAACTTTTTGAGCTAACGAATGCCAAGCCAAAATTTGAATCTAGGTCTTCTGGACTCTTGACAGTGAACATGTTTTGCTTCATCATGCTGTTTGTATATCCAATTTGAAGATGTATTTATAGAAGTTAAATATTGCTTATGGACACTAATGTGAAAAACTGATGATTCATGTCTGCATTTGGAGATAGTGAAATTAAATAAGGATGAATATGAGGGCCAGAATGCTGACTAGTAAAGGATCTTGAAAGAATACCTACTGAGACAATTATTAATGTTATTGGTAGTCAAGAGTATTTTAGAATTATACTTCATAGATGGTGGATGTAAGTTTAGAGGAAACTGAGAACATGCTACTGAGCAAACATCCAAAAGAGAATATTGGGAGAAAGACCTCAGTCTTGCACCTGGATCACTTTCTTTTAAAGTTCAGAAACCATATGATGTATTGAAACATGTGTAGCCTTAAACCAAATGATCTTGAATTTGACTCCTTGACTTCACTATTTACTTACTGATCTTGGACAAGTCACTTAGTCTGTCTGAGCCTTAGTTTTATCATTCACAAAATCAAAATATAAATATCTAATTCATATGATTGCTGTGAAGATTGAATGGGATAACTGGATACTTCTTAATCTGTTTAAAGCCTGTCCAATGTAGCATCTAGTTGTTTTTGTTTTGTTTTGTTTTTTATGTAAAAGGACTCAGTGGATCTGCTTCAACTGCTTTCTAGATTTCATAGAACTACTTTATGGAGAGTGTAAATCTTCAGTGATTATTTATTGTGAATGATTTTTTTTTTTAAATCGTTTTCTGAAAAGATGTACTGAAAGGTTTTTATTCTTCTGGGGATCACTTCATTTTTACACTTAAAGAAAGGGGTACTGTGGCATGACTATGGAAGCCTCTGTGTAAAGATCCTATTGGAAATTGTGTCAGCATCAGCCAACTATTTTTCAATCAGAGAGGAAAGTTATGGAGTGTTGTATAGCGAGAGAATATACTTATGCTTGTTTAAGATTGAATTTTTAACTGACCAGATCCCATTGGGTTTCACCTTTCTGTTCCTCTTAAATATGAGTAATTAAAGAGATGTAAATGTTAACACAGTGAAAAACATTCACTGAGGTTTTAGCAAAACCGGCATCTAGACCAGAGAGCTAAACGCCAAGGGATTGGCCCTGTTGAAGTTGGTGCATGTGGTGTTGGAATTTTGAGAGTTTGGAGGATGACTTCTTTAGGATGAAGAATTTAATGAAGGCCTACATCATAAACAGATCATTCCAATGGAAAGCTACAGACAAAAAAGTCTTTGGCATTTTATGGATGTTGTTGCCTAAGCCTATTGTCATATTATTTTCTAACCTGGAAATAATTAACTCATAAACTACAGTTGGAATATTATCTTATAAATAATTTAGTCTTATTTTTAGAAGATGGACGCATAAGCTTTTGATGGTGGACTTATGTATCGCAATAGATCACACATTCCAGTAAAATATGTTATTAATGTGAAAATGAATTAAAATAATTTTTAGCTTCATTACCCTCTCTGGAGATTCGGGTATTTATTCAAGCATTTAATAAGGACCGACTTCTATGTTTAAGGCATCGCTAAATCATAAACGAGATATGGCGCCTGCCTCTAGGAGGTTCACAGTTCTGTCCAGGTTCAGGTGGGCCGAAAGGAGGGAGTGGTTACTTTCACTCTAGATGGTCATCAAAGGCTTCTTGAAAGAGGCAATTTCTAAATTGAGCCTTGAAAGATGTATAGTTATTCCACGGTTGGACTGGATGAGGACCGAAGAAGGGCATAAAAGAAGGAGGCTTGAAATAACACTGTGTTTTCATGGAATAGTTAAGGTCAGTCTGGCTGAGAACAGAATTTGCTATTGGTGTAGAGGAGAAAGATAGTGTCTAGAGAAAAAGGTAGAGAGAGAGGTAAGACACAAATCCTGGAACATCTGTGTGCTCCCATTCTACTGGTAATGGAATTTGAAAACTTTTAGGTGATGTAATTAGATTTGAGCTTGTAAATATCCCTCCTGCACAACTGTGATGGTGCTTTAGATGATCACAGTTTGAAGACAGGGAGGACTGGTTAAGAGATCCTTTCAGTATTTAGGAAACAAAAGAGAGTCTGAATAGATACTTAGTTCATGTCGTTGAGTGTGACATCTAGAGACAAATACCCTGTAGTCATTGGATGGATGTCTTCTCTTCAAAAGAGCTGTAGGCCAGATGGACAGATGGTGGGATGGGGAGTATCCAGGTGGAGGAGGCAGGTAATCATTGTGAGTAGACAGGAGGGTGAACATTGGAAGAGGGCACAGCACGGAATATCAGGAACCCTGATATATAAGGAATACCAGGAAGGAAAGGGAAACCATCAAAGACACCTGAGAAGTGACTCTCCTTTAAGGAAGAAGAACTAGGAGAGTGTGCTGTCGAGAGCCAAGGGAGGAGGGGGTTTCAAAAACAAAGGCATAGTTAATAGTGAGGGCTATTTAAATACTATGTAAGTGTTAAATAGTGTTGGCTACTTAAGCTAGCGGACTAAGATCAGGGCTGCAGAGTCCAGAAGGGCTTTAGTGACTTATTGCCAGGGCCATTTTGTGATTGAGGCAAAAATGTGGTTGCAGAGGATTAAAGAGTCAGACTGGGAAGGTAGGCCGTGGAAATAGAACTGAATCTACACAGTCTCATTTTCTGAAGTAAGTGCGTTGAAGGGAAGAGGAGAGAGAACACATTGCTATAACTATATTATTAAACATAAAGTATCCTAAGTCTATAACAGCTAGAGGGCTACGTGTGTATCTATATTGACCTTTCTCTGCTTTCTTATAGCTTAGATATGTTTAACTAAAATAATGAGCGATGTGTTCTCTTTTTTTATCTTTAAAAAATGGGCAAAATAAATTATATGAACAAATAAGCAGCGACATCTGGGCATCCCGGAGACGATCAAGCTCCGGGACGCCAAGGAGAGATTGTTCTCCAGAGTACACAGTTTACTTTACTGCATTCCACCTGGCCACGTGCATCTGAACGCCGCCGGCTTTGCCATGTTAGATAGAGAAGAACCCTCTGTTGTATCGAATCAGAATTGTTCACATCGTCAATAAATCAACTCTCCTTCACATTCAAGTTATGGACCTTAGTGAGAGGATACCTTCCTTCATTACCTTATTTTATACCAGGACCTTCTCTATACTACTATCTAATTTTATAGTTTTATGCTGTGTATATGTAATTCATCTACAATATTCCATCTCAGTTATTTAAAAATACATGTCCTCTCATGGTTTCAGCTGTTGAATATTTAGCTTTCTTTTTATTTTTTCCTCTTCCTACTGAACCTGCCCATCTTGCTCCTAATGTTTGGTTGCTTAAACTCTTCCTCTCTTCACACTCCATCAGCCCTTTTTACCTAGCTTGGATTCCATCAAGAGTCATTTCAGTGATGTCAGAACCTTGAATTTCCTCTACACCGAGAATTTCCTATCTACTTTTTCTGTTTCTGATACCGTGATGGCCACACACCCTCTATTCCCTGCTCTTAATTCTGGGCTACTTAGTGTTGCAATAGAAAGTGAAAAATGCTAACATTCCTTTACTATAACCTAACCCTTTCTACTTAGTATTGTGATTCTGAATGATTTTCTATCATATTTACCACCATGTCTATTTTTAAAAGATTTTAATTTCTTTTTAACTCTCAGATCTCTCCCAGAACTCTCTCTGTAGGCGGCCTTGGTTCATTTTTCAGAGAATGAGGCCATCTGATAAATGCCTATTCTGTGCATTCTGTATTTCAGATTTTGATTTAATTGCGCTAAAGTTGATATTGTCATAGCAGGGGACATTTCCTCTAATTTATCATCATTTTTAGAAAGAGAATGTTTGCCAAAGTTCATAATACCAGCTAATATTTATTGAACATTCATGTGCCAAACCTACACTAAGTGCTTTACAGGGATTACATGGTGTGGTCATTGGAACTATGTAATAATATGTGGCTTGAAACCTTGGGTTAATATCTTAAATATTATTTTGTAATCTTTTTATGATTAAATATTTAAAACATTAAAATCCGAGGTATCAAATATTCTTCTTGTGATCAAAAATATACCTACAGTTGTATATTAAAATTGAACAATGTAAGAGAAGATAGCTAATGATTTGAAAGTTCAGCTAGAAGATAGGCTCTTAGGAACTTCGTCAGAATTAGAAATATATATACTAATAAATTCAGTAATGGGAATGACATGGCTAAATTTTTATATTAAATTTATTTAATTTAGGATCACATTAATTAAATATCCACTTATCAGCTTAGAGATGTTTAATATATAGGTCCTTATTAATATGTGGTGTCAGAGACCAGTGAAATTGTCAAAACTAATGAAAACAGAGTTCAGAGATAAAATTCTATCTTCCCATTCTTTTATGAGCCTCTTAAAAATTCAGAGCACCTTTTAAAAAGCTGTTAGAGAAGATTAACCTTTAACATCATCATTACATCTAATGTTATCATATTTTACAATGTCACTGGCACCACTTTTAACCTTAGGTAGTTGATTTCACTAACCATATTGTAAAACTGCTAAACTTTCCTTTCCCCAAATACAATAGAGGAAGATTCTGCTGCTCTCCTCTTTCCTTTTTCCTTTGGTTCAGCTCTCTTCAGTACTACTTTCCGCAATGATGGAAGTGTTCTATGTCTGCACTGTTCAGTACAGTAGCCAAGAGCCATATGTGGCATGTTGAGCACTTGAAATACAGCTAGCGCAACTGATGAACTGAGTTTCAATTTTTATTTATTTTAATTTACTTGAAATTTTAATTAAATTGAAATTGAAATAACCTCATGTTGCTGGTTGGCTACCATTTTGGAAGCTCAGCTTTGGTGTTCTTTCGGCACAGACTGAATTCTGAGGATTTCACTTTTTTTTCCCCTAATGGGTTTTAATTCCCTTTTTCGGAGCAGGAATAATCCACTTTGAATGTTACTGATTAGTTTTGCACTAACAAAGCTATTTTTAAAAATAATATATGGGTGTTACCATAAATTAAAAGGAAATTTGATTTGTAGTAAGAATGCCAAATTGGACATTTAATTCTGTGCAATCTGTACACAATAGGGGACAGTGTATCTTTGCTCCTCTTAATTTGGGTCATTATTTTGTTTGTTATGTCAACAAACATATCTGGGCAGTTTCTGTCTGCCCTCTTAAGTCCTACCCGTGATGAAGAAATGTAGTGTGGAAAAAGCTTGGACTTTAGTTTGGATTCTAAATTTTCACCATGGCTTCCTGAGCAAGTTTCTTCTTATTTGGACTATAGTTGTTGTTAGGTTTCCTTTTTCAGAATATATTTAGTTTACTTGTCTTTCTCCTAACTTGATCCTAAAACTTGTATTTCTGAATCAGTGTAGTGCCCGTTATCAGAGTGAGTGCTCCATTAATGTTTGTATTGAATAAGTGAAAAACTGCATTTTATTTTAATAACTGCCTCTCCTTACTTATACTCCTTCCTCTCTTTTTCATATCTGTACACTAAGAGAAGGACTAAAAAGTTATTTGAGAAACATTGAAAGGTAGAGGCTTCTGGTGGTTTAAAATAAATATTGATCTGTAGTTCCTTCCATATTTTCTTTTCTACTATATTTAGACAAAGGAGTATCATTTTTATGAGTCTACCTTCGAACCAGTTTTTGCACATTTTTATAAATAATTTTTCACTTAAAAATGTTCAGACAGTTGTAAAATAAATTATTCAGTTGTAAAAGAGGCAATTTTCAAAGACCATATCGTGTAGTAAACATCATCCTAGGTTGATAATAGTCCATGAAAGTTTCTATTATTTTGCTCATGTTAGGTAACCAAAGAATGACCTGAAGCTAGTGAGAGTTAGGATAATAAGTCAGTTACCCCAAATGTAAGTGCCCATGGATATGTGTCAAATAGAGAAATATGTTAAGATTCTGAAAACATGATTGATGACTGGTTATAAAGTCTTGGGGGGGAAATGTAAACTTTAAAATGTTTAGAATAAAATTGAGAAAGTACAGCTAACACCACACACAAATTTAAGGTTTCTTTTTGCAAAACATTCAACTCATTGCCTTTCATCTTGAAAGATGAAAGAATTAAATTGAAACTGGAACACTGAAAGCTACTACGGAAGCATGCATTTATTTGGGCATATGGTAGTAATCCACTAATCACGTAGTTGTAATCTATTGGAAAATAACCAGAACAGATTTTCCAGGCAAAGATTCTGCTAGATCAGCTTGTTTGTTTTTTTTTTTTCCCCCTATGGAAAAAGAAAGATGTTGAGAAGCACATATACCAATGTTATCTTTTTTATTATTATTTTTAAATTTCAAAGTCACTTCAGTATCTCTCTTAAAAAGTTTTTCATCTTTATAAATAGTTCTTTAGGTGGTGAATGCTATGCATTTCGATGATCAATTTCATTATTTCCGTGCAGTCAAAAGAGTAAATTGGATTGAAAAAGATATTTGCTCTTTAATACAATGAGTGTGTTACTGTATTTCTAAGGAATATCCGGTTTAGTTATTGATTAAAGAGTTAAGCTATAGGAAGATATAGGATCAGTTAATCTAAAATAAGAGGTCAAAGTGTGTACATTAGTGTTTTGCACATAGAGACACTCAAGTACTTCTTGATTGACTAAGGACCTTCGACTTCTCCTCTGATTTCTCGGTGTCTTTTTTTTTTTTTTTTTTTGGTAAAAGGGTTGGGGTTATTTGGTGGTTATGAGGGCTGGGGAGTATTCGCTGGTAGTGATGAGAAGTGATTTTTTACATTTAAAAATACTGGGAAAAAATTGCAACAGTTTACTCAAACTTACAGCAAAATCATTTATAACTGATAGAGAGTGTTTTCTTTTAATATAATTGAACATGTTTAGTTCTGCTCTGTGACAAGTAAAACCACCGTTTATCACAAATAGGTAATTACATATTTGGCCTAAAATTAATCTGTATGAACACAGAAAAGCTAGTGCTCAGGCAAAATTGGAATTCATTAAAGAACAATTTTGTACAGCATAGGGAATATGATCAATAATATAATAATTATGGATGGTGTCAGATGGGTACTAGACCTGTCGGGGTGATCACTTTGTAAGGTATATAAATGTCTAATCACTAAGTTGTACACCTGAAACTAATATTGTATGTCAACTGTAATTGAAAAATTATTTTAAAAGACAACTATGAGCAAAAAATAACTCAGAAAAATAATTTTTATAAAGTGATGTCAGTCATAGTACCTGTAGAATGAATAGAAGGTTGTAAATGCAAGAAAATAAAGTATTTTTAATAATATAATTCTCAAAGAATTATAAAATACCTCAAACTTCTTTTTGTATTTACAAATTATTTATTATTTCATACCCAGCTCTTTTGAATAAAATAGAATTTTAGTTTGTTTTTTATTAGCTGGCTGATAATGGGACCAGAAATAAATTGCAGGACAATTGACCTTTTTGTATGTGACTGAATGCTGGTTCATGATATTTTAGAGATATGCAGGATTCTGATTTTTTTTTTCTTTTAGCCAAGAGATTATGGTCATTATTTTATGAATTAGAGATGAACTAGGGATCAATGGTTTATAGTCATTCTTCTGAAAACATTATGAACTATTAAACAGACAAGATATTGTTGAATGCCATTGTTGGCAGTGCCTCCTAATGTGATCAATGGGGAACTATTTGTTTGAATGATCTAGAGCAGCGCGATCAGCTTTAAGACAGAGGCTCAAGTAGATCAGGTGTCCAGAAAGGAAATCATTACTGCTGGGTCTGAGGGACAGTAGTGGTTGTGCCTGGTCTCGCTCAGTAAAAGAGCAGATTTGTGGAGATAGATCAATGTCAGGGTGAACGTTGTATGAGAGGATGCGAAACCTGATTGGCAGAGGTTTCTTGCCCCTTGGGTTGCCCCAAGTCATAAGTCTTTGGAAGCTGTTGTATAACAAGGCTTGCGTCTGTCTCTATCAGCTTTGCCCCTTTCAATCTGAAAGGTCAAGGGAATTCCATTTCATGCAGGTTAGTGCTTAAGTCCACTTTCACAGTCTGTCCATTGGGGTGAGGCAGGATTGAGTAAACGCCGATTCCTTGAGTCTCTGCCATTGTTTCTGACAGTCCTGTCTTTTCAAATACAGCCTATGTGATGTGGGCTTGAGACTGGATAGTGGATGAAATCCAAGGCTAACAAGAACAACTAGCAAGTTTGTGCTTCTGTTTACATTTCTGTTTTCAAGGGCTTTTGCTCTCATTGGAGCCTTCATCACATAAAAATGTATTTTAACCATGGCTTTCTGATTATGAAGGTCATAATTTAAGAATCCAAAGATACTTTTCTGAGATAAAACCAGAAATAATTATTGAAACAAATACCTCACCTTTAAATCAGAGTATAAAGTACTTCAATCAACGATTTTTGCTCCATTGTTTTTTATTCACAGTGGACATTTGTCACTGGACCTCAATCAGCCTTAAGCTAAATAGTATTCTATCCAAGTAATACCTTATCGTTTTCCGACTTTTTGAGGTAAATGTTGGTGATGTTCTCCTTCAGTAATTTATTTAGTTATAAGAGAAATGAAGACATCAATAATTTCCTTTCCTAAAAAATTAGCTCTTTTAGGGGGAATGAAAAAATAATATGGGCCTGTTGTAAATATTCCATGTAGTACAAAACTACGTAAAAATTAAGTATTTACTGTGTTCTCAGTAGTAACCACAGCTGGTATATAACTTTTTAAACATTGTCTATACATATAATTTGTTCTCTTTATCCCTCTCTTCATGTATACAGATGAAATGAGAAAAAGTATTTTAAATGTACTTATATACTAGACATAGAGTACTGAAACTTGTTTTTTCAATTTTACTTTATATCATGGACATTATTCTTCTTGAAAGCCTCATATTTATGCCTTTGTGGTGTGGAGGTATACATTTTAAATTTTGATAGATATTATCAACATATCAGATGAATTCAAAATAACTGCTTACAGGGAAAAGTATATTTTTTTATGTTATTATTATTATTATTTTTTACAAAGAGACTCTTTCTTGGATGTTAACATTAGCTGTTCATATAAGATTATTAGGATACAGGAAAGTATATAATGTTTCTGATACAATTCAAACTTCTAAATATGGTTAGCATTATATCTCAACAGGGCCCATTTGGAGGCCAGTGCCGAGAAGTGGAACAGGTTGCTGACGTCCTTAGAAGAACTGATCAAATGGCTGAATATGAAAGATGAAGAGCTTAAAAAACAAATGCCTATTGGAGGAGATGTCCCAGCCTTACAGCTCCAATATGATCATTGTAAAGTAAGTTGACTGCAAATGGTGGGTACCTTTTTAAATGTATTTTCATTTTAGTGAACTAAGTACTGAAAATAAAATTCTAGATAAATATCTGAGTCGAACCAGTTATCACACATTTTCACCTCTTGCTTCTAATTGTCATTATTTAGGCACTTACTTTAAATTGAATCCATGGCTTCCATTTGTCTGAAATAAATTTTTCTCTTCATATTTAACTAAATTTTTTCAAACATTACAGATATCTCAAGTGTAATGTTGCTTTTAGCTAATCATGACATTTATCTAATTTTCCAATAAATTTTAAGAAATTAATATATTACATTGGGGAAATTCTTTTGCTATAAGTTAATCTTAAATTCAAAAGTCATAGATCATAAGGAATTACAAACTATCTTGCTTATAGTAAATGAAAGTGAAAAAATAAGGACTTGAAGTAGTAAGTAAAATAGATTTAAGTCTTACAGCAAATGAAGACCATAGTATTTAAGATCATTTTATGTTTTCTTTTTTGGAACTTAGACCTTTGTTTGAGGTACATTTTTATTCAGCTCAAATTTGTGTCTCTAAAATGTTTATTAGGCAGTTGAATACATAGGTCTGTAGTTGGTTGAAAGGTCAGAACTAGATCAAAATTATGAGCATATATATTAGTCAAGGAGTTGGATGAGATCACTTAGGGTGTCAAGAATTCCATGACGTGAGCTCTGAGGCATCCTAGCTTTAGAGATTGGAAAGATGAGACTGAGAAGGCAGAGCCAAAATGATACAAGAACCAAGAGGGGAGAAGGGAGTCTAGGATACTAAAGAAAGAAAGTGTTTCATGGAGTATGGTCCAATCACAAGGATCAAATGTTGCTGAGAGGTTGAATAAGATGAGGTCAGAAAATTGACCATCTAAGACAGTTCCTGACCTGCACAAGAGTCATTTAAATGGCATGGTAAAGTTGGAAGCCTAATTGGAGTAGATTTAAGAAAGAATGTGAGTGGAAGTATAGATAACTCTTTTAAGGATCTTTACAAAAAAGGAAACAAATCAGACAGGAGCTAGAGTGAGAATGTGGGGTCAAGTACAGTAGTTTCCCCTTATCCATGGAGGATACATTCCAAGACCCCCATTGGATACGTGAAACCATGGATAGTACTAATCCCTGTTTATACAATATTTTTTCCTGTACATGCATACCTATAATAAAATTTAATTTATAAATTAGGTACAATAAGAGATTAACAACAATAATTAATAAAATAGAACAATTATAACAATATACTGTAATAAAAGTTAGGTGAATTTGGTATCTCTCAAAATATTTTATTACACTGTACTCATCTTTTTTGTGGTGACGTGAGATGATAAAATGGCTTATTAAGTCAAGAACTTTCACCTTTTCACTTTAAGGAAGCACTCTTTGGCATATTCAAATTGCCAACATCACTACTCTTGTACTTTGGGACCATTATTAAGTAAAATAAGGGTTACTTGTACATAAGTACTGTGATACCATGACAGTCGGTCTGTAAACTGAGATGGCTCCTAACTGAGTAATGGGCAGGCAGCGTTTACAGTGTGGATACACTGGACAAAGGGATGATTCATGTCTTGGGTGGGATGGAGTTGGATGGTTTGAGATTTCATCATACTATTCAGAATGGCATGCAATTTAAAACTTTTGAGTTGAGAGAAGGTGGAAAATGCAGTCCAGAAGTGGGTGAGTTAAAACACTAGAAATGCATAACAAGATCACAGGGTGGCATGAAGGGCCCACTTGAGGTCAGTGATCAGTTACCATGAACAGTAGAGAGAGGCTGATGTCAAAGGGTTATTAGAAGGAAGAGTAATGGCGTAGTTTGGAATGCTAACATAAAAGCCTCTTCATGTTCTTTTTATTCTTTGAGTCTTAAAGCTACCCCAAATACCTTTATTTGGGGGTACGGGAAAGGAATAGCATAGGTTGGATGTAGTTTATTCCTGCTTTCTGAATTTCTTGGTGCTTCATTTTAGACTTTTTTCAGGTTACGTACTCTTGCGTCTTTATCACAATTGCCATCACTTAGCATGTTGTGCATGATCCAAACTACTGCTGACAGATGTTCCTTATCAATAAGTCAGGAGCTGACATTTAATAGCCTGTTCTTCTTTAACTTTGTGAGTTTTGTATTAAATGATTTGTATGAATTATACTGATTGAGTTTCTGAGTATGAGCTGGGTTGTTTCTCATCTGATTCTTACATTCTTCCTGGAAATGACTTTTTGTAGAGGTTTATGTTAATTATAGATTCTAGAATATGATGCTTTATTTTAGTCAGACATAGTTTACCTTCCAGTTTATCAATGATCCAAAATGTAGGGTTTCTTAATATTAATATGTTGACAAAAGCCTTGAGAACTAAGTAGGCTAAGATGCTAAGAGAAATAAATATGGATTAGATTTTAGATTAAAGTTTGTGGAGGGATACACGAGTTTGCTAGGTCCATAGGCTAGGTGGTTTAAACAACAAAAATTTATTTTTTCACAATTTTGGAGGCTAGAAGTCCAAGATCAAGGTGTTGGCACAGTTGATTTCTCTCCTTGCCTTGTAGACTGCTATCTTCTGTGTTTTCACGTGGTCTTTCTTCTGAGTATCTGTGTCTTAAATCTGCTCAAAATTCCCTCTTTTAAAAATACCAGTCATACTGGATGAGGGTCCACCTTAATACCCTTATTTTAGCTTAAATATCTTTTTGAGGACCCTATTTCTAAATATAGTCACATTTTGTCAAAAGCAACTCTTTTCTAACTCTCAAGAGTAATATTTCTAACTTATATAAATTATTACAATGAGGATGAATCATAATCATTGAATAGTCTTAACTGTAGTTGAATCTCAGCCTTGCCAACATTCTCACTTAAATATTATTCTCTAATTTATCTTCAGTCTTAAAATCAAAATCTCTTGTGGGTGTACTGTGGTTTCTTTGTGTTTTAGGCAGCTTTCTCTTTCCTTTGTCCTTGGAGATCTCTTTTCTCTTTGCCTTAAGATTCTTTTTTATCAGGAGAAGTCTTTATTTAGTGTATATGCATATGTGCAACTTAAAATGATCAATTATTAAAACTGAAAGGAACCCAAGAAATAATTTAGTCCAATCCCTGTTTTTATAGTGAAAGGAAATGAGAGACATCGTGTGGTTTAATGAAATCCAAGATTTCATCCTTCTCTCCCTCTCTCACTTCAAAGACTTATCATTTACCTAGTATGTGTCTGATAATTTCTAAGACTCCAGGGGAACACTGGTGCAGAAAACAGACACAGCCCCTATCTGCGTGGAGCTTATAGTTAGGGGAGAGAGCCTGTTTGCCATTCCCAAATTTACAGCTTCTCTTTCTTCTCTGTGCTATGAGAAATCCTTTCCCACATGGATTGTGGCTGAGCTGTGACTTGCACATTGCTATCCCAAATCTCTGGTTATTTGCCTGACCATCCATTTCACTAAACCCCAACTTTGATCCCTTGGTTATAATTCAAGCATGCTTTCAGTTCATGTACACGTTTATTCCTAATCTTTTTTTCTTTAGGGGATTATAGAATTTCAATTATAACATGATGTAGCTTTAAACAGAACATAAAATCATTTTTAAACTAATTTTCCACAAATACATTTGGAGTTCAATTTAGGTGTCTTTTTTTTTAAGTTTTGTCTATTATTATAAACACTAGTTTTTTCTGACTTCTTGCTATTTTAGATCTTTGTCATAATAAAGTTTAAAAAATCTTGAAAAAATCACTCTTGCTTTAGAGCTTAAAAGTATATAGCTAGAATCAATCAAAATAAACTTGTAAATGACTGGATACAAATATTAGGCAAGATATATTATTCCTAAAATTCTTCCATAGAAAGAGTGGGGACTTTGGATTTGATTTCTAACTCATTCTCTCATCTTACAGGTAGGTACCTGTCTGAATTACTTTATTTTGAACAACATAGTACTATTTAGGGAACTCAATGCTAAATTATAATGTCTAGGAATCACTAAATGAAAAAAATTTTTTAAGGAGACAAAGACATTTAATACTGATTTGTTAATTATTCCAGGACATATGATCTCAGAAATGTAAGTCTTGAATGTTATTATATACAAGTCTTTAAAGATCAATTTCAAAAGCGCTATGTCCTTCTGTTGTGAACAAGACAAATACACATCTACAAGATGCATCTGAAAACCACTATGCCAGTGTTACACGAATAGACACTTTAGTTTTACATTAAAATTTCCAATGACATCATTATATATAAAGTAAAAAGCACCTTAGGTGAATGTGAAGTTTACTGCATGCTAGATAGCTATTAGGTGACTCAAAAGTTGCTTCCAGGGATGTAAACTCTGATATCAGAGTTATGTAAAGAATTTGAATAAAATAATTACAAGTAAACATCTGACTAACCTATATCCTCAGCACTTTCTGGCATCTCAGATTAATGTGTGCAGTCACCTTGGGTACATAGAGATTGGTTTATGGGAACTTTTATATTCTCAAAGTCTTCTGATTCTCATATATAGTTCTATATTCTAATCTTTTATATGTGCATCAGTGATTTAATAACACTTATTCAAGTTGACTGAAACTTCTTGGGGGCTTTTCTCATTTTAATAGTTGTGTACTATCCTCTATTCTCAGACACCTCACGTTGAGTCTTTCTGTACAGAGTTATCGAACTTAGCACATGGCCTTAGACTCAGTTTCAATTCTCACATTCTCCACTCACTAGCTCTACGATCTAGACTTAGAGACATATTGTCCAATCTCTTCAGTCCTGTTTCTGACCATCAGTATATATAAACCACTTAGCATAGTACATATAGGAAGTGCTCAGTAGCAATAGCTGTTGGAGTTAAACTAGGACTTATATTTTCTAGTATTTTTTTAAATTTTAGTTGCTCCATTTTGCCTTTTGTATTTTTTTCATAGATTCATTCTGTTTAGGCACTGTAAGTTTTGATATCATAATTTGCATTTATTATTTTAATAGCCTGATGATAGGTTAAAAGATAACTTAGACTACTCAGGAAATGGGATGAAGTCATTGAAATAACAATATTTTTAAGAATTTATATAGGATGAGATATGAGTCTAAATAGGAAGATGATTTACTTCTTAATCAAAGAAGACAGCTTATCATGGAAAAGCCAAGCCCATAAGACATATTATCTGCATGCAGTGGCTTTAGTTAACTTATCAAAGATTAATAGACGAATTACAAATGTTTAACCATGAATCTAATTACTTTTAAAGGCGATATTTGCATGATACTATAATTTATAAGTGAAGAACACAATTAATATGCATTATCTTACATTTGCATTTATGACTTTGTCCTGGGTGTAGGCTGCTTTCACCATCACAGGTAAGAGCTTCTGGTATCTCAGATTAATGTGTGCAGTTAACTTAGGTACATAGGGTTTAGTTTATGGGAACTCTCATAGTCTCAAAATTTTCTGATTTTCATATATATTTCTATAGTCTAGTCCTTTATATGCACATCAGTGATTTGATACTACTTTTTCTTAACTGTAATTTGATAATGGCAGTGCCAATTATTTAATTGTCCATCCATCCATCCATCCATCCAACACTATTCACTGAATGCCTTCTATGTTGAAATTGATGCTGAATATACAAAGGATAATGAGGTACAGTCTCTGAACTTCAGTGACATATTTTAATTTCTATACCTAAATGCTCTGTGCTTGTAGCTGTATCCAGAAGGACTATTATACATGTAAATGTTTAAGTGATGGCTCTGAGACTTCTAGTTAGAATGATACTATAAGGTCATGCTTCTAGCAATTATAGATAAAATTATTTAAAAAAAACTCAGAAAACCAAATGTGGCAAAATTGGGTTCCAAAATACGACATTCTGTAGACCAGAAACAAAGCAGAGAAGCAAAGTAGTTAGTAGGGTGGATGCTACTGGAAAACTGTAGCCATCCTGGGTGATGAGTCAGCAGAAAGCCCCCTAGCAAAGTTTCTGCTCAAAATCTCTCTTACACACTGAAATAAGTGACTCACAGGTTGGCATCTTTTCCTTCAGATGTAAATGTCTCAGAAACTGATTCATGAAACATCAATGTATTTTGGCCCCTTAATTAAATGCTTATACTTTCTTGGATGTTTTAACCAGTGACTCAGAAAATTATATTTTCAGCAACAATAATAATAATACTTTGTTTAGTACTTTAACAACACATACACATAGGCATACTCATAAAAATAATAATAATAATAATAATAATAATAATAATAATAATAATAATAGGCAAAGGGCCCTGACAGTAAAGTGTTTGGCATGGGGCCTGGCACACAGTAAACACTAAGAAAACAGTGACTAATATCAACTTCCATAATAGCTGAAAATCTGTCTTGATAGTTTTGATCATTTTTTTCTTTTGTTTAAACTGTCTAGGCTATCTGAGTTGTTTTAAGTAAATCAAAGCACATTAATTCCTGTTATTTACCATCTAGAACAGCCCAGAAGAAGTGGCCCCCATTACTATCTAGGATTATCTTGTTAAATTAGACAGGTTTCGCCTTCCAATCTTTATAAATATCAGTTTGCAGATGACACAATCATATTATTTTTTCTCATCTGAGTACATATTTAATTCCCTCAAATGTCAAAGTAAATTACTGCTTTTAAATATATAATTTTGATGACTGTTTTAGAATAAATGGATAAAGTTGAATTTTCCCATCTAATGACTTGAATTTTTAGTATCATTTTAAAAGTTTTATAGAAAATGAGGTCACATATGTAACTTCACTTTTGAGAATGTGAGATTATCATTCAATCAACAATTACTTGGAAAGTACCTATAATTTATGTAGTGTATTTTTATAACATTATAGATTAATTCAGTGAAATACTTTAAGATTTGATAAAATTTTGGATGCAGATTTTCCTATTCAGCTTTCACTTCATTTTCATACCAGTGTAAATATTAAGTTATATAGGGACAGTTATCAGAGCTCTAACACACTTTCTCCAATAGAATGAATATTTGAGTTTTAGAAAAGGAAATCACCAAGAATAATTATAAAAGCATGTAACTCAGATATAATTTCTTGTAAGTTTGTCTATGTCCTTAGGGCTATTCTGTCCTTTGCTTAATCTAGTGTAACTCCTATATTCAAATCTCATTATATGAGTCATGACATTAGGGCTTAAATGGAATTGCCAAGATACATTAGCACATTTACTTATTAAAATAACAAATTTGAACACTATCTTTAAAACAGCAACACCCCATCATAAAATTTAGTCTGTGTGTATAGGATTTTTTCCGCTACCAAAGCAATCTGAAACTCCCCCTGCAAACTGTATTTCCAAGGTCTTGCTGTATTGTGAGGCTACCTAAAGTGGAGAATTGGCCTTTTGCTAAAATTGCTTAAAATTACTTTCCAAGTTCTCCTCCTACTTTGACACCTATCTTGACTTCCTTCTTATCAAATATCATATGCACAGCTGCCTAAGGTCTGTTGGTAAAGCTGTTACTTGTGTCCAGACCTGAAGTGGCAGTTTCTAAGTGAGCCTCACCCCTAAGGGTTCATCTAACTTAGAGGGAGAAGCAAGGCAGCCATTAATAGGTATCACTCTCTGGTGGTAAAATTAAGAGTAGACCACAAATGTGATCAAGAAACAGAGGTCTGTAAAGCCAAGCAATACAGCCTACCCCTTTATTCAACCCATTCCTAGTGAACTGCCTCTGGACATATTTAGCTCAGAGACAATTTCATTTATTTAACAGTTCATTTCTTCATTCGGGAAACTTCTATGTTGCACCTGATGTTTGCCACATACTTTGCTAGGTACTGGACATGTATCAGTTTATGACTATTTTGCTGTCACATATTTTACCATCTAGTAGCAGAGAGGGGCTTGAAAACAGGTGACAGTAGATATCAAAAGCATTGTAACATGAGCATGAACACAAGCCAGGGAGGCACAGATGAATCATGATTATTTGTACTTAGAAAGATTGTGTAAAGCTCCACAAAGCAAGAAGCCTTTGAGCTAGAAAGAGACTGTGGGGTAAGCATTCGCTTCAGATTTTTATCAAAACTTTTGGCAGGAATAACCTCCAAATTAGCCATGGAAATAGAGCAGGAGTTGTTGCTGATCTCCCTTTTTGATTTTATACAGAAACAAGCTGAAAGAGGAAGAAAATGCAAGCTCAGCCCCTGACACAGTGCTTGATAGTAAATACTGAATGTATTTGCTGGATGAAGAAATACATTTATGTGTGCATATATTTTAAAGTTTAGGGAAGAATGCTGTATTACTACTCTGAGAAGCTGGAAGACTTCTGTCTTAGTTTCAGTATTCATGCTTAGTATTCTGATTCAGGCATCATTTTTTTATGTCAATGGGATGGAACAAAAGATAAATTTATATATTAAATGCTCATTTAGGAATATAACCAAAACTTCTTAAGCACTATGAAGGAGACTTTTTTTTTTAAATTCCATCTGCATACCAATGAACAGTAAGCCTGTTTTCCCTTTTTCATGTCGTTTTATTAGTGCTATCAAATTTAATGACTCTTCTGCCCTTTTTTGCTGTCATACTATAATAATTTCACCCATATTTGCTGATTTAGCTTTGGAAGCAAAATTGGGGGAAAAAGCAAATTACATTCTAACAGATTCTCTGTATATTTGTATCATTTATTTTTTTCTGCTTGTATTCTCCAATAAGCGATGTGTTTTTGAAACCAAAAGCTGAGGAAGCCTGCTGTACCAGCAATACTTGTTTGTTACAGGGCGCATGTCCTGCATCTACAGTCAGCCTCATGGGTCCCGTGCAGTCACGATCACACAGAGGGCCTGGCTCTCAGCAGGGCCCTGCACTTGGTTCAATGCTCTGCTGCCGCCATCTTGAAATTCTGAGTACTGTCAGACAAAGGGCTCTGCAATTTCACTTTGCCCGGGGCTCTGCAGATTATACAGCCAGCACTGCTTGCCTCAAGAAGGAAAACATTAATGTATATGTTTTGACATACATAAAATAATACTTTTACAATAATGAAATCCTCTTAAAACTTACTTTAAGCACCCTCTTTCTCCTCAGATAAGTAGACCATCCTAAGCTCCCTCTCTTCTTTACATGCCCTTCATTGTACCTTGTCATGTCTGTTTGTTAGTGTTGGCTGAGTTGTAATTAGTGGTTTATTTTCAGGACTCCCTTTCCTGTTGACTCATTAACAGTTCTGTCTCTTTACTTGACTTTTAAGTCACTACTCTATCCTGATTTTCTTATCTCATTAGTAGTTCCTTCTCAAGTCTCCTTTGCTGGTTCCTCCTTTTTTCCTCAACCTCCTAAAATTAGGATGCACCATGGGTCAGGCCATGCCAGCTTCTCTATAACCATTTTGTTCTGAACCCATCTGGTCTTCTGGTATTAGATATATGCCAACCACTCCCAAATTTATATCTGTTTACATGTCATCTCTATTTAGGACTCTAATAGACATCTCTAACTTAATGTGTCCAAACCGAATTCCTGAACTTGCCCTTCAATCTTTTTCTACCCAGACTTCCCCCATTTCAATTGATATAATTCTATTCAAGTTGCTAGGTAAAAAATAAAAATCACTTCAATATTGTCTTTTTCTCATATTCAGTCTGTTAGGAAATCTCGTTGGTTCTATGTTCAAAATATAGAATCTGATTCTGATTCCCTCTTATGAGCTCTTCAGAGCTGCAATTATCGGTCTGTTATTCATGTTCAAATAAATCAAAATACTGTAGTAGGCTTCCCATCTAATTCAGAATAAAAGCCACAGAATGGTTTTTAAGACCCTAAAGGATCTGACTCGCCCCTCATTCACACCTTGCTCACCTCATTTTTACTATTTTCTCTCTTACACACTGGCTTCAGCCACTCTGGTCTCTTGATGTGCCTTCAGTCACTGCTCCATGCTGCTTTCTATGCCCAGATCTCTTTCCC